>NW_024581083.1:4628081-4646201 GCF_017639235.1 Corvus kubaryi
AAAAGGGTTAATCTCACCTCAGCCTTGCAGCTGGAATGTTGCTTATCGAAGGGGAGAGGGGGGAGAGCCGAGCCTCTAGAGCTGCCCACAAGCAGGGCTGTTGGGGAGGGCCCGGGTGGAACAGCAGGGCATGGGCTGGGCCCGCTGGCCCCACACGAGGCCTGCAGCCACCTGTCCCAGCACCGGAAACGAGAGAGAGCTGTGGGGGGTTTGTCTATTCTTAAGTGTGGATCACAGAGGCGGTCACAAATTTAAGTGACTTAAAGAATTGTCCATATTCAAACTGGCCAGCTGATAGGTTCTGTCAGGTCATGGGGAAAACTGTAGGGACTCCTTTGTGAGTACATCACTTCCAAGACCATGCTAGCTAACCCATGACAGAATAAAATATACAGAATAAGCTTGTTCATATTTTTCCCATGTCAGACCTATCCTAAAGCATTTATATGACTAAGAAGTACCTTTTTTTCCTGACTCCCCATTACAGCATTTTATATAAAAAATCATCTGTAGGTGTTTTTCTTGTCTTTTTTTTTCCCCTCTCTGCAGAAGCCTTACCTAAAGTCATTTGATGTTAATAGAAATTTGTCATTTGAAACCTATTTGCTGTGAATTAGGCCTAAAAATATCTCCTAAATCTTTATTAATTTCCTCGATTAAATGCTGTTCACATGGAAATATTTGTTGAGCTGAGATATGTAAATGCAATTCAAACAGGTGATTTGTTCAAGACAGCTTAAACAGCCTCAAATCCAGCTGATAATCGGGCAGAAGTCCCACTGGCACTCTGGACACACAGGGCTCAAGTGAAGGGTGTAGAACTTTATATCCCTAGAGGTTAATTCTTAGTGTGCACATATAGGATGATTTACATACATTTCTCTTTCATCTGTGCTTTATAGATAATAATTTAATACAAATCATCAAATAAATTGGAACCATTTTTAAGAATTCTGGTAGTCATTTTAAGTGACTGATTTCTATAAATTCAAAATATTGTTCTGGAATACCCACTATCTGTGTTTGTACTGTCCATCTTTGCCACATCTTATTTACTCTTTGCAGAATTTGGTGTCCTGCTTGCTCTACATGGACATCTGCTTAGGTAACTTGTAGGATTAAATATAAGGGCTAGAACTTTAAATAAAGTAAAATAAATAATACATATTTTAAAAAATATTAATTAACAGTATATTCTACAGAATAAATGATGTGATATCCTCGATACAACCAAAACAAATCTTCTGGAAATAAAAAACATGACTGAAGCAAAATGAGGCAATTCAAAAGCAATTAGCAGCAGAGTTGCTTGTACTTTTTTGTTTGTTAATACTGCCTCCTGCCCATTTACTAGTGCAGTGTCAGCCTTTCTGCAGATCATGGCAAGCAGGAGAGGAGGAGTGGTTCAGTTCTAACAGAAAGTAAAAAAGTGAGAGAGGTAGTTGAAAGTAGTCTGTAATTGGCCACATTGGAATAAAAGATTTGAATCTTAATTGAAGTTGTGACACTGAAATTATTAGTTCTGTCTTAAAAATGTCTTTATCCCACCCCCTGCAGTTTTGTGAGGTCTCAATATCTGATGCTTGTAATGAGCTAAGATACTTGGATCTACAGGTCTTGCAGTTCTGTACTTGTGCAAGAGAACGTGTGAAGTACTACCTATATGGTGCAGCCTTAACCCCAGTAGCAAAACTAAATTTTATTATAGGTATATTTTTTGGCCTTTGGTTGGATTTTTTTTCCCATATTCTTGATATCTAACTACTTGGAGTGCTGTTGACCCATTAAATTTCTCCCTGTTTTAGGGAAAAATGCTTCCATTCCTAAGTGATAAAACTCAACACTGTTCAGTAATCACTACTCTATGGACGTAACAGTTGCTGCAAAAGAGCCATTAAAACCTTCCCCCAAGGACTTGTCTGTAATTTTACAGTGACTCTTTTAATTCTGTGAGATGTTCTAGGTTGTTATGTATTATGTCAGTTGTACCACTCTAATATCTGGAAATAGGCCCTTGGTGCTGCTGTGTAGACACTCTTAAGGGCATGAATTAAATACAGTTTTAAAAACTGGCCAATCATCTGTGTGCAGTGTGTGTGATCTGCTGACACCAGAGCTGTGGAAAAAAAAAGAATAATTCAGTCCAATTATACTTATTACTTTTTTGCAGTCATATGATGGTGACTTTTTGCAATAAAAAGTAGAACAAAACCACTTGGGGTAAGATGATAGGTTTGTTGACAGCAGTTTTATTGTTTATTATAACAGCTACAGGAATCAGTAAATCCAATGATGTAAGAAAATTAGATAAAAACAGTGGTAAAAAGATTCTTAGGAATGAAACTATAGATCAGTGCTAGGTATTAATTGGGGTCTTGTGACATTAACACTGCAGTCAGCTTCCTGTTCTCTGTGTTAAATCTAAAAATTGACTTTGGTGATGAAGTAGTGAAGTACAGTTCAGGAATTATTAGTAATGAAGATTTGTGTAAAATCAAGGGTAAAAAACTTGGTGAGATGTCATGCTTCCCAATCACTGACACCCAACCTTGTTAGCCTGTTTGGCAGGGACTGAATATGGCATTTGGCTGCAAAAACCCCCTGAAAATACAGGTGCAGGGATAAGCCCTAAAAGTCAGAAAGAGCATTCATCAAGTATGATTAAGGAGCATGTGGTATTTGTGTTGATATGTATATATATGTGTGTGTATATTATGAATATATATATATTCATAACGTGTATACAATAATATACTGTGAATATATATTATTATGACTATATATATGAAAATATATATTAATATATTATAAATGTATTTCTATTGCTTGTCACTCATGATGAATATGAACATAAAATGGAATTAGTAGTGTGTGCTGGTATGGCTGCAGAGTTGAATTGTTCTGTGTGTTTCAAAGCTATTTTTGTTCTTTTTAAATCATGCTTTCATATATTTTGAGATCCACTGTATACAGGAAGACAGATACTTCTAAGTATTTCAAAACAGGGTTCCCATTTTCCTCTGAGTTGAGTCCTGAAAGATGTGGGGTTTAAAGTATTGCGTTATGAATCTTGCAGTCAAAAGAAAGGGGCAGGAGATGGGGGAAGCCGGTTTTTTATTGTTTCCTTTTAAAAGCTTTTACACAGCCCCTGGAGATGCTGATAAGTTGAGGATATGCAATCATGCTTGCAGTTAGTATTATGTGCATTGGCTTTGTAAATGCAAGATAAATGTAGTATGGACAGTCTCATTGTCACTGAAATATAATATCCCTTATGCTACTTTCTGTTTTACCAGTAGCAATGAGATACACATATATATACACACACACATTTTTATGCAGTGTAGAATTTTTGCTTTAAAAAATCTGCTGTGGACATCACAACCTACCCATGGACTTCACCACCCCCATCCTCTTATTGCCACAGGGGGATGAAGCATTATGACCTACTAACTAAAAATAATAGTCATTCAATAAAATTAAAAGCAAACTGAGACAATAGTGTCAGCGTGCTAATCTACGCTACCCAATGGTAGCGTAATACATTAGTGTAGTAGACATGAAGTCTGAGGGCTGTACTTCAGATGCTTTGGAGCGTAAAGATCACGTATGTTATTTGTGTTCTGCCTTTACTGACAGTTGATATTACAGTGATATTTGAAAGGATGTCAGTAGGGTAAAATTATGTATTTGGGTACGTGTCTCTTACTCTGTCCTAAGTATCCGAACTAAGCTGAAATATTTATTTGCAAAGCCAGAGATATTTATCTTATGTCAATAGTCAATTAAAAGGATATTTGGGTTATTTTACTGAATGATTACTGGAGATTTAATCAGTTTGTGCAATAGCAGGACAAAAACGGATAGTTTCTCTTTCTCTTTTTTGCTTGTGGCACTGTTTTAAGCCTGCAAGATGCATGAGGGGAGAGGGCAGGTGGGAACAGAGGAAATTTTGGCTACATCATTCTCCTGATGAGCTTAGCAACTGCATGTGCTTCCAGCTCTCATGGGAGATGTTTTAAAAAATAAAATTATTTTCTACAGCTGTTTGATAGTGGCTCACCTCTCAGGTAGAGAATGAAAGAGGATGTGTTACCAGAGGTAAGGAGATGCATTTTGCCATAGCACTTTGTGGCAAGTAGAGAGCACATTACAACAGTAGTGGGTGAGGTGGCTGTGCTGCAATGGATAAGGTTGCTCATGATGCGCTTCCCTGCGACACAGATCTGTGTGGCTCTTACTTTGAGAGGTCACTTGGCATGCTGTGTTTTTGAGTATCTGGTGAATGACAGTTTGTTTTGAGACCTGTTCAGGTAGTAAGAAATGGGAGAACATTATCCTCTTTGAAATCAGGAAAAGCAGAACCAGGAAAAAAAAAAATGTACATCTGCATAAGACTTGGTCATGGATAGAGGTGGCCTAAGGTGACGCTCTCTAGAAAGTTTCGGTAAATGGGACACTCAAGACATCCTGGGCAATGGTGGTAACTCCAAGGCACCAGTGTTAGCACATAATGATGTAGTTGCGGATCTACTTGGAGGAGGATTTTTCCCTTACTCATTTTCTATCATGGTGAGCAACTCACCCATGGCTGTGTGTACCACATCACTTTGACATGCTACTTAAATAGTTTCTGATGCATTTCGGGGAAGGTCAGGTTGCCTATAGATAGAAAATAGAAGAAGAAATTAAGAAAAGGCGAGTAAACACTTCATTACAAGCTCTGGTGAAGTTCTGTCAGAGCAGAGTGAAGAAGAAAGCAATTGCGTGTTTGAGCTTTTCTTTTTTGCTAGAATTGCAAAGGTATATAGTAGATTGTCTAATGGGGGAAAAGGCTTAGAAAGTAAATGGTCTAATAGAAATCCTACACGGAGGCAGTGCAACTGTCTTTGCATTCCAGTCTGTGTGGATAAGTTTCTAATAAAAACTGAGTTAGGAAGTAATAACCTGTGTCTGGTATTCTACTATGCTTCTTACAGCTCACCTTCATGCTGACTCTTAACTGTCTCCCTGTTTGATTGTTTTTAAAGTGTGACTCCTGTTTTAGGACAGGGAGAATTCATTTTACTTTTGTCTTGGTGTTTTGTAAGAATTTTATGGGTTACTGCTTTATTGTAAAGGTAGTTGAAAGAAACTTAATAATTTCAAGTGTGTGCTATAGGGTTTTTTACTGACTTTTTCCCACCTTTTTGGATCTGAGAGTAATTCTGCTTATTAAGACTCCACCTACATTTATTATTTCTATTGGCCTTTTCCTGTGGGAAGAGCTGTCTGACTCACAAAAGCCAGAAGAATGGGAGCTTTGGGCTCTTATATTACACTTCCATAAGAATTACTAAATAAGCTGCAATCATAAAACTTCTTACTGAAGATTGTTTTGACTTCCACATTAATTTTTAACTCAAGTAGAACTTTTTTCCTCCGGAGCAGTGAAAATACCTTCCACTCAATTTCCTGGAACAAACAAATAACGGGTAATATTCTCAGTTGGTGGTATTTTGTGAGAAGGGAGGATTTTGCAGAAATCAAATACGCAGAAATCAAATACACAGAAACCGTGGATTAAAAACATAATGAAGTGACTGCAGTTTCTGTGTGAGCTCATTATGCAGAACACAAGCTCCTCACTAACAGAGGGAAGTGCAGGTTGTGTCAGCATCACTGGCATCTCCATGGAAGTCAGTTTCCAGGAACCAGCAGTTGCTGGAGGTTGGCTCCTGCAGATGTTTTGGAGGAGAGGGTTGCTATCTTCTAAGACCCATGCAACAGAACATTCAGACACAGGTCCTGGGGTGAAACAAGACACTGTTCTTCGAAAGATGGACATTGGGCTACTGTAGTTGTCACTCTGTTAAGGCTTGTAAAAGTAGCCTGTAGGCAAAGTTCATATTATTTTACCAATGATAATTTGTACTTCCCTATTTCTGTGTTTTTAGAGGCAATATTACCTGCACAATTAGTGCTTTGAAGCAGTGCATATTTTGTGGAGAAATTTTTCTCTAGGTCTTCAGTTAATTAGGAACAGTATCTTTATGTTCCTGGAGTAAAAATTGTTAATGTGGGGTACATTTACAGTCCAATGTACTCCTTAGAGATAATGATTTTAGGCAGTGAGAAATTATTAAAAACTCACCCACCAAATTCATATATCTCCTTGGAAAGTTCTAGCTCTCTTCCATAGTTTGAGAGAGTCTGTATTTAATGTGATATATATCAGAACAACTGGTTTAAAGGTGTTTTGTATATATGATTTATTTTATTCAGTGTGACTTTGATGGTAACAACATAAATTTTTAAGCAAAAGAAAGTGAAATCATGCACTTTTTATTTCAATGCTGACATTATTTGAGTGAAGTAGCAATGTAATTTTCCCAACCAGAATAAGAAACAAATATTTTTTGCAAAATATTTGATAGTAAGACTTTCACGTTTTCAGTGATGGTTAGTAAAGCAAAAGGACTAGGAACTCTGGATAAGTGGAGGAGATGTACTAACTCTTTATTCCAAGGTTGTTTGTTTCATACTACTCACCATGTTCATATTGTTTCATTTTCTTTAAGTCCTGTAGTATTTTAGCATTCTCCCTTTTATTTATTTCTTTTGAAAGGGAGAAGTGAAGTGAATGCTACAAGGCAAGGATACATTTCTCAGTGATAAAATATTAAAATTATGAAGTGCTCCTCTGAGCTCTTCTGCCATGTTATATAGGTGTTATTTTCTAGAGAAGAACATACTACTTCAGAGAAAGGTTTGAATAAATTCAGTCTAAAGCTGAGGTTATTGTAGCAGAAGATTTTACTGCAGAGTGATCTGTGCTTTTTGCAAGGATTTAAATTATGAACATGATGTTATGGCTGAATATTGGACATAGTGACAGGATTGTATGCTATCTCACTTAAAGAACAATTTATAGAGCTACATTTATAGCAGTATAGCAGACAATGGAATGTAACAGAACTCTGCAACAAAATTCTAATTTTTCTGTGACAGAATTCTTTTACCATTAAATAAGAGCCAAATTCTCTGGTTTGCCATTACTCTTTGCTGCTGGCATGCAGATGCACAATAGGCTGTACTTCAGCAGAGAAATGCAGAACATCTTCCCAAGAAAGATCAGAGGCATGTAGATTTTAGTTTCCTCTTAAGAATCTGGTATGCTTCTTTTACCAGCAATCTCAACAACAAAACTTAATGAGGTCGAAGTTTCTGTGTGGGTTCTGAATCCCTGTGTTTTATCAGTTACAGAAGTTTTTTTCTCTCTTGTATTACATTTAAATAATGCTTTAGTATCATATCATTCATAATCTTGGCTTGTATTACAGTTATGCCTTCCAGCTTTGACAAACGTACTTAGTGCTTTCAGAGAACACCTTACTGTCCAAGCACACTACAGAAACAAGAGGAAAATATTTACATGTTAATAACATGTAGGTAACAAGATAACAAGTCCCAAATGGAGTAAGAAAAGTGAGCTGTTGGCACTTAGGTTGGAATACTCAGGAAATGTTGAAGGGGTAGTGTTAGAAGAGAGCATATTACAGATTCTGGGTAGCATGTGCTTATCATTTCATCTCAAATAGAGACATCGACATCAATAAAACAGCTGTTCTTTTTTTCCTATAAAACTACACTGAGAAACTAGATGCTGTTTACAGTTGGAAGATTATAGCTGATGAAAGATTCAGTAGCTGAATGTTTAGATTTAATGTTGAATTTTTAGAAACATCACTATTGTTTGGAGCTTGCTACAGCCAACTCTTACCCTATGATCATACAAGGGAAGCTTTTCTGAGAATAAGCAGAAGGAGGAAAAATTCTGTGAACTCTCTAATTAGCAATAAATTCATTTTATTTAAAAGTAGATCTGTTAGTATGTCTAACAACCTTGACATATGTTTAAATCCAGTATTATCATCCAGGAGAGAGATTTATCCCACTGATGTTTTGTTCCCAGAATTTCCAGGTATTTGAAATTGGTTCTGCTGGCTGCTGCTGTCATAGGTATTTCCAACTGTCATGCAGGAGGACTTTTTCCAAGAAGTGAAGGTGAACAGTGGGTTTAGCTGCAGTACATTATGTCAGTAACTAATTTAGAGAGTTCCTGACTCCCAGTCACCGCACACAGAGAATTCTTACGAAGTCCTTGATGAAGACATTCAGTCTGTTGTCCCTGTGAGCTCTTTGGATTGCTCCTGATGTTGCTAATGGGGAGTCAGCTTTCTGAAGCAGAATTTTATACTGCTTTCAACAGGATATATGTGCATACGTTTAGAGAAACAATTAGTCTTTGTATTTTCCTGGGCTTCAGCTCTGTCTTTGACTCCATAGGATCATGATCTGTTAGAGCTAGTATAGGAGAGAAGGGTGTTAGAGAGTTCTTGTACTACCACTGTACTCAGGAGATCTAACTGAAATTGTCACCATCTTGCTCATTGTTTCTGTGTGTCTGTAAACCTGTAATTAAAGGTCAGGCCTGCTTCCTTCCAGGGCAGAGATAAATATCTCTTACTGCTTATTCTCCACAGCTTTGCAAAGCCGTTGCAGCTCCAAGAGGGAGTTGGATTCTGTCCATTCCCACATGTCATTAGCATTGCTCTCCTGTCTTCCAGTGCTGTTTTTTTCTTCACTGGTGATGTCAGAACTGTTTAAGTTTCTATTTTGAATTTCAAATCCCACTTGAACTTGTCAGAAAAGCAAAATCTATAGGATTTTGAAAAACTGTTCTGCGTAGAACTCAAACATAAGAACTAATAGCCCTTCTGGGATAGTATTATAATACAGGTATTATATTCTGCCTCACTTTAAGTTTCGAAGTGTTTAAAAAGTTCTTTATGGCCTTCACATGTGAAAGAAGTAGTGCCAATTTCCAGCTCTTATCTGAATCACAAAACCTCCCCAAAGATTTGGAGGTGAACAGATTCTTCAGCTTTCTCAGAAATAATAATTTATCTGAATTATTTTGAATTATTGATGGCAAACTTTACTTTCCATGCAAGTCAGTTGTGGTGCAGATTTTTTGCAATGTTAAAAGTCAGTATTAACAAGTGTGCTTGTTTTAACACATGAAGTTTTCTCTAGGTCTACTTCATAATACTTTATTTAGTCAGTTGAGTGGTGCTTCAGGGTTTGTTTTTTGTGCTTCATCAGTCTACACTCAAAATACAGCTCATAAAAGAGGAAGATGAAAACTTATTTTTGTTGTTAGGAATCATAAAATATCACAAGGTTTCTCTTTCTTTAGCAACAGATGAAAAGATTAGTGTATGAGAGAGACAGTTCTGTGATGTGTTTCATTTCATGTGGTGCTTCTCTGAGTCCTGTTATTCTGTATCATCCCTAATGACTGCCGTGCCTTGAGTCACAGTGTTGTTTTTTTAAAACCTTTCACTTTTTCATTGTTTGTTCTCAAGGTTACATCATGCAAAGTAAAATATTATATTTTTTGCACTAGTACAGGCTGTATAAAAAATATTTCTAATCCTTCTGTGAAAATTGAAACAGCTCTGCTCTGGGGGAAAGGCTTTGGGCCTGTTTCAAGTATTCCCAACTTCTAAACTGAACTGCTGTTTCTTCCTCTGTCTGAAAAGGTGTGGGTCATGTCTCTTGCCTTTAAAAGTATTCCAAGGTGGTAATTCTTCCACTCTCTTGCTTTGGTAATTTGATTTACATAATCACCATGAATTGCAAACCACTAAGAATTATCCAAAGGTAGTTTTGTTGTTTAAATAATTATGAAGATGAAAGAACTTTTTCTACTTTACTATAAATGTGAAAAGTCAGGCTAAAAATATGAGAGAGGTATGAGGAGAGGAAAGGACAGACTTCTGATTTTATTTCAGTGGATTTGCATTATGACTAAGAAGGAACAAGCAAGTTGAATTAAATACATTATTCAAAACTTCTGTTTTGGCTTGATTAAGTCTCTGCTCTACCTATAATTTTCCTTACTGTGTCACTTTACATTCAGGTGAGGTAGGGCATTGTGTCTTTTAATGATTCGCTAATGTTCCCTACAGAGCTTTTATCCCCGATGTCTGCAGCCTTTGGCCCCTCTGGTCATTTTTTTTGCACCGAAAAATCCTACAGAAATGTGTGAGAATTTTGAGTTCTCCACTCCATCAGAGTGAACAGACACTTTGCTGAGGGTAGCATGGGCTGGGGGTTGTCTCTGTGTCAAACCCCTGGATCCAGCAGACTCTCGTAGGAAGTATTTAGTGAAGAGAAAGCTATGAGAAAACTTAGTAGTAAGCCAGGTTAGCTTTTACCACAATTCTTTACTGCATTTAAACCTTGGCTGTAAGTCTGTGCTCTGCCTTTTCCTTTGTGAACTACTGAAACTCTTGTAAAACTGCTGACTATAATATACAGGTAGCTATGGAAATAACTGAGGAAATCAAAACAACAAACCTCCCCACAAAAAAAGCCAAACATAACCCAACAAAAAACATGAGCTGTAATTTTTTTCTGGTCTCACTATACCTTTCTTGAAGTTTGCCCCAAAATAATCAGTCTTACATTGATACTGGAACAGGGCAATTTCTTTGATTTTTCTTTAAATTTAAAAATAAGGAAACAAGTATGAACTGCCAAGAGGTTTTTTTTACCAATATGTGCTGCTGCTTGCTCCATTTGCATTTCATAGAAACGCACATGTATTCCCCAGCAGTCTGATTTTGTTGAAAGCTGGAAGGGTTTCACTAAGAGGAGCCATAGGAGTCTTTTCCCTCTGCTTTTCTACCACTCCAAAAAGCTTTCTTGTGAAGCATCTCTGATAACACACACTGATTAAAAACATATTTTCCAAAACAATTCTGTGAATACCCCTGTATGGAATGAGGAAAGAACGTGGTGCCAAAAAATGTTCCTCTTCCCCAAGAGACCAATACAGTAGGATAGCAAGGATACTTACGAAGATTCTTAAGTGCCTTGTAGAAATAGTTGCTAGTGAATTTTGAGTGAATTTTGACCAGGCAACTGTAATTTTCTGCCACTAATGAACACTTTTTAGGTATTCAAGGAGAAAAAATAAGATCTATCAAAGGAAAGAGTTCTCTGAAGTCTTTTTGTCAGAACAAAGAATGTACAAGAAGTTTTTAAACTGTTCTTGAATATTCTAAATATCTAGTATGAAAGGCCAGTAGTAAACTTCATGCATGAGACAGGATTTTGAGAAGGAAAGTGTTGGTCACCCAATCTCTCATTAATGCCTTGGAAAGACATTGATCCTGTAATGTCTTAGTTTTTGCATATACTGTAGGCACTCCATCTAGTCCATCTTGGTCCCATTGTGGAGATCATCATCTTGGATTTTACGATTTGAGCTAATTCATTTGGTCAGTCTTTCAGCTTGAAGAAAGCTTGTACAATGCTGCTCTCAATGTCCAATGCTCTCATTTTTTTAATGGTGTGGAAGCAGATTCCCCAGGTGCTTTGGCCACTCAGCTGTACTTTAAACACAGCAGAAAATACTTGTGTTGAGGGGAAGCTGTGCATGACCACAGGCTGGGATAACCTTCCTGAGACAGCAATAGTTACAAGCAAGCAGCAGACATGGTATTCAACCAAACCAGGCAGAGCATTATTTATGTGGAAATACAGCTTCTTCTTTCAACAAAGTGTGATCAAGGAAAGATTGGAACAAGGCATATTAACAAACTCTTCTCTTTCCTTCCCAGAATTACGACAACAGCTGCTTGTATGATGGACCTGCGGAGATATCCACTGGATGAGCAAAACTGCACGCTGGAGATTGAAAGCTGTAAGTACTTCTGCAAATCCTACTTATTCTGTGGTCAACTGCTTCAGAGGTTTTATTTTTGTCAGGTTCTGTTTTTTTCAGGTTTTGTTTGGGGTTTTTTTTTACATGCTACTAACCCAGTTGTCTTTCTGTCTGATGATGTTTAGATCCTTGTAAACACGTGAAAAAAGTAGCTTTCCAGATGGAATTTGTGGCACAAGGATTAGCAAAAGTTATTCTGTGTTTTGATGGACAATTTACAGCTTTAAAAGTCTCATTCAAATGCCTTGTTGGAGTTCATGTGAGGAGCACAAGGATTATTATCAGTTCTTTATCCTCCTTTACTGCTGAACTGTGTGGCAGCTTGTTTCCATTTATAAACGAAGGCAAGAGGTTAGAATTGTCCTTGAAATAGGTGTTTTGTGGGTTTTTTCCTAACCACTGTGCTGTAGTTAAAATTTCAATGCATGTAAACATATATACTGATTTAATGGCTGGTGTCTATTGAACTTTTTATATAAACAAAACTTGTGAAGTAAAACCTCTCTTTTCTCTGAAAAAGATTCATGATCACTTTTATAATGACAATATTGCAAGCACATTGACACTCTAATTAAGATTATATCAGCACTTTTAAGATTACTGTCACATTTTAATATACAGTACACAAGTATGTGTATTTTTAAAATAACTTCTGTATTATGAAATATGTGGTATTTCAATGTTTAATTTGTGCTCCAGTCTGGTAAGAACTTGGTACAGCTGAACTTCTGTTTGAGAAAGCATTTAAGAATATGCTTTACATTTGTGTCCAAATTTCATTCATTTTACTGGAATTTACATATATGCTAAAATTCTTGTGACACTGTTGCCTGAAATAATTTCTATGCATAAGTAAGCAGAGTGATACTATCATTAAAATTCTGTATACTGATATTCACAAGCAGCAAATGTAGTGATGGACTTTGCTCTGAGAGTGGATAAAATCTAGTTTGTTTGGGATCTTTTTGTAGCTCAGTATAGAATTTCCATTGATAGCATTTGATTCAGAATGCCATACCTGCAGCCAGCTATTATACAACCAGTATATAGGTGGCATATATATAGGCTGATTATAATGTGTGAGAAAACTATTGGCATAATTCAGGCTTACAGAGACTTTTATTGAGAAAGTTTTTGCTGTAACAGTGTCTTTTAATTGTTCTTGCAGCAAGGACCTCCTATTTTTCTATTTTCCAATTGTGTGTGTAAGGTGGAAAGCTGGAGAGTCAAAGGAAATCCTTTCTCTCTGTTCACAGCATTGTTTAAATGGCCAACATGGTCTTGCCATTTCTCTGCATTGCTAAGATGACTAAGTCTTATTGGGATTCACAAACTAGTTATCCCATCTTTCATCCTTTCACAACCCACTGTGGAAAGTATTCACAGGAAATACCTGCCAGGTCAGTCCTTATGAAAAGCAGAAAATTATGTCTCTACTTTTCAGTGAGAGCACTTGTTCTCATTCAGACTTAGAATGTGGGACTTGTAAATTGAAATTTCCCTTTCATCTGTTTTGGAGTAGAGGTTTGGTGCAGATCACTTATCTTTCAAGAAACAATCCTAAACACCGAGGTATTGAGCTCTCAAATTGTTGTTCCACTTGGTATGAAAACTTAATGCTCGTTATATCATAAGAAAGTGTAGGTGTTGAATTTACCACAGAAGTTGGGATGCCTGGAACAGAGGTCATTTGTGAATTTGTGAGCTCTGTTGCAGCATCGCAAAGGTAAAATGAATTTAAATCAGGATACTGCATGTAGCCAGCCTATCTTTCATGGCAATAATAAAGTCCACTAAAGAATGTGGATAAAGTAACACTTGAACTGTGTTTTGAAGCACAGTCACGCTGCTTTAGAAAATGATTGGTCTTCATAAACATCATTCTGTCCTGATGAAAACCTGTCTGTCTACTCTTTGTGAATCACTTCAGGTAAAAATGCTGGTAGGTAGATGGGCAGGGTGAATAAAATTGAAAGTAACTTTCCAAGTCATTCAATGCAGGTGCTGGAGTCATAATCACTTCTAAAAAGTGGTTGAGCTGCATGCCTGAATAAGATTGGTTTCTTGCCCTACTGATCCTGTTGGATGCCTGTTTCACCACTGCTTTCTTGTAGTGATTAGGTATTCTATAAATTCTATCCCAAGTGTTTTCTTCCCTATGAAGGTGTGAAATTAATATTCACTGCTTGGGCCTACAATTTTTTTTTAATTCAGTGTCTTCCCTAGCTTTCCTGGGACCTTCATAACACATTTAATGAAAACACTGATAGTTTCTCATAGAATTCATTTCATGAAACTGAATATTTCAGTCTTTTTTAGCTTTCTCATGCAGGAGTGTGTTAAGAGAAATGCAGAACTGGCATTAGTTCTTCATTAGGAATAACTAGTACCTTAAATAGTGTCCCAGATGAAATCCATATTACACTATGGCATTAATCCTGCCCTTCTTCAAAGAGCCCTCTCTGCTTTTCTGCTTCTCTGCTTTCTGAATATTACAGGTGAGAGTCTTTTCTGCAACAGTACAGTAAGGTCTCCCTTCCTCACTCATTTTCCAGCAGTGGGTTCTTCATAGCTTTTCAAAGAATTTTTTTGCATAGTGCTAACATGACTTGGCATTTCATAACACTGTTTACATCAGTCAATGTTCTTAATATTGCTACAGTCCTCAAGGTTATCCAAGTCTTGTTATATTTGTTCTGATCATCCTCAGTCTTAAAAATGCCTGCAGATTTTGTTTCATTAGAAATTTCATTAACACACAAATACTAAAGAATATTAATGTCAAGAAGAAAGAGCTTTGCTTATAGTCGTTCTCTGTATTAAGCATGACCTTCCAGTGCAGTACAATTTCCTACATACCTTTTACATATCTATATTGTCTTTTCTTAGTTAGTCTTATACCAAATACTTCTGAGAAATCCAGTTCAGATATACTTTGTTTAAAAAAGGAGTTATTTATTGTCAAGTCAGGTCATTTGAGTTGTAATGAGAGAGTTTTATTCCATTTCAATGCATGTTAATGTCTCTGAAGTCCTTCCATGCTTTCTCTGCTTCCTCCTTCCTTTCCTCCCCTCATCCTCTTACTGATGCCAGAGTTGAATGCCTTCTTAAATCCCTGAGCTGCTTTTTTTTTCATGTCATAGTGTTCACTGAAATTTTCACCAATATAAAGTTTTTGTTAACCTAGATTTACATAAGTCTAGATTAATTTGCAAAGTAGAAATTCTCGTGGAAAAGGGTCGTATATAAAATATAAAACATTACATAGATGGGGGTGATTATCATCTATTAAGATACAATAGAGAGCATTTTTCCTATTTCAGTCTAGGACAGTCCTAGTGAGATGCTGAAAGTGTAAGAGAGGACTATTTCCCACTAGTTCAGAGAGTATCAGTTTTGAGAAATGAAATCCTGGGTTTTTTCCATGTATAACTGGCTACACTCTGAGGTCCTTTAAAGGCAGAAGCTTGTTGAATGTTCAGTTTTGCTAAGATGCTTTTAAAACTGTGGGCTGTCATGTCCAAGGGGGTCTACTCTGAGCTAGTCGTCTTCTCCCTTTCTTTTGTTATTCTCCAACATACTGAACAACAGGGTTGTAATACCAGAGGGAAATCAATTTTCCTATATAGTCATTTTTTAGTTTCCCAACTTGCAGGCAACAGAGGGCTTTTTCCTTTTTAGCTGAATATTGACTTGACTCAGTAAATACCTCTCTGTTCTGTACCCTACCTCTGCCACTGCAGTTTGTATTGCTGAGTTTCTGATGATTCTTGAGAATAATTTTATTTCCCTGCTGTTTCCTGCCTCTCTGGAATTGTAACTGTTGAAAGGAATGTCTCAGCTAATCAACCATAAGACTAGTGAGAGCTCAAAGGCAATAAGAAGTACAAGGGAGTTTGATGAATACTTCATATTCCTATAAACTAATAAAATATCATATTGCACATCCTCTAGCATAACAAATTATTGTGATTCTTTTGAATATTTTTAAATGCAGTTATTCAAGATTCATCTGGTACATCTGGACCTTTGTCCATTTCAATTATGCGGTGCCACATAAAGACAAAAATTTACTTCAATTCCTTCTTCTCTTGTTTCATAATGTGTTTGGCCTAGCTATATTTATGTTATACAGAGGTAAAATTCAGACTCTGCCTTGTGACAGAGGATTTTTTGGAGTTGTTTTTTCCATTTCTTTGTTGCTGTGGAACAAACAAGAATGCACCAAGTTTCTCCTCAGAAGCATATCCTCAGAAACACTTTCCATAGTGTATTAAAGATGTGGCATTAAAGAAGCACACCAAAGCCCTGCTGTTGGAAGCCTTAGCAGACAGGGAGCTCGCCGTGCAGCTATACTGTCCAGGGAAAAGCACTCACAGACAGGTGGGGGAACTGCTTTGTTGATGAATGAGAAATAATTGTTTGCAGGACATTTGATATATGTGAAAGCCTGGGGTGTTTGGAGCAGAAATCGTTAGATTTTTTTTTTCTACTTCATGACAAAACCACCAGAGACGCACACTAGGTTAAAAACTTCCATTGAGTAAGAGAATCTGAAAAAAGCCAGAAACAGAGTCAAAAGAGTATCATTCCTCCCCGTGGCAGTGCAGCCCAGTACCAAACACTTTCTAATCAGATCATCTTCGAAAGCTCATCAACAAGAGAAAGAGAAGTCATCTTTGTGTGCTCAAGGTGACTTTGTGTGCTCAAGGTGACTTTACCAGTACTTTTAAGGCGCTGAAAAGAAATCAAAGCAGCCTTTTGCTGAAGCTTTGAGCACTTTGCAGATGGCTGCTCAGGCAATCGATCAAGGCTGTAATCAGGTCACATGGGACAAATGGTAGAACTCCAGGAGCTGACCAGGCAAGGCTTTTCTGGGTTAGAGGCGAATGTGTTTGATGGCAGGCAAGAAACTCCACCAATCCCCAGGAGTGGGGTGTTCAGTTTATGAGGATACCATGGGAACACGTCACTTTCAACAACTGCACATGACTCTTGGGCCACTGACAGCTAGACTTTTAAAAGCTGTTAATTTTTTTTTCTTCCTTTTATCAAACTTAATGTGTATTCCATCCCCTATCTCTCTTCAGCTGACTCTCTTTTGCATCATGGCCCCTGCAGAGAGGATATTCCTTTATCAGCAGAAGGTGGTCTTGTCAAAGCACACCTTTTTCATCTTGTTCATCCTCTCCATGTTCAGATTTGGATTCTGTGCAAATTCAACCTGTACAGCACTGCGTTTGCAGAAGAAACATGGGTTGTTTAGGAAACAGTGATGAATTCCCCCTATGTCCATTGCCATTTGGGAACCATCAGCTTTAAGTGTGGCTTACTTGGGACAGCTACTTTGTTTTTTATTTGTCGTCAGTAATTTCATCTCAAATATGCTAAAAGAAAAGGTATCATTTCAGTGGCATAAGTTCACTGAAAATGAACAGGAAATCCTTGACTCCTCTTTAGTGTGGAGACAGGATGATTCAGGAAGAGCTAAAATAATCCCCAGCAGTAGATGCTTTTTCTCAGTAGTCTGAAGAGGGGAAGGAAATTTAGACTCACCATCAGTGCATATGATCAGGGTGGGCTGTGTACAAGTGAATCAGTGTTTGTAAGGTTTTGATAACACAGCTGGGGACTTTGGTTGGGCTTTCAGACTGGAGTTCAAATAACACCTGAGATATATTACCCTACGGGTATGCAAGAGGGAAGTATTTTCCTTTTTTCATTATATCTCAGTACATCTTTGCAGCAGCCTCTGCATCCTGGGAGCTCTCATAGCACAAACAAGGTGATATATTGTTTGCAAATGAAGAACAAATTGTGCATGAGTTCTGCAACAGACTCTTAATGCTTTCAAGATACCTGGAGTTAAATCTAAAAGGGAATGCAGTGTACAAATATCTAATCTGTGCCTATCAGCCCAGACCATACCAGCAACAGAGATTTCCACAAAAAATTCATAATTTTAAGTGCTTTTTTTTATTTTCTATCATTCTAGAGTTGAATATGGAAAACATATATAATCATTGTCATAGGTTAGCAAGCTAAGTCTCGGAAGTGATGTTCTTCCTACAGCTTTCTCTATGACCTGACAGAACCTATCAGCTGGCCAGTTTGAATATGGACAATTCTTTAAGCCACTTAAAATTATGACCGCCTCTGTGATCCACACTTAAGAATAGACAAACTCCCCCCCAAGCTCTCTCTCATTTCCGGCGCTGGGACAGGTGGCTGCGGGGCCAGCGGGCCCAGCCCAGGCCCTGCTCAGGCCAGGCTGGGCCAGGCCACGGCTCCAGGATGGGGGGGGGGGGGGGGGGGGGGGGGGGGGGGGGGGGGGGGGGGGG
>NW_024581083.1:4646301-4646482 GCF_017639235.1 Corvus kubaryi
CAGCCGGGTTGTGGGCAGCCAGAGCGGCTCGGTTCCCCCCCCCCTTCCCCCCTCCACTGCAGCCAAGATTTCAGCAAAAGCGGGCAGAGTTCAGGTGACCAACAGCAATAAGCAACATTCCAGCTGCAAGGCCAAGGTGAGATTAACCCTTTTATTGCTGTGAAGAGCTGAAAACCTGAGG
>NW_024581083.1:4646882-4660723 GCF_017639235.1 Corvus kubaryi
AGGTGAGATTAACCCTTTTATTGCTGTGAAGAGCTGAAAACCTGAGGGAACAGAAAGAGGAGATGCTTAAAGCTGGAAGTCTGTTGTGAAGCTATGATATATCAGAGTATCCCGTTGTAATTTCATGAAGATATGGGGGGTGGAGTGTTCAACTCGCAAGCAAAAGCACCTGTGCTGAGATAGGCAGATGCTGACGCAGCTGTAATTTCATGAGAAGTTTGGACAGGGAGAGATGGAAGCGATGAGGACTTTTGCTCCAAATGGGAAAGGAGAAAACCTCAGTTCCTAGAGATGCTCCCAGAGATAGTCCTAAAGAAGAAGATGAGGAAGACCCTTTGCTCCAAATGGGAAAGGAGAAGGGCCTCTGTTCTTAGAGATTAAATGCTCCCAGAGATGGGTGAAGAGAACTTTTGTTTCTGAATGGCTCAACCTTAAAATTGTACCCCAAAAAACTTCAAGAGTGGACCCTCAAAAGCAGTTGCAGGAAAAGCTGCAAGTCGCGGGAAGGGACTTGCATGCGAGCAGAGAGACCTCTTCCTAAATGGACTGAACAAAGTTATTCAGAAGTGGGCAGCTGTCTCATGATAATGTTTTCATGGCATGAGCAGAGAGACTTCTCTTTCTAAATGGCCTGAACAAGGTTATTATGGAAGTGGTAAACAGACTGAACATCTTAAGGGTTGTCTTTCTACATTGTCAGTGGGAGAAGGGAGGAAGGTGGGGGGAGGAGAGTTCTGAAGGTGTGGTATAAATTTTTTTTTTCCTTCTTTTAGGTCTGTTAATAAACTTCTTTATGTTCTTTCAAGTTTGGTGCCTGCTTTGTGTTTCTCCTAATTCTTATCTCACAGAAAATAAGCAGTAATGAGTATTTTGAGCCAAACCACTACACTAAATTGGTGTTTCTGCCCGGTTACAAACCCAACCCGCTACAATCATAAAGACACAGAAACAAAATGTGAATGGTTTTAAAACTTTTAATGCATTTTGCCTTTTATATTCAGTTTGAACAAGAGTAAAATTTTCTTTATTACAAATAACCCTGTGTTTTATCAAGGGATTATTGGAAATGAAAAGGGCCCTTTTCAAAAAGTCCATATTCAGAAAGTATCAAATATATTTGCTAAGGTTTGGGGGGAAAAATCACGTCCAGGAAGGCATCTCTGATGGTGCAGATAGATATTTTCCAAAAGAAAAGAAAATACTTCTAACAAAAGCTGATTAACTTATATCCAATAAATTATGTCGAAGTATGGAAAGCTGATGAGTTAGCACTTTATAGTCCTGTTTTGAGAAGGTATGAATTTTACAAGATAAATATTCACCATTTTTTGTTTTAATTTTTAGAATCTCAGTTATAAAATGTTATATTTTAGGCAAATTTTTTTCAGCAGGTCTGGTATTCTTTTCAAATGCCTTGTAACTGGTGACTTCTTCAAGAAAAATAAGTACTTATAAGTGCTATTGGAAAAGTCATGTGATATTGTTACATACCTTAGCAGGGTGTAGTGTATGATCTGAGATGATACGGTTTTTTTTATCTTCTTTGGAGTGCACGTGTGGTTAGGTTCTTCATTGTAAGGGACAGAAGTGGTACTGAAAGCTAATAATGGCTTATTCTCCATGGTATCAGGTTACTCAAGCAGTCTATTATCTTTTTCAAAATGAAATCGTTTCTTCAACATGCTATAGCTTTTATGAAATAGTAATATTTATCATGTGCTGGAATCCCTTGATCTCAGGTCTTTTGCTTTAGAAGACAATGCAAAAACTGACTATCACACAGTGATTACATACTTGGGAAAAGAAGTGAAATATGTTTCTACAATCATTTTATTCCCTAAGATAGTGGTTTTTTCCCAATATATAACTACAGTTGTCTTTTGTTCATCAATTACATTAAGGAATTAATATAATTTTTTTAGATAAGTTTTTGAAACATCCAGGGGCAGGAGGGCACTTGTTTGAGACTGTTGTCAGTCTGATCTCTATTTGCCCTTGGTCACTGATAGCAACTCAAACAGTTAATGCTAGTGCTCTTGCTAATGCTGTTCAGCTAATGCTGAATTAATTAAGCGGGAGAAAGATGAGAAAATCAATATTTGAGTCACTGCAAAACTGTGGATTCAGATGAAATTTGGCAAGCCATTTTGGCCTGTTTACAAAACAACAGCAACAAAGAAAACGGGATCAACTATTACCCTACCCTGGCAAAGTGTCCCTTCTTTCCACATGGACCGCAGTTGGACTGGGGCGAGATGTAGCAAGGCTCATTAAGCTCCATCTCTAAAAAGAATTCAATTTGCTGCTTTAGGAGCAAGCCAAATGACCAGACTGGTGAGTGTGCTCTGTATTTGGGTCACTGATGTTGGTCCATTTGGCCTAAGTTTCTAGAATAGGAATTGAAGATTCATCTCTCAAATATGAGCTTAGCCCTCCTCAGTGGCTTTTGTAAAAGAAAAGAAATATCTATATTCTCCAGCAGGGTTGGAGGTTTTTTGTTTGGGTGATTTAGTTTCATTTTTTTTCCAAATGCCGAGTTTTCTTTACTTTTTCTTACTGACGCTCAAATGCAAAATATTGCATCATTGGTCACTGAACAAGAAAAGAATTTCATTGGTTTTGTTTCAGCAAGTAGAAGCTAGAGTGAATAATAAGATCATCTTTAGTTTTGATTATGACATTAAATTTGGGTTGAAGAAGTGTTGGCCTTTCAAGAAGACAAGCCTAGGAAACATTATTTTACTTTGGTGGAATAACAGAGAAGAAATTTAATTCGAAGCAGCATTGGTAATGTTAAAAATTACAATCTTTTCATCCCTTGATCACACCTTGCTAATGATGAGAGCGTTGTGAAACAAGTTAATTCTGTTTTCAGTTGCTCATGTTACTTGGTACTGGTAGTCAGGCTGATCAAATTCCACCCATATTTAGCACATGCAAGCTACTTTCTCCCACTGGATTCAGTCCCATTTTCCTATGTCTTAAGTTTATGTATTGAAGTCAAAGTTAGTGTTGCTTATGATAGTAATCATTTAAAAGTAATTCAGCCTTATATTATCCAACTTTTGGCAGTGCTAGGGGAATTATCCTCTGGCTAATTCTTCTATCTTCCATCAGTCTGAAACCACTGTAGTTGATGTGGGAAAGTGCTACTGCAAATTTGCTAAAATGTTGCATTGGTGTGCAGGTCTACACAGGGAAACTATTCGAGTTTTAGAAATATGTGATACCTATGCCACTCAGAGTATCCACTGTGTTTTTGACACACTGTCCAAAATTATTTGAATGGAAATTCAAGATACCTTTTATGTATGAAAAATTCTAACTTTCTCATGATATGCATTTGTTCTGAGTAAAAATGAAACATAAATAATGCTGTTATTACACCAAGTAGCCTCAAACATGTTTTGTGAATGAACATTTATAAAGGAAAGGATGTCTAAGTGGTTGAGAGAAATAAAGATTATACTCTTTATCATTTATGTTGTATTTATAAAAGCTGGGGTTTATTTTGCCCCTTTTTTTCTTATGTGATACTTCAGGTGTGTTTTCTTCACTGTTGTTTTGTACATGAGGAAAGAGAAGTCACTAAGTAGATTAATCATATACTTATATTTCAAGGTATACTTCAGGAATAATTCAGAACGGAAGGGTCCTCAGGAAGTCCTTAGTCTAATCTATTTTAAAAATGGTCAGCTCTGTGGTCAGACCAAGTTGCTCAGGGCTTTGTCCAGTCTGATCTAGAAAACCTCCCAAGACAACCTGTTCCAGTGCCTGACCATAACAGTGAAGAAATTTAATTGAAGCTTTCTATCTGATTTATCCTGTCCTGGGATGCTACATCTGCCTTACAGAATCAGGAATAAGTATTTACCATTACTGATCTGAAATAGAAACTAACTGCTCCATGACCTGCATTGTGAAAAGAGACTGTTGTCTGTGTAACAGAATGACAATACCATGACAATGCTCTGAATAAATCAGTATGTTGTACAAGTAGCCCTGTAATTTAACGAAGTAAAACTATACAGGTTTTCTTCAATGTATGATCTGGTGTGGTATAATCTGTTCCATATATCTTTGTTCAGTTACACAGGTACTATTCCCATTATATAGACTGAAGTGTCTCTGTCACTGCTTGTTATGGTTTAAAAACTCTCAGAAAAAGGGTTCTTTTCCCCTTGATAATTAACGCAGTTCTTGGTGCTCAAGGCATGAGCTCTGGCATGCCCCAGGTCAGAGTGAGTCCAGCTGCATTCTTCTGTGCGTCGCAGAAGCGACTTCGGCATCAGGAAAAGTGCTGCTGGCTGAGCTAGCTAGCTGGCTTCTTTGCAGAGGGAAACATGGCAGGAGCTGATGGTATTGGCTCACGTTAGCTCGGAGACAAAGGAAGAGAGAGGCTGTTCTGGTCTGGCTTCTAACAGGTTTATTGTTAGAAGCCTCGCAACCCGAACGAGCTCAGAAGGGATGGAATGCGATGGGATCAATGGGATCCTGCCCCGAGGCTCATCCTCAGTTTTATAGGCAATTTGAAAACTGCGGTGAAAGGGGAAAACAACCAATGAGTTACAAGCCAGGGGGAGGATACAATGTAACAAGAACCACTGGGGGAAACCGAGAGGTGGGAGTTATAACAGAGAACCAGTGAACAACCGAGTAACCGAGAATTTTCCCGAGCCAGGGGAGGTGGCGTGTACCCGGGTGCCGCCCGGGGGGTGCAGCTTAGGCTTCTGAGCCGCCCCTCGACCCACCCTCTGAGTCTGCCTCTTCGGGAAACTCGATCCAGGGGATGGGCTGGGATTGATTGGCATCACGCTGCCCCAGCCCCACAGTGGGCTGGGTCACACCAACAGATAATGATCTCAGAATTTTCATTATGATGTTTGGCTCAGTAACATCTTCACTGTTACATGCATTTAAAAGGCAATTCTCTATATCCTATGACTGTACAACATAGAATTTGTCTTTATTGGGTACAGAGCACAGATATAATTAGTCAGTTTTGCAGGAATGTATTGGAAGTGCAGAGATTTGGAACTTGTGGTATGTCATACTTCTACTCCTCAGCTGCAGAGCAATCTGCTATGTGCATTTGCTCTCATACAAGCCTGTCTCATCTTGTGATTGATGTGTCACTGCAGCCAGAATTCGAGATGTTACCTCAGCCCAGCCAATAATTTCACATAAAAACAGGATAACATAACAAAACAATTTGAGAGTCAGTATTTGGCTCTATGTGTAAGAACACACCTTTCCACTCTGACATGATGTGAGCTGGTACTGTGCGACATTGGAAACAGCTCCTTGTAACAGTAGGAGTGTGCAATTGCATGGATGGAGTCAAGTACTCTGCTGAATCCATGCGCTTTACTGATGTGTAAAAGTTGATTATTTTAATATTTGGTGGATTTTGCATAAACTTACACATCAGTTTCCTGGTAAAATCACCAGTTTTTAGTCGGTTTTCTTAAACAGTTACTTTACAGTCAACAATCGTTAGAAGTGAGTATTTGTCCAATATCAGACACAGCTTTACTCAAGGTAAACATACCTATTGTGGGCTGCTAAGGGAACAAGTTTCATAAAAGCACAGCAGGCACCTGAATCTGACTGTGTGGGAGCCAACCAGTGAAAATCAGCGGACTCCAAGGAGCCAAGAGTTTGTTTCTTCTGAGCACAGCCTGGAACAATCAGCCCTTCAACAGCTGACTTCTGAAAGAATGATCTGCACCAAAATGTTACACAGACAACATGAGTGATACTGAAATGCTGGTAAGTTACATTTTTGCTTGTGGATTATAATTTCATTCCTTTGGGGGGTTTTTTGTGTCTGGATGCTTGTAACCTGGGAAAATCTAGGGAAAATTCTGTAAAGGGGCAAAGAGCACAATAGATTTTTTCATTTTACCTATGGTCCCTCTCTATCTTCTTTTCTTTGCAGACAAAACATGAGTAATATAAAGAGTAACATTAGTGACTCTATTCTATCATTATCGTCCTAGGGATGGTATCCATGCCAAGGAACGTCTCATTCTCCACATATATCTAACAGGAATGTCCAGGGGAGCAGATGTGCATCAAAGTGCTGCAAGTGCAATACCTTTATGCTGTAAGTTGTTTATGTTGCTGTAGCATAGTAAGTAGTGATGGTACTGGGCACACGCACTAGTTATTGTTTACCTTTCAGGTTTCAAGAACAACTTTCTTCAAGTCCTGCAAGTTCCACAGCATTATAGATAAATGTATGACACTCCTGCAAAATCAACCTAACGTCCTGTCAAAGTTGTTGTCTTGCTGTCCAAGAAGAAGTATCTTTTACTTACCTCTATTTTTGCTCATTTTTGGGAAGATGGTATTAAAGAACTGGGTTTTACATTTTGCTGTGATGGCAGAAAAGCTGGCATCTCACTATGTCCAAAATTAGCATTTTACCCTATAGTGTGCTATGTACAGCATAGCCGTCTCTTCTTTTCTCCTTCTTCCTTTTGATAATTTTCTCCTTCTTCCACTCTTTCTTTATCTCTCTCTTTTCCTCTCTTTTTGTCTTTTTCTTTTTTCTCTTTTCCTCTGTTTCCCTCTTTTTCTCTTTTTCTCATTTTCTTTCCCCTTTTCCCATTTCTTCCCCTTTTCCCCTTTCAGTGACCCTTTATGTACTGCTGATACTACTGTAGAATTGATTGTATAGATGTGGGAAACTTGCTTGTATTTTAAAAGTACAAGGTGCTTGCTAAATATGTTAACTTTCTTTAAAAATAAAATGGTGTTTTTAACTTTTGTATCTGTGTGTTTTATTATGAGTGTAATGGAATTATGAACACGGCAAAATATGGGAAATTTTTGAAATCTGCTGAGAGAAGATGACTGTGAGTTCTGAATGCCTTTCAGATAATTTTTCTATTTTTACATACAAAAATTATATATTAAAATATATTGTACTTTTTAAAAAATCTTTATCTTGGATGGGGATTCTTGAAAGTGACACAAATATAAGTAGCATTTGTCTCGTGCACATTCCTGTCAATTTGTGCTGCTGAGTAATCCATGAACAGATTTTTAGTCAATTTTTTTTGAAGGATAGGTCTTTGTAACTGAACAGCTAATTCCTATTTGCACGTATTTACATATGTGCTAGCTCTTACTTGGCCATGAAACTGTATAGGGACACTTTGTTCTATGGCTGAATGCCAAAATGCTTTTGATTTTAAGGAATTTAAAAAAAGATATTTGATAAATTAGGTCAACATGCCTGTTACAAATGGTATGGCCATAATTTTGCCAGATGTTAAATTATCATTTACTAATGTGATGTAATTATCATTTAAGGATGATTTTCATGGTTTTAATGGCCACGCATGGACAGGCATTGTAACATGTTTTCATACTTTCTATCTCAGAATGACTTGCTTTTACAGGGAGCTCTCTAGACTGATTAAAACTGCACTTTTTTCTGGGTATGAAATCTGCTGTTGGAAGATGAGCTTTTATTGAAAGGGCTGGTGCACGTCTTTCCTGCTTGAGCATTAGCCAGCACCTTCCACCAAGTCAAGCTCCTCTGACTACTACAGTGAGTTTGTTTCTTCTTGGACTAGAAAAGTGTTATTGTGAATGAATACTGAGATGTTAATATGGTTGCTATAGAGGTGAGTAGGATGTCAGGTTATGTAGAAACAATGTCATTTTGTGATATTTCTTTTTCTTACAGGAATAATACTGTGTTTCAAAAAGCAGCATGTTTTCCTTAAAACACAAGGCAACCCAGAGCAGCTGCTTGTTCTATGTGGTTTTGGTTTTTAATTTGGGTTTTTTGGGGTTTTTTAAGTCTTTTTTACCTTCAGGGATTTGGATGATTGTGGCAAGTGTTTTAGCCAGAAGGTAGGACACAGCTCACTAGGGAGACTCCAGCTGGGACTGAAAATACAGCAGTGTTGGTTCCACATCTTCATAAGTCAACACATGAGGCCTCTTGACCAGCCAAAAATGAACTCAGTCTGTAAAAAAGGAGGCAATACATTTTATTAAGGGTTTATAATTCTTTTATTACAAATGTATATCTAAATTTCTTAATTTACTTATGCATAATGGCTATGCCATGAGTGTCTGACCTTCGAAGAAGTAAGCTCAGCTCTCAGCTCAAGCACTATCATCTCTAGTGAGTTGTTCAGAATAGATTGCAAACTGCTTCCATAGGAAGCACGAATGTAAGCCCTAAATAATTATGAGAATGATGACTAGACAAGCCTTTTAGTTAGCTCTTTCCTTATCTAAATTGTTTTTCCAATCATGATAAAAATATCAAAGTATGCTGTAAAAATATCTGAGCAAAATATCGGAGTCAGTTACATAGAGGAAGATAATTAGCAGATAGTGTACATCTGTTCTTACAGAATCAAAGAAGGGCAGATAAGCTAATGTGGAGCTCTGTGTACTTTAACCTGGACTATTTTCATCCCCTTGGTTGTCTTAGATTTTGTCCACTGCATTGCAGCTGTCTGCAGAAGGCAGATCCATCAATAAGGCAGTGTTATTTCCTATAGTGTGTGTGGAACTTTAAAGTACTGTTTTTGTTTGTGATGGGAATGACTGATGTCAGTGTAGTTTTCTAGTCAATATGGCTAAAAGAGATTGAGAGTCCTTATCTCTCACTAAAATCTGATCGAATAAATGTTAACCAAAAGCTGTCACCCTTTAAAGAGGTTTGTATATGAGATGTTCCCATCTCAAGTCATCATTGTTGCAACTGGAACATGCGGTCTGAAGTGTGTTGTACCTCTTTTGAGCTGAGTGTTGCTGGTCTCTCCTAATACCTGTTAGTGTTGAAGTGTGGTGATACCCAGAGTCTTTAATAAAGGCGTTTGTATTCCAGATTCTTGGGAACATATCATCACTGTATGGAGTTTTACCCATCGAAGCATTCTGCTGTCATCCATGTGACAAAGTGGCTAAATGAGATTTTTACTGTTCAGACAGAAACTTGCGCAGTCTTTTCTTGATGCCTACTCATAGACGTCAAAGGTGTGAGGTCAGTCTGCTCCAATTGCCATCCGGACAAGGCAGGGTTTGGTGCTGTCTCAAGGGGATCCCATGTCCTGTGACTGTCTATTTCCTAAATTTAGCATCAGTGCCTCAGTGTACACATCATTAAATCCTTCTTGACTGACAATTTTTGATCTATCAATATAGCAATGTTTGACCATACAGCATTACAATTAAGGGAAGAAATGCAAAAATAAATACTAATTTTTAAAAGTGGTCTGGTTTTCAGAATAAATGTAATTTAATTAAACACATTTAAATAGAAGTTCTCTTTATTTTCAACAGATTTTGATGAGGAAATTACTGGGTGTTATTTACTGTGTGTCTGCAGCTAAATTACATATTTTTGCATTTTAAGTTGATCAAACTAGTGCAAAAAGGCCTTGGGAAGTGTATGATCAGATAGATATCTCAGAAATTTGTTTTGTAAAAGTAGACATGCTGGCTTATGGAATTCACATGCTTGTGCTTCCGTAAATCTTGCTAATGGTTGAATATTTCATCTAGGGGACAGGCTTATTCATTCCATATCTATTTTTTACCTGTCTATATGCTCTGTAAGACATCTGTGAAAAATGATGATAGTAAAGAATGAAAAAGTTCTGTAACTTCCAGGGTATTGTAAGAGAGAAAAGGTGGTCTATTGGAGTTGGTGCCTTTCTCATTATTCTCTTTTCTGAACATGAAGGGCTCTAATCTTCCTAAAAAGGAACCCAGCCAGTTCACTTGCTGTGTGCTTGATGTTGATAATTTGAGTTTTCAGGTTGTTAGAGAGACATATAAAATTTCTAATATCTTGCCAGATAAAATGTAAAATAAAATATAATAAAGATATAATAAGATACAATACAAAATTCTTGATTATTAATGTTCAGTGCACAAAAGAGGGGGAACATTGACTTGACCACTGTTTTTCTCATGTATAAAAGAAGGATGAGGTTATCACAGGCCTCTTGAGCAACGAAAAAGTCTTGCACATATCTGTAAAATTCCACCTATTCCTAAAGCATCAGAATTATTTCAAAGCTCCACAAAGTCCACATTCTTGTGCACTCAGAGTCCAACAATTTGATAATAAATCCCACAGTGTCAGGATGGGAGCCCAGCACCAGCTTTGCAGCTGTTATCCATCTATTATAAACCAAGCTGACTCCTTTCATGTTCCCATGTTATTTCCAGACATACTGATTACTTGAATTCCTTGCAATTTGTGTCATAACTCCAGACACATTAAGTGTCCTGTGAAGTATGTCCATACATATGACCAAACCAGAAATTTTTTCTTGAGTATTTTCCTAAAAGGATGTCAGCCCACAGAAAATTGGCACGTGACCTTTATCGCTATGAAAGCAGTTCGGGGCTGTTTGGATTTTTTATTATCATTGCCTTTTTCTATGTTTTCTGTCACCACTTGCCTTGGTAGGAGTAAATGCATGTATGTCTTTCACTCTATGCCTTGCTCAGAAATGTTATTTCTAGATTTTTCCTTGCTGCCTTTAACAGTCTGTGTTGGGCGGTGGCACAAATGTCAAGAGTCAATGTAGTTGGTGTGTCTGCCCTGCCACACTATGGGGAGTGTCCCTATAACTCCATCTCACTACTGACGTTTCCATGCTGAACCTATTATTTGTTTTCCAAGTTCTTGTATTTGAATCATCAATAAGGGGTTGCTCTCCTTTCTAAACCTTCTTTAATAGAACATGCACCAGAGTGTTTGCAAAGCTGGCAGCACAGTGAGACCTTGCACCCTCTTGTGCCAGCTGAGGAGCCCTCGAGACTGCTGCCAGTACAATGGCACTGTTAGAGGCACAGTCTCCAGAGAAAAATCACCTCTGGGCAGTCACAGTAAGAGTTGGAAATGTTAATGATTTTAAATGAGCAACAGAATTATTTGCCCAATTAGTATTTTTAAATCGCTAGTCTGCAAAAATGGTCAGCTGTCTATATCGCCCCCCTGCAAATGCAAATATCTCCTATTTTTGTGACTGCTTTTCCATTTTGAACCTAACACTCCTGTTCATGAGCAGATCCCATGTGGTGGTGCCTGGATGATTTCTGAACAGCAGAGTTGTTTGCTGGAGGCAGTAGATGGCCTATATTTTGACATTAATAAGGTTCCTGATGTTGTACTGAATGACATTCTTATAAACAAGGTGGGGAAACACGGATTAGAGAAAACCACATTTGGAAAATAATATGAACATGATTATTGAGTTTACAGGAAGGAAACAATTTTTTGTCATGTCCCTCTTCACTGTTTTCATTTAATGATCTGAAGATTATGGAACTTTCAAAACATTTGTACAGATAGAAAGGGTAGAGTTAGGTTTTCATGGTTCTCGATAGAGAGGTGGCCTGAGAAAAATCAAATTTCCAATTTTACATCTAATACTGGCATCTCAGAACTGGGAAATAACTAAGTGTAAATGGCAGCCCAGGGCAGGGGTGTGGGAATCAAAACAAAATAAAAAGCCCAACTTTGGGGAGATATCATGGATTGTGATGTGACACTGATTCCTTGGCAGCAATAGTAAGGCTGACATCAGGGTCTATAAATGGAAGTGCTATTCATAAAATAACTGAATTTTTCTGTTCAGTCCCATAGTGGCAATACATGGTGGTCAGGCTATGTCCTTCCAAGGGCTGCACCTCAAGGAAGATTTCTATCAGTTAGAGAATATCCAAGGCATAGCAAGAAAGTTAACCCAAGTCCTAGAAAACATGACTTAGAAGAAAGAGTTGTTTTGGTAAAGGGAAGTTTAAGGAAAAGATGTGTGAGTCTTGTAATATATAAAATGTAGTGCAGAGGAAGAGGATATTCTGTTCTCTATCATGTTGGTTAGGACAAGAAGTGATGATCTGAAATTGCAGCAGTGAAAGTTCAGAGTGGAGATGGTAGGAATGGGAAGTACAAAGATAACCACAGGTGCAGGGTAGACTTTCACCCATTGTGGTCCACACCAGGAGGGCTCTCAAGACAAGCAGAAAACCATTTGACAGGAACTGTGGAGGTTCAGTTGCCCCTAACCTTGGTGATAAATAGATTTTGCATGAATGACAGATACACCAGCATGAAATTATCATCATATAAACAGTTGATTAAAACCCAAAAGTAAGGCTTGATAAACAGATGAAGAATTCAACGTCTTACTCAACAAGTATATTGACATTTTCTTCCTACCAGTCTGAAGCAGAGCTAGAATGGGTGTCTCTGAGTATAATCAAGATCATAAAGGTTGTTTTGATTTATTTTCTAGTAGAAGGCTGTCTACACTTTCTCCTTGTGATAGTGTACACTCCCTCTTCAGGTGCATACAAGCATCAGCAAATAACAATTATGTTGCTGTACATATTGAGTAGTATTTGAGTATGCATAGATATGTGTATCTTTCAGTATTTGCAGGCACAGAACAGGCTGAGCTTTATAAAAGACTGTGACTTTGTAAATTTGTCTCAGGTTTTCCTCTGGAATAGCCATGGGAAGTAGTTATCCTCTCTCTATTACCTTGTGCGTGTAATTTCTGTGCTATGAAAATAGTTTAAAAGAGAACGAATACTAGAGGGTTTGATGGTTGGGCTTTTTTGGGTTTTTTTTCTGAGAGGGAAATTACTACCCTGCATCAGTACTGTGTGTTTTCTTTGTTTCTGTTGCTTACGACAGTGAAAGTAAAAGCCCATAAGAATGTGCAATATTATTTAAAATGCCCTCAGGACCTAACAGTGGCATTGCTGGGTTTTGAACAATTTCAGTTTGTCAGTATTCCTGGCTCTTGGGTGTTCATGAAATTGGCACTATTCTGGGTTGCTGTTTAAGAACTAATGTATTTCAGTTAACTTTGCTTTGCTTCCAATGTTTTCTTCTGGAAATTAGGGGGGATGTTCACCTTTTTTTTTTAAGTTTCCTCTGATATTGCTACTTAATAGGAATCGTTCTTTTGGGTATCAGGTATCAGTTCTAGCTAGTCCTAATACCTCAAAGGAGACCAGCGTGAAGAAGAAATGGTGATGATGTGGTTCCACTTTTCTTTACAGAGCTGACTCAGCAAGGGAGGGAATGACATGCTGCATCATTTGAAGATCGCGTATTGCAGCAAGTATTTCCAGGAATTTTCAGATGTACATGCAGGAATGAAACAGAAAACTAGTTTTAGATACTTTGTGTCATGCAACTTCTCATTATCTGTAGTTTCAAATCTGGAAGTCATCTTTATTAACCTAAGATTTTTCAAGAAAAAACTTTAAGCCTTCAGCAAGACAGGAGAACAATACATTTTATTCAAATGTGGATATACCAGGTGTCTTGGGGTGACTTTATGATGTGTATCCCATGTCGCTGCCTATGCCCAGAAATTAATTCTTGTGCCTTTCTATGCCTTTAAACTGAGCCTGAGAGGAGGAAGGAAAAACTGAGCAAAACTTTTCCAAAGCAGTTTGCAGCTTGTTCAAAGTCACACAGAGATAGCAACTTTTTTTCCAGCTGCGGCAGGGGAGGGAGGAAGCACCCGGCTTGCTGGGTTTCTTTCCAGTCAGCTTTTGGCCAGTTTTTCAGTTTCTTTTTCTCTGGAGAGAGACTGAGAGTTGAATTTTTTTTCCCTTCCCTGGAATTTTGGATTTTCTCCCTTTTCTGCTGGACTGTTTCAATATCAGAACGCATCGGGAGGACTTTCCACCGAGCACAGAGGGCCTGGCCTCGGGCCAAACCCCAGCTCCGAGGAGACCAAAGGGAGGACTCTAACACTTTTCCCAGGTTTTTTCCTCCATAGCGAAATTTTATTATTTAGCATTATTATCCTTTTCTCGTGTGTTTG
>NW_024581083.1:4660733-4761507 GCF_017639235.1 Corvus kubaryi
AATAGTTATTATCTCTTTCACTTTCCTTTGAGGAAAATTTATTTTTTCCAAACCTGGTGGGGGGAGGGGTGGTTGTGCCTTCTCTCAGAGGATATATTTCTAAATTTGACCAAACCAGAACACCAGGAAACTTCCCTGACAGTGCGCTTGTGAAATGTGTGATCTATGCTCTGTGCCATAAAGCGGAAAGAGCCTGTCTGTTTTCTGCCTTCAGTCATCATCATTTTATGTGTGTTGTATTCTGTCCTGCTCCTCAGTTAAAGAAGTTCTTTCCTGTGATTAACCTTAACAGGTATCTGCTATGATAGGGAAAGGTAGTGATGGCACATTTAAAGAGTCAGAGAGTTTCATACTATTAACATGCTCTATCTAAACAGATTGTGATGAAAGTAACAAAACGTGGAAGCAAAGTCCCACATGTATAAAATAAAGTAGTATTCAGCTAAGTACTTTTAAAACAATATGCAGTGTCAGTGCAAAATATTTTTTTTGCTAAAAGAAAAGTAAGTCAAAGAGCAGCCTTTGCTGCGTTGTAGCATATGCTTGTGCTTGGCAAAAGTAGTGGCATGTCAAACAACAGTGCTTAGAGTATTAAAGTTTTAACAAAATGTCAGAGAAAACTGGAAGCTGGTTAATCCACAGAAATCTGTCATAAAGATTGCATTGTAAGGTGGTTTCAGCATGAATTCTAGTGACATATGGGAGCTTAAAATATAATCTAATGATACATCTCTATCGGTGAGATGTTTATGTAACATGATTGCAACAGAGATGTCTTTTCTTGTTAATTTATTAGGATAATGGAAGTTGCCATCTTTGTAGAACAATGCAAAGAACAAGTTTTATTCAGAAAAATCTTCATATCTAAACCAACACTCTTCTTTTTTTCTCTATACATTTATGAAAAGAGAAATTATGAATCTAGTTTGCAGCATGCTGAAGACTGGCAGCCTGTTCTATGGAAATCTGTGTTGCTGCTGACTTCTCTTCTGCTCTGGACATCAGTATGTGTACCCAGGAAAAAGACCTGATAGAAATACAAATGAAAGACAAAACTTTGTTCAGCGAAAGCTCTGACAGAAAGAATTTCATATGGGAATAATCAATTGAAGGTCTTTTCCAGTGGAACTGGAATTGAAAAAGCTCTGTCTATAATGTTGAAGAAAAATCCTGAATTATTTCAATGTGCTGCAATTTATAAGCTACTGGTTTGATTACTGTGCTGCTTGGTTTTATAGAAATGAGGAAAAAAATTTTGAGTCACAGTGAGGTTCCAGTATTCATATTGGTCCTGAGTGTAAATATTTTTTTGTGTTATGGAAGGGTTTTAATTCAAATATTTTTGATGGGCATGATTTTTAATGTGACAGGCTATAATGTATCACTAATGAACCATCTGATTTTGCCAAAATCCCACAAGTGATACAGTTAAAATGTTTTCTCATATCCTTTATGTCAGTGGCAATACTTGCACTCATTAATCAAATGCTGTGACAGAGAGCAGAAGTATCTCTAGCATTTTTTTCCTCGAGGTAAACTTGTGCAGAACACTGTGACAGGCCCTTTGCAGCTGCTGCTCTTTGCGCGGGAGGTGAAGAGGCATCTCCTGGCAAGGCTCTGGAGGGGAACTAGGTGCAAAGCACTGTGGAGGGATGGCATGTCCCTCCCAACTCATTGCTCTCTGGGGAGGTGCAACAGCCCTGTCAAGCTCTCCAGCACCAGGGAAAGGTGAGTGCCCAAGAGGGGAAGTTGCCATCTTGCCTAGTGGTGTTATGGTGAGGGCTTGGAAGGGCTCAGCTCTTCACAAATGATCAGGCACCCTGGATTATGGCTACTCTTACAGTTGTTTAAATAGATTCCAGCCACTTTTTAAAAGCTAGGTTTTTCATTTAATAATTATTTTAGATACATTATGGGATGACTGAGAAAATCCTGTCCAATACAGTGCTGTGGAAGAAGTCCTTTTAAATAAGGATGAAAGCTATTACTACATATGTATTCAGATCACATTTGTTCTGAGTGATTTTCTGGATACCCTGAATGCAACTGAATATTATACCTCTTTCATGTATTCTTCCTTTTCTCTTTCTTTTTTTTTTTTTTTTTTTTTTTTAATAGACTCATGGTTGTGGGAGAGAAATCAATGCCCAGTTTTGTAGATTCTGCAACAGGAAAGCACAGGGTTGCCACAAAAGATATCCATATACACTATTACTTTTAGCTGTTGAAATATTTTCTGTATCTGACAGAACAGTTAAGTCTCTGTTGGCTTGTTATGTGTGGTAGGGAGAATTGTGTGGGTAAAATGAGGTGTGATTGCCTTACTGTGGCCTGTGTCATAATGCAAGTATACTGCACAGTAAATTAAGGGAACAGATTTCAACTAGAGGGATCTACTGTTGGGCTTAAGAGCCCCCATGTTTTATTCTTCATATAGTTTAGAGAAGAAAGATGTTAGAGGATATTAGTCCTTTTAATGTTAAGGTACATGTCAGCACACTCCATGTATCTGTGATGCTTTACAACTCTTGAGACTATTAATGTCCATAGCTTATAGCAGATATAAAAACGGCATAGTTCATAGGCAAATTGAACATATTGTTTCATGACTGTGGCTTGGCTGTGTCTGCATAATATTTTTTGTCATTTTTTCCCAATAATATGAGACCAATATTAAAAGCAATTTCATCCTTTGGTTCAGGAGAATGTCCCTGTGTTTTGTGATTCTGCTGAGCTGCTCTAAATGCTGAGAGAAATAAAAAAACAGCCTTAGAGTAGCATTTTTCTGATGAGTTAGTGTTTAGATCACCTAAGGATAATGATCTAGCTAAATAAATTGTTGGGTCTACCTGTACTGCCAAGGGAAAGCTGTACATCCCCATGAAATCAGGTCATCAAACCTGTTTTGCAAGGGGATGTACCCTTCTGGAGGTTCATTCTTTCCAGTTGCTGCATATGGAGTTCAGGTGTCTAGTCTGAGTCTCAAGATTAGGATTGTGTATTTAGGGATGCTAAATCTCTCTCTAGCCTGAATTGCACTGTCAAAATCCTTAGAATTCTCAGTATGTTAATTTTGTCCTTTTGCACCATCAACATTTTATATATATTCTGTCTTGTTTATTCTGCTGGTGAAACTGGAAATTTCCTCAAATCCTCATATTCTGTGTCTATGGAATGCACATTTTATATCCAAGCAGCAAATCTATAATCTGGACAATTGATCATGGTCTTAGTGCTTGCCTTTATATAAAGTACCTGTCTTTATCTAAATATATTTGAATCCTAAGAGTCTTTAATCATGGTGGTTCATTCAAAATGAGTATGTTTTCGTTAGGTAGAATCACGATTTGTTGGACTGTGTGTCTTCAGTCATCTTTTTTTATTGCAGGAAAAAAAACCTCTTATGTGTTATAAGTATTTATATCTCTAGATTCTCTCAGAGCAAATTTCTTAATTCCAAAGTAATCTTTGGAATGATCGGTCATCTGGGTTAGAGGAGCTAATACCATAACATCAGAAGCAAGGCTTAGTGTCTGACATTGTGAGCGCTTTTCTCTTGATTTTTTTTTCAGTTTCCAGGGTATTTGAGCACAGCCCATAACTCAACACAGTTTCCTACATGTTGAGCAGAGCCTTTGCAGCTTGCTCCTTTGTCATTCATGGATTAAAAGCCAACCTGGTGACATCATGCCATACTCATATGAGTGGTATTTCTTTGGCTGTATTTGTGTTTTGTAGAGAAAAGTGGTGACTAAATGCTAACGGATATGTGAGTACAATTGTGACAAGGAAAAGGAGCAGGAAATGTTAAATATCTCAGGTGTGTAACCCACTTCCAAATGGTGCACACTGGCACCAGGCCCTGGAGACTCCACCTGATGAAAATCCCCATTTAAGGAGTGTTGCTCTAAAGTGTAGAACAAGGTGCATTTCTTTTTATAGGTCAGGCCACTGATTGTTGTCATTAGGTTGACAAAATTTGTATCTCTTAAAGAAAACTCATTTATATGAGAGTTGTGTCCCAGTAAGGGTGAGCAGCTGGTGTGGGAAAGCAACAGACTGGGAAACAGATTTCTGATTCCACATTTACTACTAATTTGGTCACTTCTGTGAACTGTGGTGACATTTATTTGTGCTACAGTTTCTTCTTATACTGTATTAATGTTTCTCTGGCAAACAAACCCACTGCATGAATTGAAGCTGTTGTGTTCTAGAATGATTGGGTTGTTAGGAGCATAGGCCATTAGGAAGAAGCTGCCCATAGTAAGAGAAGTGAAATAAAATGTAGCTTCTCATAGGAAATAGTACTGATGTGGAACAACTGCTTAAGTTGATTGTATTTCCAGGTTAGCAGCAATAATTGCTATCAACATTATGCCCTTTAACTCTAATTATCTCTTTATTAAAAGCTGGTTTTGTAAAGCTTTTCCTTCTTCCAAATGTTTTATGATTCAGGCACCTAATGACCCCCCGAGAGAAAGCACACTGTGCACAGATTGGTCCCATTAGTGCAAACTGCATAATAAGATAATACTATAAACTGTTACACGTTAATTTTCCAATTATTATTTTTTGCCTTTCTTACAGATTCCAAACAGAAATTGATAGCATTAGGCAGTGTATGAGAGTACACTAATCTGATTTGTGTATCCCCGAAGATTACAAGCTATATGCTCTCTGACCTGCTTGAACAAAATTAACAGATTATATTATATTTTTGCTACATTTATTTTAAAAATATTTTTTATCCTATCAGTGTTCACATATAATCTTTTAAAAAGGAATTCAGTATTATTTATCTATGTATTTTTAAGGAAAGCAAATTATTTGAGGTAATCAAGAGGTTTTCAATACCAACAAGATTTGAAAAATAGAGCAGGTATATTGAAATCCAGGGAATTAAATGCACTCCACCTGATTGCATTTATGTAACATATGCATGAATTCCTGATTTGGTCCCCTTTCTCTATTTCTTTGACTTTGGACTTTTTTTTTCTTTTCTCTTACAAAACAAAAAAGTACTTGGAATTTAGCTAGTTAAGAGAGTGTAATTTTCAGAAACACTCAAGACAGCCTTCTTTTATCTGAAACGTTCAATTAGAGCCTTTATTTTTTACTGTATAGGAAGTTGACTGACTAAACACTTTGAATATTGAGGGCATTTGCACATAAGAATGTGAGTGCAATGGCAAAAAAATTCCTTCTTTTGTATCTCAATCAATCTTCAACAAGAACAGAGAAGTTTTTGTCTGTTCTTATAAAACTGTAGAGTATCAAGTATGAGAATAAATGTTTGTCACAGGAAACAGACGTTTCTTTGATGAACTTAAAAAGCCACAAAAACCCCCAAAACAGAGATCAGAATAAGCCCTGCTGCCCATGTTATTAATAGCAACAGAGCTCAAGGAGACATGAGGATCTGGAATACTTCAGTGAGAAGCCCTCAGGTCAGAGTTTTTAGCAAAACTCAACAAGGTCATGCTGGTTTGGATGCTGTAGTTATTTTCTCATCTTTGCAACCAGTCAGAGCTTTCATCTGGTTTGTCGGATGAGTTTGAAAGTGGTTTGTTGGGATTTTTTGTTGTTGTTGTTTTGAGGGGTTTTTTGCTTGTTTTTGTTTGTTTGTTTGTTTGCATTTTTTCCTTCTCTTGTAGCGTAAATCCTGACAGCACAGGTGAGAGGTCAGAACAATTGAGGGTTAAAGATCTAGAGGAGATATGATGTTGGTAGAGGCTTTTTGATTGAAATGGGGTTACAAATTTAAATTATGAGATTATTCTATTACCTACTTTTTACAGGGTAAGATCTAAAATTGATATGGAATGTGTGGAGCATATTTGCTTGAGATCACTGACACTTAAATCTGATTTTGGAAAGAGGCTAAATTTGATATAACTGCCTTCATTGTGTGAAAGCCACATATGTTAAGTCTCCAAGGTAAAGCCTAAAGTAATAGAGTACTGATCAGTACAGTTACATCATGAATCAACCCAGCTTGTATTGATTAAATCTGATGGTTTTGATAAGTATGCGATAAATAAAGGTAAGGTCATGTATTCAAGTATATTCCTTGCACATTTTTCAATTTTCTTACACGTGCCTTGCCCCGTTTCAGTTATAAGCCTTTTCTTATTAAGGCAACTCATTATTAGGATGAAGAAGAAACAATATTATGTGAAAAAATAATTTTCATGTTAAAGTGACTTCTCAGCCTTGCATATTGATCAAAGCTGTCTAAATGTTAATAAGGTGGGACTTCTCCAATCTTCAGTAACAACTAACCCAGCTTAGTTGTTACTCCTAGACAGAAAAGAAATAATTGAAATTATTATTCTTTTCTATGAACCGAATTTGTGATTTTTTTCTTTTTCAAGTACATCATTAGGATAGGGGGAAGAGGTCTGAGGGTGGGGGACTTCTGATTTCTCAGTGATTGCAAAGTCTTCAATCTATTCCTATAGTTCATTATATCCTTAAGAAAATAAGAGCTTGTAAATACTCAGTGGGAAAAAAACCTGTATATGGAAATTGAAATCCTTTAAATTGTTCTGTGTAAAAGATATGCAGTGTATATAAATACAGATATATGTACAGAAACTAACATGAGGTAGCATTTTTGTTTCTTCTAAAGCATCAGTTCCCTATTTTAATTACTAGGTGAATGATATATATACAAATGCAGAAATCTTTGGTTTAGTTATTCAAGTTAATGTACAGAAAATCAATGGAAGAGGTGGAATGTCTGTCTTCAAAAGCTCAGTTATAAGGTAGAGCCTTGTATCTAAATCAAGAGTGATCTCTGCATGTAAGTGACTCAAAAGTTCCTTTATGTTCCCACAAAAACACTTATTTGCTGTTTAAACTATTGAGCAGCCAAGGTGAACTGCTGACAGATTGTTTTATTATTTTGCTATTGTTACTACATGTAGTTAAAAGCATTAAAAGTTCACTGTCAGGTAGTATCAACACCAACCTACTTCAACAAAGACAGAAAGCATGTAAGAAACATTACTTATTTTAATAAGATGAACTAGACAAGAGAGAATTTTCCAGGAATTTTCATTTCATATTCATTGAATATAAGTGAAAGGAAAGTTAGAGTGTGTTCCTTTCCCCTTGAAGTTACTTTTCACTTAAAAATAAAAGTTTCACTGATTCTGCCATAAAAGTTTCACTGGTTCTGCCAGTATCAATCTGTAGAGATCCTTCAGCCATTACACAGTGAAATGAGAAAAGGACACTGTGAGTCCCAGCCTAAGCACCAGAAGGATGTTTCTTCCTTGGCACCTACCTGTCCTCCTACTTCTGGTAACTCTCAGAGTGGTGCATTGCACATCCTAAATTTCCTCAGGTCTGTTACCAACAGTAATCTTAGTCTTGTTTGGCTATCACAGCTCAGTGGTTGCAGAATGAGAGCACAGTGAAAAAAAAAATCAATAGTGATCAGCATAACAGTAATTAAATCTCCTCTGATTGGAGACATGGCAGTAATGGAAAGTGGAGATTCAAGCCTATGTTACAATTCTTTATTCAGTGTGTCTTTTGTCAGACAAAGTTAGAGCAATTAAGCTTTTAGAACCAAACCCCCTTTAAAGTATCTTACGTAATGTTTTAGTCTCTTAAAATTGTTGATTCCTACATATTACAGAGATTTAAAAGCAGTACTGCTGTGGGAAGAATTAAAATACCTGATTTCATAGATGCATGTTATAACTGATGCTAGGTGCACACACAGGAATTGAGGCATTTCTTTAATCAACAGCTCGCAGCCACTTTTCAGCAGATAATTAATGTCGCTAGCTCACTGAGAGCAGAGTTAGGGTAACCAAATGCTCTAGGTGAGAAGTGGGTTGGAAGGAAATCCACAGTGCACAAACAAATAGCAATCACACAGCACATATCATGCCCTGGAGACTTTCTTGCCAGTGTAAAAGCAACTTTACAAATGTTTTCAAAATAAATCAGATTTTTTAAAGCTGAATATATTTAACAAAACCACTTCAGAAAATATAGTAATTTCTATTGCTTCGGATGGCTTAGTGAGATGAACTTCTAAAGCATTATTTTTTTCTGTTCAGGATTACTAGTGATTGCTTTTATTTCGTCCACCCTAAGTTGTAGCATGTAACTTGGAGAACCATTAATATATAGATTTAATTCACAATTTCCCAAATCAGAAGGCTTTATGTTGCTTTCAGTAAAATTAATTGAAAGAAATAAATGCATGCACCTTCATTTTATGATGAAAATTGTATTTTCTAAATTGAATTAAAATTCTTATGTGAGAATTACAGTAATGGTGCTCCATATTTCTGTTGTTCAAAGGGCAGCCTTGAGGCAAAGATTTACATTTTTGGACACTCTTTGCTTCGAGGTTTTAAAATTATTTTCTCTCTCATTATTTATGTAATTGACAAAGCTTAAAGCTTTAATCTTGATGCTTTATTTGTCCTGCACTGCAGCTACATGTGGATTTACTAACAGTAGGGTTCATTAATGCTGGGTTTCTGATATGTATTCCTTTCCTTTCATCACTAACAGGATAGGATTTTAACTCATAAGTATAATGCTGATGGATATAATGAACGGCTTAATCAATGGCTTCATCTTTCATCAGTGAGGTAGTCCAGTGACTTGATGTTAATGCCAATGAAGTTGCTAGTGAATCTAGAGAAAAACATTAACTGCAGTCATTAAAGATAGTAGAATTGAATTTGGATTTTATTTTACAGGGTTAGTGAATGTAAAAACTTGCCAGATGTAGAAAATGCTCTTATTGGACAATATATCCCTTACAGAATTGTGAATGAAGGGTATGCTTCCAGGGGTGTTTTTCACGTGTATCAAAGCAAATACCAACTTTCTCCTAAGCAAGTAAAAAAAAAAACCCACCACAAAAAAAAAAAAAAAAAAAAAAAAAAAAAAAAAAAAAAAAAACCCAGAAGAATATAATGGAAAATGGTGATGATTCAGTTCATGGCTTTAGTTAATTTTTAACTTTAAAAAATTAGTCATCTGTATTTCAGGAGGTGTTCAAATACCTTTAGGTAAGTAAGTGTCCTTGTTGCTACTTTGGGCATGCAAAAGGTAAATAGTGGTAATTAAGAAAATCTCAAATTAAGTTAACTTGAAAAATATGATAGGACTGAGTTTTCTTGGTTCTCCACGTGTGGCTGGGAAGGTGCTCTTGACCATTCTCCCAGATGGGACATTCCCACTGTACAATGAGGAAGCCAGTTTCACTCACTGATCATCCTCCCTGCCTACTTGACCTTGTTCTTTGACAAAGGGAACAAGACCTCAGGGTGGCTCACACCCCTGGTGGCCCACTTGCCATGTGATGTGGGCACAACATTGTGTCCCTGTGGCCACTCACAGCTGCTTACAAGAAGCTCTGCAGCTTCACAGAGAGGAGGTGAAAGATGCAAATAAATGGGATTTAAACTATGTGCAGAATTATGAAAATCAGCATATTTCAGTGCTCCAACAGTACTGCTTGGGTCGGATTAGGAATTTGGAATGAGTCAGAGACTTCTGTAGCAGCACTGGTAGCTGAGAAAGCAGCACTTCCCCAGTCTAAGGGAAACGAGGATCTAAATGTGACCGGAGGAACTGTCTAGCAAATGCAACACAAATTATGACCCAAATGTTTGTCACTACATATTCCTTGTCACTTTACATTTCAGAACAAGTGCTAGCCACAGTCTCCTGGCAAAATTTTATCTTTGCTAATTACATTCTTCCCTGCTAAATTCCCCCTGTAATTTTAATTGGATTTTGTATTCCTCACTGTATGCCTTAAGTTTTGTGTGAGCCTACTTTGTCCTATTAAATGGCTGCATTTAATTGGTAGCTGGCATACTCCCTAACCCCTAATACATATAGTTATAATTTGCGAAGTGATTAAAATTTATTAATGTTAGTAGCTAAAATCCATGAAATCTTCATCAGATAAAACTCATTCTTGGTTTCCCTTAGTCTTCTCAAGTGATTTTATTTGGCTAAAAACTGTGTTAGAGAATTGTCTCTAGGGAATGTAGGTGGAATTGTAAAGTATTTCTTTCTTTAAAAAAAAATGCTCACCTTTGTCCCTGCTGGGAACTGATTTAAAAAGAAAGTACTGCAGTACAAAGACTGCAAAAGAAAGTAAGATGAAAGACTGTTGTCGTGAGACAGAAGTCTTGTACTGAAAACTGGTTTTCTCTATGCTTTAGACAAGTTAGCTCTTCATAAGACTGTGGATTAATTTGCATATACAATAAATATATACTTTAAGTGAATTCAGATAAAAATAGAGCCATAAACACTTCTAGTCTACCGAAGCTGAAGTAAAGGCAGACAGGTTGAAAGCAGAATTGTTTCCCTTAGATTTTCCAAACATGCTTCTAATTAACTTGCATTTTAAGAAAGGCCTTTCTTTGTTGCAATACTTTTTTTCTTTTCTTTTCCAAATTTTATTTGATTTTTGCTTTCCTATAAATTCAGTTCTGAAACACATCTAATCTTTCCAAACTAGAATTATTTTTCTCACTGTTTTTCACATGAATGAGTTTCTAATGCAGCCTAGTGTTGTAATGATGGTAAAAATAGCTGAAGATAAGTGCCCAGGATTAGCCCAACATTCTTTCTGATCACCTGTCTGGGTGAAAAAAAATTTTTTGTAGATCCTCAAGAGGTGTAAACCCTCAAGAATCTATTGATAATCAGTCCCATCTGAGCAACTGTCTCTCTATCGTTGCCTTTCATCAGATCAAAAGTCTCACTGTGTTTTCTGAGTTACAGATTATTCTGAAATATTGACATACAGTAACTCTGCAGAGCACAGATGATATAAGTGCAGCTTCTGGTATTTCTGCTCACTTAAAAGATTATTCTCAACAAAGTCAGGGAAAATTCTTTCTTAAAGAAGGTATCACTGCTGGACATGCAGCTCTGATATAAATTCATGGGTATGTTGCCATTATCATGTACAACAATTACAAATTTGATAATTACTTCCTGTTTTTCCTTTTTCCTAATTTCATAGTTATTTATATGGGATCTTTCTTGATATACTTGATATTAAAGTTATGTAGAGAATGTCTGTAGCTAGTTGTTTGTTTATATTCATAGCTTTATGTATTAGGCTGTGTAATTATGCTACTTAGAGTGGTTAAACATTTTAAAATCAGGATATTCAGAAGGAAATATGGCATATTTTTAAATATGTTTTCAGAAATTTTTTTAAAATGTATTCTGATGTTTTAAATGGATTGCTTGGTAGTTTGCGAGTAGCCTCTTTAACTGTTGGTATTATGTTAGTTCCATATCTTCAGCTACCAACCTTCTTCCAAATGCAATGATCCTACAGAAAATGTTAATAATATAGAGCTATTTTCTATATTTAATGGTGCATCAAATAGCCATAATAGACAGGTCATGAATACATTTGGGTTAGTGAAGAGGACAAAAGTGCAGCACTTTTTTTTTTTTTTTTTTTTTATTGTAATTAAGCTGGCAGGCTGCCTTCTGTGTGTTCCATTTCATCCAAAATCAAAACAAATAAAAAATACCTTGGAAGTAAACTTAGCATTTAAAATTATTAGGTCCTTTAAGTGTTCTATAGATGTTTGTGTATTTCGTAATCTGATATTGGAAGGGGGTTTTTTTTGTGATCTCAGCCATGTGTACATACAGTAAACTGCACGAGAGTTTAGGGTGTGCCCGAGGAGGTGTAGAGGTTGTTTAAATTACTACAACTGAATGTGGTGCATCCTCTCAGAGAGCTGCTCCTCTCCATCCTCCTGTTGCTGGGTTTCTGGTATTCACAAAAGCGACCACAGGAATATGGGTCCTTTGTTTTTCCAGTGGTTGGGGATGACCCATTCTTTATGGTCATATGCATTTATGTTTATGGTAGTCATTAGTATTTACCATTATTAGTGGCCAAACATTTCCATCCAAATGAAGAGTATAATGGGCCTCCAGGGATAGCTGCTCCAGTTCATCCCTTTCAGGTTTGTCCTTACATGTATCTGTACTGACAATTTTTAAACAGCACTGCATTGTTACGGGTTTGCAGACATGGATGGTTTTTGGTTTCCTTGAAGAAAAATTGTCCTGTGTTTTCCCCATTGACTTGGAAATATTTTTTTGTTTCAACAGCTCTTGATACTTTACAAAGCAAGAAACAGACTTTGTCTGCATTTCTGTATCTGTTCTTGGTACAGGGAAGGTAATGAAAGTGTTAATAAAGTATTAATGAAAATATTCTTAGCTATTTCACCACTCTACACACAAATTTGATGTTATTACAGACCTTGTGCCCAGGAAAACATTGGGTTTGCATACCTTCCATTTGTCTCATTGCTCCGTGAGATGTTCCAAGTCAGAGTGGCTGTTAAAAACCACTTGGGACAGGTCAGTTTTTCAGTGTTCCCACTTCTAACTTGTGACAGAAGGACATGATAAAACTCTAATGAGAGAGATCACTATCTTCAACTCAGTGCCTTCCAAAGAAGTTTTGTTTCACGTTTATTCTTTGCCACATAAGAGGCCTTTCATTTTAAGCTTTGGACAAATACTTGCTTTATACAATAATAGTAATAAAATATTTCCTTAAAAATACTACAGCATACGTGTACCTGTAACATAAACAGAGTACAGCAGTAATTTAATGGTGCAAAGTTGGGAGCACCACAGATAGGCCAATGGTTTGATAACCATGTTTACAAGGTGGCTGTTAGATACCTGCCTCATGGATGTGTTCCTGTGCCATGACAGCCTCCTGGACACCGAGGATGCTGCAGAGCAGAGGAGGAATCCAATTTTCATATTTATGGTAACAGACCTCACTGTACTTTTAGTTTCTTGCTTCTGCACTAAAGCAACATGTTCCCTGCAAATAGCAACTTTTCTGATTCATGAAGCCCACAGACATATAGAGAATAACACTTGCAAAGGAAAGACAAACTTAGAAAATAGGGATTTAAATGTAGATAATGGCATGTGTGATGCACATAAGCCTTGGGTTGTAAGGATAAGCTAGGAATGAATGTCACTGTGTAAGGGAAAAGGCAGTTTAAATAAGGAACAGACAGACACAGGTATGGAATACTGTAGGTTTATCTGAAAATAATTACATTGGTGTTCTTGGGGAGGTTTTTTTGTAGTTTGGAGGTGAATTTGAGTCATAACTCCTTCAAGAATGATTCTGTGCTGTTGTTTCAGGAAAGTATAGTGATTATGAAGTACTAATTATAACATATTCCATTGCTGCATGGTTTATTATACATTATTGTATTATTCATGTGTTTTTCTCTTTCTTTTTTTTCTAGAAGGGTATTTATTTCAAAGACACAGGAGAGGTGCAGTCCACATGGGGCTCTCAGCAAAAAGTTGTAGTTCTTTAACTTTTCTATTTGAGGCTGATTTCCTTTTATGTATGTTAAAATATTGTACTGGGTTCTTTTTAATGAACATTTATATGCAGATATCCTGCTTTTCCAGCCCAAGAGGCACCCTTATGTAATACATATTTGCATATTGACACAGTTGCAATACTAGAGCTGGAGGAAAGCAGAATAAAAGTCAACAGTGTGTTAAAATCTGCTGGCAGGGAAAAGTCCCTTTAAGGGTTGGCATTGTCTTGTCTCAGTCACATCTACTTCATGAAACAGGCATAGCCTCAAGCAATGCCTGGAGTTGCAGCTCAGAAGAAAAGTGAATGTTAGAGAAGTTATAGACAATTTTGTGAACTTATAAACTTCTGAAATGTGGTGATGAAACTTAGTATGGTACCTGGGAACATCAATGCAGATCAGAGGAGAATACCAGATACTGAGTAAAACAGGATTTACCATCTACCTATAGAGCAGAATTTAACATGGCTTTGTGGTACATAAAAGCCAAAACTTTAAACTGGACTAGGGCAAATGATCTTTTCTAGTGAAAAAAATGCAGGATGAGGTTGCATGTCCCATGGATTTACAGAAGTAGCTGCTTAACAGTGTGTTTGAGGCTCTCAGGGTTAGTCTCCTGTGCTAGACAAATGCAGAGAGCTGAAGTAGATTTCATTCTCCTTTGGCCTTGTTCCCATCTCCTGCTAAAACACTTCCAATTCCTGCTGTGTTACAGTACAGATACTGCAACACAATGTATCAGACAACGAGGCCCGTGGAAAGAATATATAAGGACCGATTCTTGATAGATGTTTCAGAGAGATGTTTATTTCTCCAGCCGCATGGCCGGGATCTGCCGAGGAACTGTTCCAGTCACAGGACCCGAGGGTCCTTGCCCACGCAGGGAACACAAACCAACCAATGGGAACGAGGCTGAGCAGGGGCAGGGAAACCCCGTGTCTCCCCCCCAGGGCCCCTCTCCCAGGACCAGATGGCAGGGGGAGGGCCCCAAGACTGCTGTTGTTGTTGATGGTTGTGCATAACCATCCACAACCATTAGCATCTTGTTAACCACCAAATAATTTTTTTTTATATACCTTTTCTAAAAGCTGGAGGGTTGGGTGTCAAAACAATTTATTCTGGGCTCTTTCAACATCCTAGGAAAGTAGTTGGGATACCGCCAACAAACTTGTGCTGTCTTTTCTGATAGAGGTGCCACGACAGGGTTTCCTGCAGGAAAGTCCTCTCAGCCTTGAGGCATGCAGCTCTCCCACTAAAATATTTTGAGGAGGCAGCAATGTGGTTTCTGATACCAACCAGGCTGTGTGAAGGACATCTAGAAATGTTACAGGACTATTGCAATTTTTAGAAAATAATGATGTAGTTCTAACAATATTGGTCTATAATTAAAGTTCCTATAAACTTCATTCACATAGTACTGTATAAATAGTTCTCCACATCAAAAGTACATGTAATTATCCTTGAAAAACTTGTAGATGACGGAAGACTTATCCAGATAGGAAAGAAAAAGTTCCCAAATCTATATATGTGGGTGACTTTAGAAGGAGCATTCATTATAGCTTGCTCATTACTAAAAGAAAATTAATTTCTGCAGGTTCAGTTAAGTGTCCAAACCCAACCTTTACATGTGTAAAAATCTGTGGGGGTTTTTACATTCTAATGATGTTTCACTCTTGGTAATAACAGGTTTTAGCATATTCCTGCTGGACAGTCTATGAGACCAATGTTCCCAAACCTTCATAACTAGATCTTTACCTAAAAGTAGAAGTGTTTTAGATACTGTGATGTCCTTCAGGCAAAGATGGAATAATATTTCAGAATATTATTACCTCACACTGCACTGCAAGCTAACATATCATAATGAATAAATATTTTTCTAAGTTGAAAAAATGGCACAGGCAAAACCAGAAGGGCTATCTTCTACAAATTGTTTTTTTTACCCTGTGGCCTTGTATTTTTAATACAGCTATGGAATAATTAAGCAGAGTGGAGTATTAATGCAGTTTTATAAATAAGGTTAAGGTTGCCAGATGTTGTTCATTTTTCCTCTCTTTTTTTAATGTACATCATCATTCAAAATGTATGCTGATAGTGGGTTGCAGGAAACTTAGAACATTTGGTCTTACATATCTAAGGTATTAAAAATTGAGCTTGTGGAGATGATGCTTTGCTGATTCATTTGTTTGGATATACCCCTCATTTCTATTTCCAGTTTCAAGAAGACCAATTCTTAAATCAGATAAAAGAGCAAACAGCATACAGAGTCTTTTCATTAAGTCTTCTCAGAAATAAGTAAATAGCGAGATTTGTTTGTGTATAGAGAATGATATTAAATGGCCTTCATAATTTCCAGATCATATATAATTGTTTTGGACAGCAATTTTCCTATGCATAAATTAGTTAATGTAGTCAAATAAGATAAAAGTATAGGAATCAGCTCAAATCATGAAGATGAGTACAGGCTGCAGTGATGAAATTCATGGTAGGGTGCAAATTTAAGTATTTGTTTTCCCTACCTGAGCCTTGTCCTTACTGAAGGGAGAGAGGAGAAAATAATTTGTCATTTACACTCACTCAGTGTGGATGTACATTTTACTATAAAAGTTCTGTTCCTGAAATATGGCCTTTCAAAAGTAGAAGACAGTTGCTAACAATTATTTCCAAAGATCAGAAACAGTGTTCAGTTTTACACAGAGTTGAGGGTTAAGACATTTCCATCAATCTTTAAAATATCTTTTCAGAATACAGTTGAAAAACTCAGCATGTGTATATATATATATATATGCTTCAAAGTACAAAAAATTGTTCCCTCTGCACCCTAGTTGGCTTTAATATTATGCCAAAAGAACACATTCCTATTTGAATGATTACTTATACATATCCCTCATTTAAAAACACAGAAGAGATTTCATATTTGATTGTTGGAATGATGAGACTGCCCATGCAAATTTATGGACTTTATAAAATAATCCAGTTAATATATGAGAGGCATCATTCATTTACTGAATTGTTCAGTTGAACATTTTTAGCCATGTTTATTAAAGCACATGCACTATCATTCTCCTTAAACTGGAGGGTTTGGGCATGGTAGAAGGTTCAAACAGACCTTGAGTAGTCTCTTGGCATTCCAAGTTTGCTCTTCCATGTGGATCTCACAGTTCAGCTTTCTGGGACATGCTTTGTCTCTGATAGAGATTAAATCTCACAAACTAGGGTAAACAATATTTGTTTTCCTGTAAGCAATTTTTGATGCCAGTGTGATATTGAAGATATTTATTTTTTGTTTAACTTGCTTTCATTGACTGAAATGCGTAAGAAAATAGCTGTGAATGATGCAGTAAAATCTTAAGCCTTTAAACATAGGAAATAATTTATATTTTCACTTTGTCGATTTCTTTGGGAAAAAAGGCCACTGCCTGCTTATACCTGATCGCACTTGTCTTTTCTCAATGGTTATTTTCACTTGAATTCTGTTCATTTTGTGATTTAATGGCATTGAAATAGATCACTTAAGTATTGATGTATTCATTTTTATCCTATTTACATCAGCTGCAGTTCACATTTAAATAGAAATTTATTTCTGCCTAAATGTTGCTTTCCTCAGCAATAATTGGTATCATCTTCATGTTTACATATTGCAATTTCCTATTGCATCTTTGAAGATCTACCATTATGAGAAGTGAAAGTAATTTTCTTGGTTCTTCTGTGTAGCTGACAATAAAATTGAGCTTTAAGAAAATAGTTCATTATCCTGGGCTTCTTAATATTGAGTTTCCCAGTTTTCTACCATAGTCCACTTTTAATAGCAAATGAAACTAAGGTTGCCCCCGTCTTTTATGTCTAGGACAGATTTGTCATGACTTGCATAGTTACTTGTGTGTTCAGGAATTCCTTTTTTTCTGTGGTATGTGTAATAAGGAAATAATAAACTTTACTGCAGAAGTGTAATGTATACTAATCTGTTTTTTTAAATTTACAGATTAAGGGGTTTTTTCTTCATAATTTTATTAGTAGTGGAAGTGAGAAATATGTTTAGCTCTAACTTTGTATTGACAACTCTTGCCACCCATGTTTTCCTCACATATTTGCTTAATGTCAACCATGCTACACTGAAATAACTGTCAAGATGATCCAGACTTAATCAATGTGCTGACATAATGCTGTCAACCTTATCCTCAGAAAAGGTCGTCTGCTAAGTGAAGTAAGTGGGTTAGGGAGTACGAACGGTGGCAGAAATAGGGGATGGCATGTTTCTGTGTACTGTATAAAACATGCACGATTATCTAATGTTATTTGTTTGCCTACAGAAATTAGATATGTGATTTCCATAGTGATGGAAATCCCTGGACTTTAGCCATTTAAACAAATAAAACTGAGCCAGATGTGTTGTACTTTATTGTGTTCTGGGATATATTTAATGCATAAACATAGCACTTGGTCTGCAGGACAAAAGGATCATGAAAATCAGAAGAAAAAAGATGAAGAGTGTTCTTGTGTGCAGGATGTGGGAAAGATCTGTGCTCCAGACTACCCAGAGAGTACCCAGTTTTCCCTGGAGTCCCAGAATGAACTTGGTTCTGATGCCATGGCACCCTCTCTTTGCCAGTCAGGCACCATGACCTCCTTTTCACCAGGCACATTCTGCTCCACAGACTCTTGTCTCTGCTGGGTGAGGAGCTCTTAGGCTTGCAGGATCTCCACAGTGTTGAATCGACAAACTTTTTAGATCATTCATACTGGTGGGAATAACTGAACTTATGGAAGCAGAAAGATTGCAAGAAATTGCTGTGTTCTAGGAGATAAAATGTTTTTGAATATTATTGCACGGATACAGTTCTCCCTATTTGTTTCTGATCTCTTTCTTTTCCTAGAAATATTGTAGCAGTGGCAATATATTTATGAAAACATTTTGCAGGAAGAGCTCCAAAGTATTGATGATTTTCACTGAAATCATTAGGGGGAAAAAAAAATAATGAGTTCCACGAGGATACCTATTCTGTAAGCTACCAGGCTTCTTATAAGCAAGAATCTGCCTGAAGTACATACATGAAAATTAAACTTGGTTCTGCTAACACCATAAAAATCCTACTCTAAGGCCTGGAATCAATTTTGTTATTTCACTTGTTCATCAAAAGACATTTTCTTTTTTTTAATAGCTGTATATAGTTATTACAGCATCACATTTCTGTCTCTTTCTTTGACCCACCCTACTCCCCAGTAAGAGGCAATTTGTACAACTTGAAGATGATTGTTTTTTGAAAGTGTTGCCAATTTAATCTAAAAATCAATTGAATTTCATTGCAGTCAGAAAATTGTACATCCTCTTTGTATCCAAATCCTCAGAGCCTTAGGAGAAAAAGCCTTTGTAGTGAAATGTAAGAATTTTAATGTTTTGTGAAGAAAGAATTCGGAGGGGATGAGAAAGAGAAGAAAGAAACAAGTATGGTATGCTTTTTTCCAATTGCTCTGGCACATAAACTCTGTTTTTCCTACTCACCCTTGTATCACCCCCCTGGTTTCAGCACCTCAGCTTTAAACATCCCTGCAAATTCAAAGAAACACTTTAACTTGCTCTTTCTAACTATGCTTTTGAATGAATAAATGGATAGTAAAGGCTGAAGTGATGCAGTGAAACAAGTTTGAGTGATCTGAAAGGTTTCAGAATTCCAAAATACGCTTTGCATGTTGCTTATGATTTTATAAGTAATTTTGCTGTTTACTCTGTGTAAATGCAAAACTGCTGAAGAAAATCTTGAAAAAGGAGGGAGTAATGGTTCTATATTTAAAAATATATGAAATGCATAGATATTGCTACTAAAGGTATTATACAGTCTTATACAAACAGGATTAATCACTTAATTTAATATTTCTTTGTAGCATTCATCTAAGTTTGCGGGGCCTGTAGATGTCAAGTTCTTCAATTAGTCTGAAAGTCTATGACCTGCATTTATATAAATTAATGTCTTACAATCGCTAGATAAGAATATTTTATATATTTGTAATCAAAGCATTCATTTGGGTATCGATATCATACATGAGTTCTCTCCACTTTATTTTGGGAAGCTACCATATTGTGAGTGGCTAGGCAAAGAAAATCCATTTGATAGCAGCAGAAGAAATTAAATAGCTTGTTACTCATTCCCTATCTATGAGTCCATAGATTTTTGTATATAGCAATGTACATATGTGGTATTTTTTTTCCGCAAAAATGCCATGTGTATAATGCAACTTTATTATTCTCCACCAGGTATATGGTGTTCTTCTTGCAAATGGTTGCTTTGTAATAGTATTTAAGTCCAAAATCGCTGTAAACCGAGTTCTCATATGTTTTGTGTTGGTGACCAAAGACAAATACCTCAGGTGATCAGAGGGGTGGTGTGATTCCAGCTTTCACCAAGTCTCCAGACCTGCTCAGCAAAAATTTTGAAGTAGCTGAACTGTGCTTCATCATAATTCCATGCTAACAATGCTCAGAATCACAGATAGAGGATGTAACTAGAGGAACACTTATTTGTATAAGCTTTAGCAGCTGGAGGTAGGATTTAAACAGTTGCCAGCAGGATCCTTTTGTCTCCTGTGTCTCCTTGTCAATGCTGAAGTGATTCTCCATAGCTCAGAGGTGATGCAGGATGTGTACATGCATTGCCCAAGCTCCCACAAATTGCTGAAAGTTCAGAGCAGAGAGAGGTTAGGGCATGGCTTCAGAATCCTCCCTTTGTTTTAGGCACATTTTCACTGTTTTGCATGTTTTTGTCATTTCCCCTCCCTCCAAAAAATCACCAGATGCCTTATCTTCAGTCTCCAGGTGCTGCCATAGTATCAGTAATGTGGACCACTTGAATTCCTACACAGTGCACACTGCAGATGTGTAGATGTAAAATATTTCCCGACTGTCATGTACAAACTGCAGCATTTTGAGGCAGTGAATCCTGATAAATCCCGAGTTTTTCAGAAAAATCTGCCTCTTTTATTCCATTTTATGGTGTTTCTGATAATTGTCTTGCGTCTAAATATTTTCATTTTCAGTCGGTAATGCTGCAGCTTTCATTTTAGGTTGTTTGTATTTAAAGAATTTCCTATTTTTGACTTCTCTTAAATAGGCTGGAAAAAAATTGGTGCTTTTATAGTTTCTGGGTGAAGGGGTTTTTATTTTATGTCCTACTAGTTGTTTGGTTTTCCTCTACAGTGCTTCATCATATGTCATTCCTCAATGTATGCTCGATGATAAACTCCCTGTCCCTGTTAATGGGCGTTGAGAATGCTTTGCTTCTCTCAGGATTGCCGCCATATTACCAGGACAATGTATTGATTTGGTTGACTGCCAGTGTGTGATGCATGACAGAAATGAGAAATTGAACTTTCTGAACATGAAGTAAATCATGCTGATGATGATATATAAATGATTGAGGGAAAAGCAATCAATCAGATGCTCTCTGCTGGCAGCAGAGCTACAATTTAATATGTAGTAAACCAACAGTTGTGTTACAGTCTAAATCAAATAGTGTTCTGTGCTAAACTCATATTCTTGCGAAGATTATTTGGAACACTTTTGGGTTTAGTATGCTTTCCTTTCTACTTTACCAACATGTGGTCTGATAATTTAGAAATATTGAACTGGCTTTATTAATTCTTCTTTTTTCTTGTCAGGAATCACAGATTGTTTTTTCTAGACTGCTTATCACTACTTTAATTAGGTTGATTTTTAAATAATTTTACTTGTAAGTAGAGTTGATTTGAATCCCACATACCTGCAGAAGGAGTTTATTACAGCCACAGGTAATTGAACTTTACTGTAAAACTAGAGACATGAATAGGCCCGTTCTCTCTTTTAGCAGATGTTTTGCAGATATTTGACTTATATCCAGTTATCTCTGGGTACTTCAGCAGCACACAAGACCATTCATGTGCAGATGACTGAAATATTCTTTTGTCTCCTTCTCCACGCTATGAAATGAATGGGATAATTTATCCTTTTTGAAGAGAGAGAGAAGTATTTTAATGAAAGCTTAAAGAGACTTCCTGAAATTCTACTTATCGATACCTACTAACAAGCCTTGTCATTCTGGGTCAGTCTCAGCTTAGCATTTGCACAATGTAAGTCCCTTAAGCAGCAGGGAATTCTGCTCAGTTCTCCCCAAAGCCACCCAGAGCTGCAGAGTTTGGAATCTTCAGTTTGAACTTTTGGGTGAGAGTATCAAAGCATTCCTCTCTCCTAAGTAGTTGTCAATGTTTGCTTAGTGTTAAGCCTGTGAGAATCCAGGGAGAAGCTGAACCACGTCTTCCTGGTAGAGGGAGTGCTGAACCATTTGGCAGTCTGCTGGAATATAAATCCTGGAGTTCTGTTGTGTGAACCCTGGTGTGATTAGACAGTTCAAGGCTAAACTGTTCATAGCCAGTTGGACAAAAAAGTTCTTCTAACAGATATTCTTAAAAATATAATCAATAAAAAGCCATTTGGGCTTTTTATAAACATTTTTCCTCTTATAAAGAAAGGTGGGGTTTTTCCCTGCTGAAACTTATTTTAGCATTTGTTTTTTCAGAAATAAAATAAAAATAAAATATTGATTTATTAGCTGTGAAGTTTAACAGTTTAGTTACCTCAATTACCTTGATTAATCCCACCAAGTTCAGTAAATGGTATTAGAATCTGGAACTTGCCGTTCTAGGGCAGGGTAGATGTCAGAATATTGGCAAAATTGGACAATGTCACATAGGTACTCCCAACAAAGTAATTCTTTCTAAACTCTCTAAGGATGTTCTTTTCTATTTTTCATAACATGGAGTACAGTAAGTTGCTTTTACATCTCAAGATCAGCCAATATAATTATTCATCTTTATTTTATTTTATATTTTATTTTATTTGTCTCTCTGTAAGCCTAGAGAGAGTCTTGACAAACATAAAGTGTTCCTAGGCAGGGAAACATAAGTAAACTGTCTGCCTCTTTTCTGAAGACAGACAGGAAAGTAAAAGAGTCACTTATACAAAACTCTGGAATTGCTATCAACATACTATAGGAATGTATCTACCAAAATACTTTTTAAAATTGTGTGTATTAGATAGGTTTTTTTATGGTTTTTTCAGTGTTTTTGCAGATTATTTGGTTCATGTCTTCAAACTTGCTTGCCTTCTGCTAATGCTGTACACCTGGATTCTACTTGGATTATCAAAAATTAATGATGCACAGGAACAGTTTTATAAATTCTTTGCATTATTCCTTGAAATTCAGTGGTATTTAAGAACTCTAAAATGGTGTTTAGTATACAAGTTTGTCCTTTGTCTGTGGATGAGAACTTAAAATCAAGGTTATAGATACAGTATTTATTATCTCAGTTTGCAAAAATGTCATAGTCATTATTCTGTGTTTGAGTTGATTTTATTTACAACTTTCGATAACAAAAATCTTTAGATTAATGAGTAATGAAACATTAATGAATATCTTATTTCCTGATTTTGCAATAGATTTATTTCTGATGTCTCATGAGCATTTCTGTACACCAACGCCGGAGCTTGCAACTTGGCTCAGCTGCCATTTGGGAGCCCAGATTCCTTTTTCATGCAAATGTTTTATGACTGTGTGAACATGTTCTGTATTCTGGGGTGGTTTTTTGGGTGCTGGGATTTTTTTTTGGTTGATTTCTTGTGGGTGTTCTTTTGCCACTGATGGGTGTTGTTGCATCTGCGGTAGTTGCTTTTTACAAGGCCTCTTACAAACCTCACTGAATGTACCTGTCTTTTACTGCATTCAAGCCATTTTAGAAAAATAATTATGCTGGTGTTTACAACTAAAAACTAAACATTGCCAGTGCTGTTGTTTCAGCTCAGGGACAGAACTTACAGCAAACTTATACTGTTTTATGCAGCCTTGGGATCAGAAGTTACCTTAAACCAACATACTATAGGAATTTGCTATAGTTGCTATCTAGAGATGTGATGTGCATAGTCTTAATTTGGTTTTAAAGGTTTGTTTTGTTGATACATTCATGTACTATATCTTTAAAAAAATACAAATGAAACAAATATTAAAATACACCTAGGATTGCCGTTTGAAGTTATATTTGGAATGACCTGTGTCTGTATGCTTATAAATAGTTTAATTTTAGAAATATATTTTATATGTCTTGAGTTAATGAACTGTTCCCCATGATGTCAGAAGAGATGTGTATCTCACTTGTTTATTCCTGTTTTTATAGATGGCTATACAACAGATGACATTGAATTTTACTGGCGTGGGGGTGATAATGCAGTCACAGGAGTGACAAAGATCGAACTGCCACAGTTCTCTATTGTAGACTACAAGCTTATCACCAAGAATGTTGTTTTCTCTACAGGTTTGTGGAGGGGAAGTTAAAAGGGGATTTCTTTTAAATACCTCTAAAATTGGATTAATTCTTAGTATGCAGCTGAGGAACAAAAATTTTAGAAACAGGAATAAAATAGAGCAGCAGCTGTGAATTTGGAAAGCAGTTTTTATTACAGCTTCTCTAGTGTATAAGGCATCATTCATTAACATATGAAGACAGCATGGTAATCTGTCATGTTAAGGCTCATCAAATGAGCTGCATTTTCTGTTTTCCTATGAAAATGGATTAAGCCACTTATACACCTCTGTGCCATAAACCCAACAAGTAAAAACCCAGCATGTAGGAAATTTAGGAACCTTTATCTCCCTATTTTTAGATGTTCCTTTTGCCAAGTTGGGGATGTATTAGGCTAATTATTTTGTCTTCAATGTAAAATCTTTAAAATGCTTGTTCCGGGATTTTCAGTTTAGCCTATTCTAGCAAGTGTATGACTTTCTGAAGGCTGAAAAGATGCTTTCTGAGAAGGACCAGAAAATCAGATTGGATTTCATGAAATAAAAACCAAAACAATAAATAACTAACGTATTTCAGTGACATAAAATTGTTCAAAAGAGGCAAGAGTTGGATTGTGCTGTTTCTAGATGTTTTCTACCTACTTGAGAAATCCATTAGGTATGTTAAAAAAATTATCTTCAAAACTCACTTTCCAGGTATGGATAGAAATCATCTTTGAAGGAACTATAGAAGGATTGTACATCCCAAATTCTTCAAAATCAAGCAGAAATGGGACTTGAAGAATGATTTCTAGGCACCCATATCAACAGGTGTTTCATACACTACAATTATTCTGGTGTCCCGTGACAAAAGACAAGTGTTGCCTGTCTTGGAGTGAAGTTTAGGATAAGGGTTACACTAAAGTTGGCATATGACAGTTTATCAGGGAAGAGGCATTTCTATGCTTTGTTGCTCTGACATGTATTTTGGCTGTTGGTTGTTGAATGTTATGATTACCAGCAGATATGCACCTAGAGCATCCTTGTACCCTTAACATAAAAGATTATGTAATTACCAATTCTTGGTAGAAATTCTGCAGCTGAATATCCTGGATCTTTCAGCTCTGAGTGTACTCTGTGTTGAATGAAACAATAAAACCAAAATGACAGAAAAGAAAAATGTTTTTAAGCATTATCCAAATAAATTATGGCCATACCAAATATTCTCTTTTAGGTGCTTACCCAAGGCTGTCTCTCAGCTTTAAACTTAAGAGAAACATTGGTTACTTCATTCTGCAGACCTACATGCCTTCCATTCTGATCACTATCCTGTCCTGGGTTTCCTTCTGGATTAATTATGATGCTTCAGCTGCAAGAGTTGCTTTAGGTAGGCATTTTTACACATCTCATGCAGTGTGCATTAGCTGAATGCTTTTTCTAGCTTCTGAATTAGTGGATAGTGCATGATTTGAAAATAAAAAAATATCTGTTAGATCTTTTAATGTCTGGCTTGTTAAGCTTTGTATTATTTGAATCAGCATTTAAATCATCAGAATTTAAATAAAAATTAAAGTGATTTCATGTCTGAATCAGCTAACTACATAATCATTGTAACCAAAATTAGCCTAATTGTCTCAACATATTCTGTTGTTCTTTTGCTGCTTGTTTTTTCTCTGAAAAGAATGCACTTAGTTTGCTTTTGCCCCTGGCAGTCCAGAACACACATTCAGCACTGTGTTATGGATTATAAATTGCTTTTCGTTTCAGGAGTTAAATAAAGTTTTACTAGGGTTGTATAGTTCTCTTGTCCTTATGTTGAGGGAGGAGGCTGCACCTCAAATCTCAAAAGTGAGGCTTCTCACTTCAAGACAGACATTGAGGGGCTGGAGTGTGTCCAGAGAAGGGCAACAGAGCTGGGGAAGGGTCTGGAGCACAAGTCTGATGAGGAGCAGCTGAGGGAGCTGTGGGGGGCTCAGCCTGGAGAAAAGGAGGCTCAGGGGGGACCTTCTCACTCTCTAAAACTCCCTGGAAGGAGGGTGCAGCCAGCTGGGGGTTGGTCTCTTCTGTCAAGTCACAAGTGAAAGGACGAGAGGAAATGGCCTCAAGTTATGCCAGGGGAGTTTTAGATTAGATCCTAAGGGAAATTTCTTCACCAAAAAGGTTGTCCAGCCCTGGCAGAGGCTGTTCCAGGAAGTGGTGGCATTACCATCCCTGAACGGATTTAAAAGATGTGTAGATGTGGTGCCCGGGGATATGGTTTAGTGGTGGACTTGGCAGTGCTGGGTTAAATGTTGGATGCAATGCACTGAAAGGTCTTTTCCAAACTAAACGATTGTAAGAGTCTATGATTATTTTTTTCCTTACTGTTACCTTACATTCCAAAAGCAAAACTGTTTCCCTAATTAATCTCTAGAGTATTGGTATATCTCATCATTAGTCCCATGTGTGCTTGTTTATTCTGTGCCCCTCATCATAACGGGCCTGTTACAAAAATAAATATCTGTATCTACTGCAAATTTTGTCTGAATCAGACTGATTCCTGCCAGTACAGCACTTGTATAACTAAAATAAGTAAATCCCCATAAAATATGCCATTGAGAATTTGACATTTTAATGTTACAGAATACACCTGAGTTTTACCAGACCTTTCTGTGTAGTATTTTGCCTTAAGAATTTGAGACTGCAGACATCCTGAAAATGCTGGAAGAAAGTAAGATAACAGTGACTGGAGCCTGTAATTTTTAACTGAGACTCATTACAGAAAGTAGCAATTTAGCTGGTTAAAAATACGCTTATGGAATCCAACTACTCTTTGTTTGACTGAGCTCAATTTATTAGAGGTGTAATGGTTTTTATGCTATGCAAAAAATCCAAGTCCAAGATAAGGACTGAACAAGATGTTCCTTTTTGTGTTTGAAAAAATTCAAACACAAAAAGGAAGCCTACAGAGGGTGGCAGCAAGGTCAGGTAGCCTGTGAGACATACACAAAAAGTGTCTGAACAGCCAGGGATCAGGTTAGGTAAACTAACGCCCTGAGATAGAGCTAAATCTGTCCAGGGACATCAAAGGCAACAAGAAAAGCTCCTATAGGTACCTCAGTACTAAAAGATGATAAGGGAAAATGAGAGTCCTCTCTGAAAGGAAACAGGAGGCCTGGATACCCAGGATCTGGAGAAGACTGAGGTACTGAATGCCTTTTTAATGCCTTGCTCTCATGGACAAGTGCTCCAGACACATTGCCCAAGTTGCAGAAGGCAAAGGCTGGGACTGGGAGAATGAAGAACCACCTGCTTTAGGGATCTTGTTTAAGACCATCTAAGGAACCTGAGGATCCCAAGCACAAGTCCATGGGACCTGATAAGATGCAACCGCAGGTCCTGAGGGAACTGGTAAATGAACTGACTAAAACTCTATCATATTTGAGAAGCCGTGGCAGTCTGGTGAAGTTTTACTGACTGGAAAAGTAGAAGTAAAGCCCCCCTTTTCAAGATGGGGGGAAGAAAAGAAAACTTGGGGAACTACAGAACTGTCAGTCTCACATTGGTGCCTGTCAAGGTCATGAAGCAGATCCTCCTGGATACTATGCTAAGGCATATGGAAAGTAAAGAGGTGATTGATGAGAGCCTACCTGGCTTCACCAAGGGCAAGTTGTACCTGACAAAATCTGTGGCCTTCTATAACAGGGTCCCAACAATGGTGGAATGAGGGAAGAGCAACAGATGTCATCTACCTAGGCTTGTGCAAAGCATCTGACACTGTTATGCCTGAGATCCTTCTCTCTAAACTGAATAGTCATGGATTTGTTGGATGGACAACTCAGTGGATAAGGAATTGGCTGGATGGTTGCACCTAAACAGTTGTGGTCAACAGTTTGATGTCCAAGTGGAGACCAGTGACAAGTGTCCTCAGGGGTCTGTGTTGGGATTGGTGCTGCTAAATATCTCTGTCAGCAACACGGATAGTGGGATTGAGGGCATCCTCTGCAAGTTACCGAGCTGTGTGGAGCTGTCCACATGCTGGCGGGAAGAGATGACATCCAGAGATAACTTGACAGGCTGGAGAAATGTCACAAAGATAATTGTGTGGCTGGAGCACTTCTCTCTATGAAGACAGGGAGTGGGAATTGTTCAGCCTGGAGCAGAGAAGGCTCCAGGGAGACCTTAGAGCACCTTTGAGAGCCTAAAAGGGCTCCAAGAGTGCTGGAGAGGGATTTGGAACAAAGGGGAATGCCTTTAAACTGACAGCATGTGGATTTAGATTAGATTTTAGGAAGAAATTCTTCACTGTGAGTGTAGTGAGATAGTGGATCATGCTGCCTGGAGTTGAGGCTGCCCCATCCCTGGAAATGTTCAAGGCCAGGGTGGATGGGGTTATGAGCAACCTGGTCTAATGGAAGGTTCCCTTCCCATGGTACTAGATGGTTTTGAAGATCCCTTCCAACCCAAGCCTTTCTAGGATACTATGAATACTGATAGAGGTTAGAGATACCTTTTATCCACCAGGGGAAAAAACCCCATATTTTTAAACTCTAGCATTTGAATAGTATGAATTATTATTCTAGAAAATTAAAATTATTTCAATCACTAGACTTGTCAATTCTCTTTTCCAGGAATCACAACTGTGCTCACAATGACAACAATTAACACCCATCTTCGAGAGACTCTTCCCAAAATTCCATATGTGAAAGCCATTGATATGTACCTTATGGGATGTTTTGTCTTCGTTTTCATGGCTCTGCTGGAGTATGCATTAGTCAACTACATCTTCTTCGGCAGGGGACCTCAGCGTCAAAAGAAAGCAGCAGAAAAAGCTGCCAGTGCCAACAATGAGAAGTTGCGAATGGATGTCAATAAGGTAAACTGGAATAGGGATAAATTTTTAGCATTTCCATCGGAAGGCAGACTCTCACTTCTGCCAGACAGTGCTTTAAAATGTAATTTCTTGTAGATAACGAGTGGAGTAGAATTATGATGACCTTGTCTTAGCTCTGCAGAGCAGTGTACTTAGCCACCTCAGCAGTGAATGATGCCCTCTAGCCTGGAAAGCTGAATGACTTGTTTCTAAAGTATGCAGTCAGTGAAGCTTTACTGGGAGATGTTTTCTTAGTCAGAATTTAGACTTGAATATGTACAATCAGTTTCCAAAGGAATGAATCCAAAATGATGGCTGTATATTCTAGTAAGAGCTGTATGGAACATTGGAACTAAAACCTAAATTTAACCTGCTTTCATAAATCTTTCAGATGAGCTGGATAAGAAATATTTGCCACAGAAGTGTTTAAAGCTTGACAAGTTTGCATATTTTCAATATATAATGGGATAGGATACTATTGACTAAATGAGGAACTTCTCAGAAATAAGCCATCAAGGTGCTGTGTACTTAATTTTGAATCTAAAAGTGGCCCCCTGGGGGTGAAGAATTGAGGCAGAAAAGGTATTTGCCAAGATGCACACTTCTGGAAAAAGTATCCATTATGCTTAATGAAAATGGGGCACTTATCATAAAGCACTTGTAATTTGTCACTTTGACCATTTTGGGATGAATTTCATACAGTGGCAAATCTGTGCTGAATGCAAAAATGTACTCAGTGTGAAATGTATAAACTTCCACACACATGCAAAATTGGGAAGTTAAATAAGGTTGAATTATCTTTGAGTGTTTGGAGGGTTTTTTGGAGGGGCAGGGGTGTTGTGGGATTTTTTTTGTCACGGGAACACTTTGAATTGTAATTCATCATGATAGTCCAAGGAAAAAAAATCAAAGTCAGAATTTAAAAAAAAATCTGAATTAGAAAAAACCAAGGGATTATTTTTCAATTGGAAACTTAAGTTTCACACAGCTCTAGTGGTGAAATTCCTAATGTTTGTTTAGAACTTCTACACACATAGTGGGCCTCCAGACAGAAGAACATTTTCATCCAAAAATCCGTCACATGTTGATAGCATAAAATAGTTTTATATATTATAATTTATAGTCTTTTAAGATGGAGAGTTATATTGCCATGGCTCAGATCTCATCCATTCATTGGTTTATTTTTTTCTTTTTGACTGGAGAGAAACATATTTTAATGATTGAAGGCATACTCATAATGATGAGATTAATTTTGATGTTATATTACAATGTATCATCTTTTACCATTGTAAAGTTCATGAAGACACTGTAACATGGTTTTGTTTCTATTGGTGATTTTTCAGCAATGAAAAAAAAAGCTGTGAGGTTTTATTTAATTTGTCAAGTTTTTTTCTCTTTTTTAAAATTGAATTTCACTTTAAAAAATGCTATAAACTACCCTGTAAGTAATTTCATAAGACTAGACCTGCATTTACCTGAAATCTTTCTTCTAACATCAATGGAAATTTAAGATGCATAGGTATCAGAGTGCCACCACTAGCTGAGGTATGTTTTTGTACACTTTGTTTCACTTGTGGTGTTTTCAATATTCTTGTTCATACCATAGATCTTTCAGCTGTGTAACAGAATAGCCTAAGTCCAGTGGCAAATTGCTGACCATGAGGAGAATTTGAAAGCACTAACTGCTTTGCTAATCCAATCGGCTAGGCAGAGTAAATTTCAATAACTTGCAACAAATGTTGCAGAAATTTACAAGGAACAGTTTTACATTATTTGTATGGTTTTTTATACTGAGCCTTTTACCCAATATACTAGGCCAGCATGGTTAACAGTCTATGGCAGTTCCACTCTGGTATCCAGATCCACTCTGATCTAATCATCAGGTTTGCAATCCTTTAAGCAATAGACAGGGAATCAAATGGGAGAGGATAAGAGAACTTGTCCTACCCTGCAGAGACTGCTCTGGGGAGAAGGAAGGGAGCTGACAGCTGTTCTTGCTGTTTGATCAGCAGCAAGAAAAAAGATGCATGTTTAATGGACCTGAATATTTTATCTATTAAAGTGAGACAAATATTACATAATTAGTTTCATTTATAAGAATCAAAAATGGGTCTGAACTGCTGAATTTAGCTCAGAAGCAGTTTTTCATAAAAAACCAACATATTTTAGAAGTGGGACCACACAAACACTCCATCTTTAATTAGGATCCAATAGTGAAGGACTGATTTTACAAGGTATGAGTTTTCTTTTGTGATATTACAAGGTTCCTCTTGAATCACTATGTGCAGTGTTATGAATTCATCAGAATCAGATACTATATGAGAGAAGACTAATGCCATGAGGAATAAACCTCAAAACATGAGGATGAAAACTTCTACACAAAACAACTTCTGTTACTGCATTCGGCATTGACACTGTAAAACAGTTGGATAAATAGTTATTGGAACTGCTGTTTATAGTGCAGCATCTTTGGTTATACTTTATAGACCAGAAAATCTGTAATGGATTTCTTGCAATTCCAACACTCTTCTTTGGTAACAATTTCATACAACTTTCAATCAAGAGAAGGTGGTTAGAGGAGAAGTGCTGATCAGTACCCTCATCCACAACTGCTTGCAAAATCAAAGGAGAAGTTAATTCATACTCCCTTTATGCTGTTGAATTCTCTTTCACGGAGAGATTCCAGTGTGGACATGGTCAGTGGTAGTCTTTCTATTTTTCCTTGGTGTTATTCAGAAGATACTAGAGAGCTTACAACACACTATGGAAGCGCAATGAAAGCTGTTTTTCTATGACTGCGGTATCTGCTGAATCCATTGCAATCTCTTGGAGATTTGGTGACTCAGGAGGAGAATGTCCTATTTTTTCCATTTGAGTGAACTCCATCAGGCTGGCTGCAGAGCTTCCCCAGGGCTATTCCAGATGAAACTGTGGCCAAATTTTTCTTGAAATTTCATATCATACTCATATCATATGCAAAATATGGTAGTTTGGGGTTTGTTCTGTCTTTTTTTTTAAATCATGGAATAGTTTGAGTTGGAAGGGACCTTTAAAGGTCACCTACTCCAACTCCATTTCAATGAGCAGGGTCATTTCAACTAGATCAGGTTGCTCAGGGCACCATCCAATGTGACCTTGAATGGTTCCAGAGATGGGGCATCCACCACCTCTCTGGGAAACCTCTTCCACTGTTTCATCATGCTCATTTAAAAAAAATTCTTCCATATATCTACTGTGAATCATCGCATAAGATTGCAACTTCCTATACTCCATTTTCAAAGACTGTTGATCCTGTTTGGGGTAATGGAAAGGTAGAAAAGGAATTGGGCCTATATCTTGATTTGCTTCTTGGATACTGAAACCCGAGTAATAAAATCATGCAGAAATTTAAAGAACAAAAACCTCAAGGAAGATTCAGACTCAGTTACCAGCAGATACATTGCCACAGACTTGTTAAATCATATTGGACTTGCTTGATTCCTTTTGCAGTAAGTTCAGGTTAAAATGGCTGTGAGTATCATCATTCTACTCTTGAAACTTCTCGAGCTGCATTTAGCAGTTTCTTCCTTTAGTCTAACTCATCATCTTTTGCCTTGTCAAGACTAGTTGTTCTTCCTGTAAACAATCATATTCTTGCTTGTAGGTAAATGACTGGCTTTCTTCTTGCTCTAGACATCCTTCATTTATTTGAGATAGCAATCATGTAATTTCCTCACTTCTCTTCAAGTTTATCATCTTATGTCTTGAAATGCCTTTCTTGCCTTGGTAGTCTCAAGTTTCTTAGTCTCTTCTGTTCTGATTGGTATAGTACTGCAAGTGTACATAAGGATAGGTACCCTGGGAGTGTCCTACACCTGCCTGAGGACTTAGTGTGTCATAAAGTATGGTATATATGGCCATTGTTATGTCTTTTTATTCTGTGAACTTTTGTATTTTAGGTAAGAATGTTGATTGTCATTAGCGTCCTTTTGGTCTTCTGCATTTCATGAATTTTCATGCTAATATTGTCTGTGTTTCTTCAAGATGATTAACAGATACATTAAAATACAGGGCCAAATTCCAGCTTCTGGCTTCCCAATATCATTCACCTGTCTTCCTGTGGGTAATTGTACATGCATCTGGGACATGTCATCGGTTTTAAGATAAGGTACCAAAGACTTTACTGAAGTCCATATATCATATCTGTTCATTCAGTAGTTACATACAAATGGTCTAGAAGGATTTTGTCTAGAAGCCTCTATGACCCTGTATTTTCTTTTGATTGTAATTTTTTTTGTTTGTTTCCTTCTGGGATAGAAGGGGGCTAGGAGAGGGAAACAAGCTACTGTCATATAATGCTCCAGGTTTTCTCCTCTATGAGGTCTGGCTTTGTCTTCAAGAAGATGATTCACCCAATCACAATTTCAGTGTAGAGCCTGAGCAAATGATTTCTTATGCAGACCACCAGCCATTTTAATAAGCTTCATTTCTGTTATCAGAGCTCAGATAATGAGTTTCTTGGTGCTCTCTCAGAACTGATTTATTCCTCTTAAATTTTTTCCAGAATCCAGGAGCCAAGTTATTTTTGATTAATTTTTAAATTTACTCCTAATTTGTTGTTTCTAATAATTTTACCTTGGATGTTTCCATCTTGGAATTCTGGTTTAGATGGGCTTGCTTGTGCTGACCACTGTGATGAGTCTGATATATCTTCTAGACATTTGCAGTCTGATCGCCTCCCAAGTTCTATATTTTCCATATGTATTCCTGTGTTACTAAATTTCCTGTCAACCAGCTGCACGTGCTGCTGTTACGTCTTTTGGATTCTATAGCTGTTTTTTCTACAGTTGGTCATCTGACTCATTTGATCCAGATGAATATGTACATTAATTGACAACTCTGGAGGCGTAAGTAGGGTGACAATGCTTTTCAATATCGATTAAATCTGTATCTGTTACTCTGGATAGATCAGAAAACCTCTGTTACAGTGGTAAAACCAGGACTGTCACTTTAAGGCTATGCTAAATGAAAGGCTGACTCTTCTTCCTCTGTAAAGAAGTGCTTCTTGCATCTTGCCCTCTGTGTGTTTGACAAGAGGTAATTCCCACGGAAAAGCAGCTCTGTGCCATCCTCTTCCACAGCATCAGAGGCTGAAGTGAGTCAGGCAGCAGGGATGATACTCACTGTGAGTATTAGGAGCACTTCCTACATGAAGACTCTCATTAAAGGAAGAGCTACAGATCTGTCTCTTTAAGGAGCACCTGGTCAGTCTTTTTTTCAATATCACTATCATTTCCTTATGAGGATATTACCTAAAAACAAGATGTGATACTTCCTTTTTTTAACTCAGATATCAAACCTTACAGAGACATTACCATATAATGATTTGGTGCACCTTTCTCCATTTCTAGTCTTTTTAATTCTTACCTGTATGTCATTCAGGTGGTGTTTAAGTTATTTCTAAATTATTTAATTTTTTTTCTTTATAGTTAAATCATCTAGGTTTATAAGAGTTAATTATTGCAATGTAACATTTCTTATATAGAATTTGTTAGCTATGTTCTTTCAAATAATTTGATTTGCCACTTCACAGAAAAGCAGTGTTATGTTTTGCATAATGTAAAATACATTTAAGTTTGGTTTTAGATTGGATGCAGTTGCAATACTTGTTAAATTCTACATGTTTTCAGCCTAGCTTAAAGCACAGAGAAGGCTGCAATTGCACGGGCGATATACCTGAAGTACATGATAACATAAGTCACATAAGTAAAACTACTTTTAATTTTGCAATCATAATCTGTTATTGTGAGCAGTAATACAGAAATTTTCCTCTGGAAAAGAGGGGGGGAAATGTCAGTGTATTATGCAACACTTCATAAAACTATTTATACAGATTTATTCAGTCACTTGCTTTAAATAAATGTGAAGTGACATTGTTAACCTCTGCTTGTTTAGATAAGGTTTCTTTTCTGAATACAAACACTTTCTAAAAATATAACGAGTGTATTTTTAAAATCATGAGTAATCCTTTACTCAGTGCCCTTTGTATTACATAAGGTATTCAGTCAGCACACCTGAAAGGGACAATGCATTACTGCTCAAAGTGCAAATCATGAACAAGGGAAGTTGTCAGACTAATGGCACTTTTCAATCCAAAATTAGGGTACCAAGAACATGGAATGTCAATATGATAATGAGTTTAAACACATATTAATAGATTTGAATACAATAGAAGTGTTCGCAAAAAGTTAATGAAGGGCTTACGGAACTAAGAAAGTTTAAACAAATACAGGTATCTTTGCAATTCATTGCCCTCCTGGCCCACTGTTGTTATATCTAGATTAGCACAGGGTTGCTAAAGGAGGTGAGATGGCAAGGCACCAACAAATAGAAGCTTAACCTGCCCTCAGATGCACTTGGTAACTTCCTTCCCCTTCAAGTTGTATCAGCTGCTGATTTTTTTCCTACAGCTTTTTGACCAAGGAAAGGAGTCTGACCAAGTTTATCTGAATAAGTTTAATAGTTTTCCTCAGATATTTCACTCTAAGGGAACTCCATTGCATTATCAGAGCTTTGAGACAAATAAGAACATGCAATTAATTACCTGTTTCACAAGTGATTACCTAATTATTTCAACTACGCAACTGGTAGGTTGAGGATGGACTGGCTGTTGTGTAATCTAGCAGGGAAATGGAGCTCCCACAGCATCCTACTTCCCCAGATGCCCATTTTCAGATTCACTGTCTAATGTATGGGTGCTCTTGGAACAGGGAGACTGAGAACTTTCTATTCCATTGTGCCAGAAATGCCCTCTGTTACAACAGCACACTTGGAAATGGCACAGTCAGCGCAGGTGCTGGTGTGCTACCTGACATTTCCCAGGACAGCTTCCAAACTTCTTTTTACCACTTTACTAGAGAATAACTAGAAGAGCCTGTGCATTTTTTTTTCTCTGTCATATCCATATATGTCTCTAGAAAAGGAGGGGTGAATTAGATGAAGGAATGTGTTAACCTGACCCAAAGCGAATGCACTGATCTGTACCTGTGGCCTTTTGCAGGCCAGCTTGTGATGGCTTTCAGTGCACTGCAAACAGGCAAGATCACTCTCCTCAATTTTCAGGCTGTGGTGTGAAGATGCATTAGCAGGGCTGTAGGCCCAAGATAATAGACTTTGCTCCAATGCAATGCTCCAAAACAATTAGGCTTGGCTAATGCCTTTATTTCCCCACTGATTTACCACTGGCTTGCTGCTGGCCTTTTCAGTTCATAGCAATTGTTCATTTCTATCTGAAGAAATCATATAATGCATCTTCAGGGAGAAGAAACTATTGCAAAGGTACCTAAAACCAGTCAGTACCTACTACATAGAATGGCACTTTATACCCTATGGACCAGAGGTACTTCTAGTATGAAACATTTTTGGTAAAAAGAGGATTTTTAAACTGGTTATGTGCACAGACTCAGTTAATAAACTGAACAGGGTATTAAAACACTAAGGCAATAGGAAGCTCTTATAATTTCAGTCTCAAATCTCAAATCCTCACTGCTCTATACTGCTGGAGCTAATGCTGCCACTGTCCAGATATCAGTGAAAGAATTCATCCTCTTTCTTTCTCTCCAAGGAGAGTTTTCCTTTTGTTTGCAGTACAGGTAAAGCTGCACAAGGACTGATTGTTGATCCAGGGTCAGAAGGTATTCCTTACACAGCAGTTTATTGAAGGACATGTAATAAAGTAGGCATGGATAATAAAAGCTTAGCCTTTCTCCTAAATTTAAATTCATGCATTCTCAAGGAATAACTTTAATATGAAACAGTGAGCAATGCACAGGGTGCTTGGCCAGCCTCTGTGTTTTATCAAACCAGAGTTTGGATAGGAGTGAAATTTGAGCAAGTTCCAGTTTTAGCTCACAGAAGTCTGCAGAAGCAGTCAGAAGGTGATTTTTTCCACAATCCATGCTGGTATTCCACATGACATCTGAATAAAGGTCAAGTCAACTGCATGAGGCTTTTTTTCTCCAGCTGCGCTCCTTTGAATGCCATATTTAATTAATGTAAGACCAGTGCCTGTGCACTTGTTTAAAGCACATTATCCCCTTTGCTTTTGTACTGCATCTACAGCCTGTGACCCTGAGCAGAACAAAATTTTTGGTTCATAAAAAAATCCCTTGGTGTATTTTAGGTCATTATATCAAGTTGTGAAGAAATAAGACACAAAAAAAGACAAATTATGTACAGTGAAGTAGAAGAAATGTATGTAGCTGCAGTCCAGAAGGTGTGTCTGGCTAGGGAATTTGGTGAATTGATTTCCTGAAACACATCAGGTCTAAAGAGTTTGTCAAGGTTTAATTCAGTGGCCAAGAGCTGGAAAATTTCTATCCAAAACATAGGTTGTAACTGCAAGTAGTATATGCTAGAGAAGGTAACCTAGTTGTGCTTATGAATTTTGAGATCACTGGATTATGTATACTTGGATGTCACTAAGTGGTAAAAATATCCTTATAATGTTGTTACAGCAACTGTTTGTCAACCTCTTTATTTATATGAGGACACATTCTAAAGACTCTATCCATTTAGATGCATTTAGAGGCATCCATTTAGACATGCGGAAATTGAATACTTGCTTTTTTTCTTTTTTTTTTTTAAAGGACGTTAGGGTTTGTATTGCTTATGCATATGTTAAATTTAGTGAAACAGTCAAGCTGGCCTATGAAGACCTACATTTCTTGGTAAATTCACTTAGTTACAAATTCTTTTGGGTTCCAGTTCTTTCCCAGAATTCTGTGTATGGAGAAAGATAGACACCAGGAGTTAGTTTCGTGTAACTTAGGAAAACATTAGGAGGTCGGTAGGATTATGCCTAAACTCAAATATGTGTATATAGGGAGAAATATATGTTTATATATTAATATATCTTTTTTACTCCTTAGAAACTAGTTTTAATGGTACTTCTGTAGTGATAAAAGGTTGTACTAGAATGTGGAATTCTGTCTTTTTTTATTCTTATGTCTCTATTCCTCTTTTTAGAAGTGTTAGAGACTTGCATTTTGTTTTCTTCCCAGTGTAAACAATTGTCAAGACTTCTCCCTGAACTTAGTGTATCTTATAGCTGTGTGCAAAAAGATATACATACCTGTCCTCTCTCATGTTCTCAAAACAAGCTCCACATTCTGGTAATGTGGTTGTCAGAAACTTAACACTTGTGGATGGCCTGAAGAATGCAACAATAAAGGTCACAGAGCCTAAATCAATATGATTCTTTTCATGTAAGGGCTTTTTTTTGACCACTGTCTATCCATGTATTTTGTAAGTATTCAAACTATAATATGTTTAACTAACTGAACCCAAGTTTGATTGAAACATACAGACACAAAAAGCCCCCACATCATGAAGAAAACTATAATCTAGTTATTTTCCCTAGAATTAATGCATACACAGAAACAATTAAGTATAATATAAATTTTGTAATGTTACATAATATTGATACATATTTTGCATACACAGAAATTTACTTAGAAACAAATTTGAAATTACTAACCACGTCTTGGCAAGAAAGTTTCTTCATTCTTGTCACTCATTTTTAAATGAGTGGCAAAATGTTGGACTCTCCCCAAAAAGCAGGCTATCAGTGTACAAGTAAATCATGCAGGAGCATTTTAATTAAGTCAGCTTTTTTGTTTGTTTGTTTTTCATAATTTTAAAGCAGAAGACTTCTCATTTTATTATTGTCAGGACAAGTCCTCCGAACCTTGCAGTATCTATAGCTGTGGAACTCTCTCTGTTTCAGGCTTCTAAATCAGCAGCAAACATGATCATATGAAATATTTTTCCAGATCTTTTTTAATTTGGAAATTTGTTATAAAATGTTAGAAATTAATCTTTCTTTTCTTTGTAACAAAATCTTCTCAGTGATTTTTCCCATAGAAAAATCTCAGGAATTTTCTTTTAGTTTTGTTGTTGTTGTTGAATTAGTTGCAGTTTCTCTCCAGAGTTTTATCCTTGGACCTCATGCTGTCTCTGAACATGTTAGTCTTTGGGCTGGGCCTAAGAATTATATCTTCCCCAAAATCACAAGCCTAAATCTGTTGACAAGTGATTATATCATGGTCAGATGGATGAAACTGGTAGACTGCCATTCATTCCACCCACTCTCATGACAAGGATGTGTTGTATAGATCTTTCCACATTATATTTGGCTTGAAACAAGAAAAATAACATCTTCAGTATATTTTACAGAAGCTGTTCTAGAGGAGCAACTTAACAAACTTATTTTTACTGCCTAGTTCATATTTCAAAACAATAACTATATCCAAGTTATACCCTAGAAATATTGCCAGTTGTGGTGATAATCGTGTGTTCGATGCATTTTTTATCTTTCATGACACTTTCTTATATAACCAATTTTTCTCTGTTTCTTAGTAGATTTTTGGTGCTAGATATATCTGCTAAATTTTATTTTGTAAGACACCACAATTGGAAGACATGATTGTCATGAAGGCTTGATAAAAATTTGATTTTATTTATCACAGATGGAAGAGAGCAGCTTTTAAGATCCAGGTTCTTGCCGATGTATTCTTCATTTATATTACCTTCAAGAAAATTAATTCTATGCTTATAAATGGGATGATATTTTAACAAAGAAATAACAACTTAATCAGAGCACTATTAGTAGGAATCTGGACTGTCTAACACCTTCGGTTTTGTGAAACAGTAGGATTTAAACTGTTGTTAATTGCTACCCCAGAAGTCTTCTGTTCCAGATCACCTGCCTTTGCTTCCTCCTAAATGTCTCAGTAGTAAAAAAACTGTTGCAGAAAATTGTACTTGAGAAGATGTTGATATAAACTTCAAGTTTATTGGATTCTGTGCAGCAGTTTGAACAAGTTCATATTTCATGGGTTTTATTCAAATGCCATCAAACCAAAGATGCTTTAGCCTCTCACATTTTATCTGGGCACTCATTCTTCAGTGCCTTAAATACAGAATCCCTTGTTTAAGTAATGGATACCAAGAGGAAGCTAAATTTTCAACCATTTCTCAAGAATCCTACAATACTTGCAACTAAGTTATTGATGTGCTACTAATGATAATAATCAAGAAATCACATCTATCAGAAGGTAAAACTGGATGTCTAGAAATTGATTTACAAGTATTAAAGCAATGTTAAAGCTCCATGTTCAGAACTTGTATTTTTTCCGCATCCTTTTTTTTGTTTTTTAACTCTCACAGTTTTCTTGGGGGGCGCAGGGTGTGCTTAGATTTTTAGTCTTTAAAAAGTTCAAGAACCTGAAGAAAATCCTTCTGTAATTTGCAGAGTTTCTCTGAATTTTCTGACCTGAAACCAAATGAAGCAACCTGAAATTATAAGTCTACCCAATTTTACTGTCCTCTAACTGCATTCTTTACAGCCTGACCCAAATCTTATGTGTATAACAATGCAGCTAGCCTCATTCCATAAACAGTAACTGCAATAGTGACAGTAAATTGAGTTTTGTACAGACAATGGAAATGCAGTGTTTGTTGCATTGTTAAAGACAATGTTTCACATATGGACATTTTGAAATATTGGGCATTTGTGTCTTATAAATTTCTATAGCTTTATCTTAGCAGACTGGCTTATCATGTAAAAAATACTGGTATAGCTTTAGGCAGGCGCCCATTGAAAAATCCACTGTGTTCCAGAGTGAACCCAGCAGCAGCTTACACAGAGCTATCTACCAGCCACACACTTCCTGTGTAGTCAGGGCAATCCCTAGAGCCCAGTGGTTCCCACTCAATAAGTCAAACCTTGCTGATGAGGTGGAAAATCCCTATTACGTGTAAAGTGCACATCATATTTTCACCTGATCTTGCTAGAGCTACTGTGACTAGTCAGGAATGGGATGTTACTGGTTTTCCAAGCAAACCTCAGCTTTCAAGAGGTGGGAAACTATGCTACAGATAGTAAGGTCTTTATCTATAAGAAATTAAATTATATATCTAGGCATGTCATGTAAGTCTTCATTAAGAAAGGGATCTTTATTTCTATCTTCATTTCTTGATAATGTCAGCTCACAGGACATATAAATCCTAAATTTCAGGTTTTAACCTTTGTAATAGACTGAATACTTCCAGTTTAGATTTCATGGTTTAGCTCACCGGATTTTTGGTTTTTTCTAATGGCAGTTCTACTTAACAAAAATATACTTCTTTTCAATTTACAACTGTTTTGTTTCAAAGCGTTTTTCTATCAGAAATTCCATCCCTACTACTTTATACACAGTTTCTCAGCCATTCTACCATAAAATGAGCCATCAGTTCCTGTCTGTAGTTGAAGGTTACAGGTGAAAATGAACAGTGTGTGAGAAAGGAGAAGTGTCAGTGTTATATATTTTCATTCATCAATATAAATTTCTCTCATATTATAAAACTGTGTTTGGCACAACAGCAAAGCATAATCGCCAAGGAGCTGATTTACTGAAAGTTAATAATTTCAGATGTCTGGTCATCCTTGGAGGATTCCTAATGAATGTGTGTGGGAGTTGTAATATCCTTGTATTTTACAGTTGCTAATGTATTAGTGTAAGAGGAATTCCTCAAGAAAGCCATCATTTTGGAGTTTCTAGCTATCAGGAAGAATATATAATGGTAACAGTTCTATGCTTTCCTCTGTACTCCCTTTGTTTGAGACCATCAAAAAAAGTCATGGCCTCTTTCAAGGCTCCAGAGTCAGCTTTTCTTCCATTTGACCTGGACCTATAAATGAATATCATTTGCATCATATATTTTGTCATTCACATTTAAGACTGATTTATAAAAACCCCAGTGTCTTGCATGGTTGCTGAGCTCTGGTCATTTCTCCTCCACTTCTGCTTTCATCTTTTATTTCCATAGTATTGCTGCTGCTTTTTCTTCATCTTCATCCTCCCTTCCTTTCTTGTCCCTGGGAATTTCTCCATTAAGTTTGAACTCTCCTGTTCACCATAAAGGGTCTAGTTCTATGGTTGAACAATCCTTCAGCACCAAGAGATCTTTTTAACCTTCTTCCACCTCCTTTTGAAACCACTTTTACACTTACTTTCCCCCCAGAATAATTTTAATAATTGTTTTCATATCATCATATCTTCCTTGGTCAAATGACCAGTTGGAAAAAATACATTTACATCACATTATGTTACCTTGAGGAGCAGAGCAAGGCAGTAATAGCACCTCTGAAGCCAGAATGTACCTATGCTAATTGTTGGCTTAGAGGTCCCTATATATTTTAATTACTTGTCCTACTATTACCCTACAGTGCTTTAATTTTAAATGAAAGATAATAGCTGCCTTATCTCTAAGGAAACTGGTCTTGATTTTATTAACTTACAGGACAGAAGAATAATTGGCACATATCATTGTCCAGAAATGTATTCAACAAAGGTATCTTTCATTGTTTTCTAATGTTTTTATCCTCAGAGACTTACAATTCAGGTCTTGACCGGTTATGGTCATTAAAGATCCCATGGCACTTTTTTATAGTGTGGTCATCTCAACTCCAAGCACCTGGCCAAATATCAATTTATGTAACTGTTCTGCTTACACAACATTTCCCACCACCACTCACCCACCCCATAGTTTCAATTGGCTACAACATTCTCCATTTCCTCAACTAAAATAAAGTGTGTTGTTCTGCACTGTCAGTCACCACATTTCACCTCAGAGGTGATTGTGCTTCACTGGGAAGTGAAGTGGTTCTTCTTTCTAATGCTTGTAAAGCGCTTTGGGATCCTTTTGAATGGGTGGTGCTTACAATAAATGTAATTCACTGTCATTCTATCTCAGGCATTACTTCGTTACAAAAGCATGTTTTAGTTAGAGTTGGGCGAATCTACTTGGTGGAAAAAACATTCCCAGCTCTCTCTAATCTGACAGGGAACCTTTTGTCAAAGGTTGAAGAGTTAGAGTAATTTCTTTCTCCCTCCTTCCTTCCTTCCCTCCTTCCTTCCTTCCCTCCTTCCTTCCTTCCTTCCTTCCTTCCTTCCTTCCTTCCTTCCTTCCTTCCTTCCTTCCTTCCTTCCTTCCTTCCTTCCTTCCTTCCTTCCTTCCTTCCTTCCTTCCTTCCTTCCCTCCGTCTTTCCTTTCCTTCCTTCCTTCCTTCCTTCCTTCCTTGAACTTTAGGAGTTCCTTTGGGTTGGAAATTCAAAATAGCATGAAAAAATGCAGTTATTCTTATGGTCAATTTATTGTTCCAGATGCAGGAGGGTCAAATTTGTGCTCAAGAAACACCTGAACTTTGTGGTGTTTACCTGGGTATTGTAACACTTGAAGGTTCGCCCATCACTAATATTTACTATATTTTGCATTATTTCTTCTGAAAAAGTTTTGAAATATTGAAAAATGATGTACTTCAACTCTGATATGAGTGTGATATATACAGAAGAAGACATTTTGCCCTAGAAGATAGTTTAGAACATTGCTTAATATTTTTTCTGCCCAGCATCATTAATCTTACAAACTGCTTCCAAGATTATCAGATATCTGCACCATGTTGCTGCATTAAGAAAAAAAAGTTAACTGGAGTGATATCATGTCACTGAAACATGTCTGTGTCTAACTCTAGTAGACTAAAATAGCCTTTCTTGCATGTGTGTTGCATAGAATGTATGCAAATATGTAAAGAGCACTCAAATGTCTAATATCATTGCAGATCAAAAGGATAAAATGCTTAAAGTAGATTCATCCTAAGAAGATTTAAGATGTGAAAAAATTTGTTTGCCCTAAAATCTTCCCAAAAGTAGTATCCTAGAATGCACAACACTGACGTGAAATAACCCAGCCTCTGGGCTAAGGGGTAAACCCATTACATTAGTGGATGTTATATCAAACTTCCCCTGATGTCACTAGAACTAAAACTTCTTTTCTTGAGGTTATATGAAAATATAGAAGATGTAGTTTCCAAATGACTTTGCACCCCTCATGTAGGAAGCTTACCTCTTGTGGTTTTAGACATTTTGGGATCAATGAATGCCAAGGGCCTGTAATTAATTGTTTTATTTTTAGGACCCTGGGAGTCTTACGATTGGTCTGAGATCTAATAACAAAAATTAGTCCCCTTTCATTTTATCCCAAAAATCACAAAAGAATTTTTTAAATATGCACTCATTGGAAAAAAAATGTTTGAAATCCATCCTGAGAAAGTTTCACAGATCTATTTGAAACCTTTTGCAGATATACGCTTTTGTTGGTATTACAAAAGCAGAATACTACTTTTACCTTAGTTTTGTCCCATGCAGATGAGAACTGATTTGATGGCCTTCCTGGACAGAAGCAGTGTTCCCTCACTATGCTCAATATCATTCTATAGAGTTCTTAAAGGAATTTTTCTTGAGTTCCAGCTCAACTTTCCCATTTTTCCAGTGCTTTTCAACTAAAGATTGATCTCCCTAACACACTAGGAATTTCAAAAATTTCATGTGGCTTTGATGAAAAGCAAACAAAAATTAAAGTTCACATTGAGTCATGACATTTGATTTAAAACTAAAATATAATGAAACTAGAGGGGTGCAAACTCACACAGATTGGGGAGAAAAGAGTGAGAGAGAGGCAAATCTGGCATCTCAGCAATGCCAGTTTTCGTGCATCTTGAACAGATGTAATCACTCAAATGACAGTGTTTCAGTAGGTCCAAAGTACCTTTGTGAGCATCTGACTTCTCAGTTCATAACACTGTGCAGGGGGTGCTACTAAAAAGCAGCTGGTTTAAACCCAGTTCTCTCACCTTGCCATGGTAAATATTACATAGGGGGTCTAATAATGGCAATACAGTCTGCGCTGGGCAGTTCAGGGAGGTACCGGCTGCTGACAGCTAGTTTCTAAATATTATGGAATACACTAATACCCTGTTATTTTTTAGAAATCCACAAAAGTCACAGTTTTTGCACTTTGAGTAATAATCATAGAATATATTCTGTACGTGGTAAATGAATAATGTGGCTGAGTTATTCTTAAAGGAGCTCTGGGACAATTTTTTCTCTTATTTGGCTTGGAGTATATCTCTGCTACTATCACCAATTCAATGTAATTAATTAGCTTCTCATTAGCTATTCTTGTTTTTAAAGTACTTTTAGTTAATTATAATATTTTATCACACAATTCAAAGTACATACTTAGAGGGAAGGCTGAGAAGAATTAGAACTTCCTAAATAACTTTTATTTGTTTTCTATAAATGGATTCTTTTTAAAATCTCCTACCACAATCGAGATGTACTCCAGAGTGCCTAAGAGTAGAATTTAGCTCCTTATCTTTGAAATCCTCTTGATTGTCTAAGGGGATTCTTTACAATATTGCCTTAATATTTTTTTCACTGAATTGCCTTTAAAGAATGCATATTAGCTAAATCTACCCATTGAAACAACTGTTCAATGTACATTTGACGTGATTACATTCTGCATATCTTTTTCCTTGCTTGAAATTGCAGATCTCTGCTATTCCAGAAGTGAGGTCTCCACAGCATGCACTGTATTTATGAAATTTATTAGCACCGGGGCATGGAGTTTCCACATAGCTATAGTTAGACTATGCCATTGCCTTTCCCTAAGTAACCGGCACTCCTGTTTGGAATATGGGGACCTAAAATGTGCATTCTTTTGTGCAGTGCTCTGTACTTCGTTTATAGAGGCAGAGAGACCTTGCGAATACTGGAAGTTTATGTCAGAGCAAAAGCTTTCATTTGAAAGAAGAAAAAACAAAACAAAGCAGATTCTTTTCCATTTGATTTCCTTCCAAAACCCCTGTAAAGTTTAATATTTGCCCCAGATATCCTACCCAGTGGCAGAATTCCACTTTCAGGAGCTGAGCATGTCCTCTGTTCCCAGGTATTGCTTGTGCTTGCTGAACATCAGGTCTAAGAAAATACCATTTATTGAATAATACTATACTGGCCCTATTTCTCCTTGGGCTCACAAATAAATGATAATAAATATAATCACAGCTATGCTTAAAGTCTTTTAGGCTGACATCCAATAAATTAGTAATGTTAGATATGGCCCTTATCAGCATGGCTTCACTTTGCAACTGACTGGGCTTCCTTTATCTCCTACTAAATCTACTATCTTATTTTTTACAGATGGATCCACATGAAAATATTTTGTTGAGCACACTTGAAATTAAAAATGAGATGGCTGCCTCCGAAGCTGTGATGGGGCTTGGGGACCCTAGGAGCACAATGCTGGCCTATGACACTTCGAGCATCCAGTACAGGAAAGCCGGTTTGCCCAGACACAGCTTCGGCCGCAACGCCCTGGAACGACACGTGGCACAGAAGAAAAGCAGGCTACGGAGACGTGCATCCCAGCTGAAAATCACCATCCCTGACTTGACTGATGTAAATGCCATAGATCGATGGTCTCGCATATTCTTCCCTGTTGTTTTTTCCTTCTTCAATATTGTCTATTGGCTTTACTATGTGAACTAAGAAACAAAGCCACACAGGAAGCAAGAACTGGATTTCTCTTCAAATAGGTTGTACAGCCAAAAGTGGGACTTAGAAAAATTATATTCAGGACAAAAAGTTATTTTAAAACACCTTAGTTGCTGGCCCACTCTATGGTCTGTTTTTATAATGGTTTGGTTTTATCTGCTAAACCATATATATGTTAAGTTGCAGTATGGACATATCCTCTTAACAAAATATAAGAGCATTTTGAGTGTAAAGGCAAATTGGGTTTTTAAAATCACTTGTCTCATTGTCCCTCACTCTTTTTTTTTTCCTTTATTTTTTAATAGCCATTTGAGTTTAGTGGTACAAATTGTAGAGCAGCATTTGAGAAACAGGTTTTAATTTCAGCAGCAGTATATGCCATTCCTAGGGAAACTGCATATCCAAGGCATGCATCTACACTTAAGAGAGTGTACTGAGTTATCATGCTTATGAAACACACATTTTACTTTTTCAATGTGTAAACTTGAAAAGTAGTGCCTATCATCTTTCCAAGATGATCATGGTCAGAGGTTTCCCAACCATATTCAGGAATTTCCTTTTATTTACTGAAAGAACTAAACCTTTGACTGATAATATTGGGGTTGGCTGTTTGCACAGAAGCTGAAACAAGAAGCACTAGTTTTGTTTGTATTTTAAAGAGAGAACATATGCTCACAGTAATAGTGACTGTGTTTGGGATCAATAGAGGAATGTAGGGACAGCATAAAAATGCATCAGCACTGAATGGGTAGATGCTGCTGGGTTGTGTCAGGGAAACGGAATCATCTGTCCAAAGTGCCAAAATTGGTTGCCCAAATAGTAATTCTGTAGATGGCTGAAGAAAACCAGTGGTGCACTGCCTTTCTCTAGGGCAGGGAGAGTGACAGCACAATTACAAAGTGCAGGGGCAAGGAGACAGGAGGCTACATATATATAAAAGTGTGTGCATATATATAGATATATAGATATATATATACACTGTGCAGATGAATGTTGTCAGTTGTACATACCTTAGTCTGAAATAGCCATGTGGAGTTGTGTGATTTCTTCCAAGTCTGCATCTTTCCAGCATTATGCTTCCTGCTATTGGTTAAAGGTTCTGTACCTCTTTCAGCAGTTGAGATCTGAGCATATGTATTTCTGTATTTCTGTACAAGAAGTACTGACAGGGTGTTTTCTCAGTCTGGATTATGCAATACCATTTAACATTTTGTTTTCCTTAATGCACTATTCTAAAGGAAAGAAATTAGTCACAATCACTTTAAGAGTTTAAGTACATTCTTGAATGTTTCCTGCTTTAGGGTGATTTCCACTGAAAAACTAGAAAAATTCATGTTTTCTTTGGGGAACTCCTTGAATTAAAAGGGTGAGGTTTTTCCATTCCATTGAACTTTATTTTTACAGGCAAAATAGAATAGAAAAAAAAATTAGTCAAAATTTTGTCACTTACTCCACTGTGGGACTTCTTTTGTAATGAAAACAGCAGTCACAAGGACTGTATAAAAACTAAAAATTCTTGATGGCTTTTACTAGCTCAGAGCCCCAATATTGTTTGACACAATGTTTCAAGAAGCAAAAGCCACATCTGTTGTATCCATACTACCTCTCATCCGTGTACAAATTTTTGAAAGAAACTAGAGAGTATAAGGATTTTTCAGGGTACTAAAAAATTTCTTTAGAATATTTTTCATAAAATATTTTTTTAATTTTTTTGTTCTTACTTTAAAAGAGTAATTTTCTTACAAATTTCTGTGGTTTTATTTTTGTTTCTCTCCCCCCTCCCCCCACCTTTGACAGTGAATGACAGTAATAGGAGGAGAATAGTTCTGGGAACGAATAGGTAAATATTCTGACTTTTTTTTTTGAGCACTTCATATGCTTATTTCTGGTTCAAATGGGAGAGGATAGTTTTGGAGCCTGAGATTGGATTTGCAGTACACCCTACCTGCCAGGAAGTTGTGTACATTCACACACGGCCTCCACGCTCGGATTCTGAAACATGTTAGAGACAAGTTTTCCTCACGCAATTAGCTTTACAAGTCAAAATTTTGCTCTTTGTTCACATACTTAATTTTTGACTGCATTTCATGAATAACGGAATAACCTTTTTAGATGCACTTGGGATTTCAGCTGATAGATATGAGTCACGTTGGAATTTTTTTCCCAATTTTAAGAAATGGAGCCACATCAAAATTCAGTATTTCTCTTCAAAGTCTGTTCTTTAAAAATGGTATTAATTATTCTAAATGAAAGCAGTCTTATGCTTCTGTACAAGCTTTTCTTTCATTTCAGAAATTGCTGCCAGCTCCTTTTTTTGTTTCACAGAAGCAGAGTGTAACTGCAGGGAGCTCACAGCCTGTCTGTGGTTGATACACATCAAATATAAAACCCTACAGGGAATATGTTGGCTCTCTGCATTGATAACTGCTTCAGCCATTACAAAACCCACAAAGATCGAATCCTGGAACTGCACATTCACTTTTCTGAAGCTAAAGTACAAGCCATAATACTCTCTGATGTTGCTATTCAGAGGGTGAAAGAAAATGTTTGGTTTCTGCTCAGGTGTCACTAGGAAAGATAAATTATCTGTGGGGAAGAAGCACTTTTGCTTTTACCCTGTCCATTAATGTGATGTATAAAATTAGTGAAAGAGAAAGATTCTATCATTTTGTACTAAGGCTTAACACTGTGATATAAAAAGATGGGGGTGAGAAAGGCTGGTGAGGCACTGTCAAGGAAAAAGCATAACTCGAGCCCAAGGTGAGCACTTAGTCCTGAGATACTTGAGTGAAAGTGAGAAATGTTGCCAATGTACCTGAGATACAGGGTTTGCTATGTGTGCTATGTGTTACCCTCCAGGTAAACTAGAATAAATTTGCTTTTACCTTAGAATTGACCGAAAATGAATATTCTAGATCTTTTTAATCATGTTAATTGTTGTTGGTTTCAATAAACAAAATAGCAAAGTTAATAATTTAGATAAAACTTGTAATATAATTATAGCTGCACATTTTATTGTTCTATTAGAAATAATAGCCAGCAATTAAGGTGTTTTTCATCTTTGTTAAATTCATGGGCGAATTATCACTATAACATGGCACAGTTTTAATGAAATCTTTGAGCTCAATCTGTAAATATATACTGTACATGACTGCTAGTAAGTATGATACACATTTTCAGAACTGAAAATTCATGCAACATATTTCTGTGTTTGCATAAGGAATGTTATGTTTCTCTCCTATCACAGTTCAATGACTGGGAAGAAAGACTCTAGCAATGACATTGTGACCATTTTTTTTCTCATTCCCAGGGGAGCAAAACAGAGTCCTAGATAACAGCATGTGGCAGAGTTCTTCAGAGAGTTCTTACATTTTAATAAAAAGGACATAAAATCTGTAAGGTACAAAAGCACAATGCATAGAGAAAATGAGTGGTGGTCTTAAACCTGGGGGAAATATCCTATTTATTTCAGACAAACATGCATTAAAATTAAACCTCAATTAATTTTCACTATAATTATTAGACTGTGTTCCAGTCCTATAACACAGTACTAAACGCAAGTGAACAGATGTGAAATATTTTCCAACTGTATGTGCATATGGACATACCCCCAAATGTCTGTATGGACATATGTGTGTATATATACATGTGCTGAGTATATATATATGCACACACATTCACATGCTGGTGTGTTAAAGGAATAAGCTAATAATAGTTTTGTTTCTACCATCAACCAGTGTATGAATATATTTTTGAGAAAAAAAAAAAGATTAATGTATTTAGAAAAAAACCAAACAACTTACTATACAGGGTAACTGGGCATTTCTATATCAGCAGATCAATGCTTATGATTCGTATGGAGCATTGCACCATTTGACATGATGATAGTACTGTACCTCCTTGCATCTGGAATTAGACTAGTCCTCACATTGCTTGCCTATTTCTTCTCTCTCTTTTTATAACAGCATTGTCCACTAGTAAGTTTTCAAAATCAAGAAATTCCTTAGGGAAGCAAGATTTAAAAAATGGCAAAAATAGTAACTATTTCTAGAAAATAATCTAGGGTGGGATGGCCAGGGTACAATACTATATCAGTAGTGATCATAACATTTTGGTATGTGTACATAGAACATACAATGTGAGCAACCATAATTTAAGCTGAATATGTGTAAATATTATCAGATTTCTTAAACATTTTTAACTTCTAATTTGTACTTTATGGTAAGGCAAAAAGCTAATTCTACTTATGGTTTAGGTTAATGTGTCCTAAAATTATGTAAATAATTAAATAAGCTGTAAATGAGCAGTCGATAGATACAGTATTTGTTTAGTGACTTTTTTTTACTAAGTACAATAATTGCAGTGCTCTAGCAGAGTAATTTAAACACCCTTTTGCATAAACAGATTTGGACTCCAGATATAAAATAGTACAGGAAGTGCTGTAGTGTAAAATAGCCACCGTGGCAATGTTCCTGCTGGCGCAGTTGATTCTTTTGTATGGTCAAAATGTTCAGGCCACTCACTCAGTACTTAGATTAGCTAAAACAAACAGGGCCTGGTTTTCACTTAAAATAAGGCACCTTTATGTTGCTCCAGTGAGTGGAGAGGTGAAGGCGTTCAGGGTAAGTGAGAATTCAGCTGTTGGCGATTTCATTACAGAAACCTGCATATTGCATCTGTCTGATTCTGAAATCTGTATCTCTTATGGTATCTAATAGTAGACTTATATTTTTCTTTAAAAAAAAAACCAGGATCTCTGACTGTCATCAGATAGTGTAGTCCCCCAAAGCCAAAGAATCTTCACTTCAGAAATTGCTTAAAAGGGAAATCTAAAAAGTCACTGCTTAACACCAAAGGTAAAGCTTAGTAAAATGCACTAGGAACTTTGTCTAAATTTTTAAGAAGTAAATGGAATGTTGTTGATCAAAAGGACTGCCCTATTCTACTTTGTAAAAATAGTAATAATTTAAATATGCGTTATATAAAATTGAAATGTATCATCTCTACAAGAATATGCAACACTAGCATTTCATAAATATAAAATTATTTTCTTTGTAAGTGCTTTGACAAAAAATGAAACTTAAATGATGAAAAATCTCACCTCTACTTTCATACTAAGGGTTGTATTTTTTTAATGTTTTTCAGACATGAGGTCATCTATTCCAATTTGATAGCATTTTTGTATGTTTTCACTGTTCCTGTCATTTGGCAGATACTCATCAGGCTGTATGGTTCATGGTCTGTCCTGTTTCTTTCAGTTGAAGACAAAAAGAACATTAGAAACATAATTAATTCTGACAAATTGCCTATGATTTGACTTCTATCACGTTTTTATTGGCATGGGTGTTTAAATGGTTCTGTTAGTACTGTCTTTGCACAGTTCTGAGTTATCTTTTTTACTTAGTATTATTTATTTCACAATATAGTAATCATCAGCCTTACTAATGACCTTGTAGCCTTTCTTATATGCACATAATGCACATTTTCCAATGGCTAGAAAATGCAAAATACTAGTGGATATCATTGCATCAGATCTTCATGTCTTTCTCAAAAGGACTACTAACCTCTGGGAGATATGAGGTAGTAAAATGATGATTGTAAATGAGTAGCACATAAGAGATATTTTCTTGAATTTAAAATTATTGCAGCCAGTTTCAGCATGTAAATATATAATAATGTTGGCTAGTGTGTAATTCTTGAATTAAAAAATATAAATAAAGAAAACCTAAAATATGTATATGTTGTTGTGTTGTGTTGGGCAGGCTCTTTTCTCAAAGCTGCAGTTTTCAGTTCTCATCTGAAGTGAGTATCTCTTGAGTTTGGGTCAGAAAGGGACTCAGAAGTTGGGTGTTGAGGCACGTGAAATGTAGGTGTAGGATGGGAAGGGGGAACCATAATGTGGTGTTAATTTGCCTGTGCAGCCCTTGGGGGACTTAGTGTCTAGGGAGTTTAAGCAATGTACAGTGAGAAGCCTGGTGCTGGTCAGTAAGGAAATGCTAAGAGGAGGTGAAACAGCTGAAAATCTCAGAAGTTCAGTAATGCCTCCTCAGAGTCAACACTTGTGAATCTGTTACTGATGGTGAGCTGCTGGTGTCCCCCTTACAGAAATATGGAAGGGTCTGTTTGCAGGGGGATGGTATTTCCTTTTACAGAAAACAGTCTAAATGGTCTTAAATCTGAATATGGGGACTTGGGATGTGGAAGTCCCAAGTTTCATTCCTTCCTCTTCCTACTTATCATCTAACAGGAGAGATTCTGGATGACCAAATTATTGTCCCTTTCAGGATGGTGGATTTAGGAGATTTTCCTGTTGGAGTGGTTCAAGTTGAAGAACAATTCAAGGTGAGCAGAGCAGAGGAGAGAGCAGTCAGGCATGGTCATGAGAGGCTCTGACTGCTTTGGACAGGGCCATAGCAGGGATCAGAAGCTGGGTTTCTCATTGTGCTCCCAAGATGTAAAATGTCCACTATACAGGTCTGGTTTTGCTACTTCTTTCTTAGTGGAATCTTGAGCCTTAAATGTACTTCAGACTTCCACTTGTTTGCTGGTTTTGCTGAGTGAACAGTTCATGTCTATTGGTTTTTCTTGTTCTCTGCTGCCCCAGCTCTAATAAAAGGAAATACATAGTTTTGTTTCGAAACCCCAAGTATCACTACATGGGGGATATTACAGGGTGTTTATTGGTAGCTCTAGCTGCGCATTCCCACAGTTGATTCTTTGGCTGATCCAACCAGGGGGAGCAGATGGAGTACCAGAAGAGGGAACAAATGGCCACCAGACAAAAGGCTGCTAAAGGCTAAAACTGCCAAATTCTCATTTTTGTCTGGAAATGCAGACAGCAGTTGGTAATTCCTTTTGAAGTTGTCCACCTGGCTATTCTCTGTACCAGCCCCACAACAGCACTGCTTTAATGACTGATGTGTTCTGTCTCTCTTTTCTGTGGATAAAGGGCACCAATACTGCAGAGAAAGAGCAGAGGTTGAAGATGGGAAGACCTGAGTCTTACAGCTGGCACTGAGGTGAGGAGCTGTCGGGCACAGGATGCTGACTCTGTCAGGAGACATAGAACATCAGAAGTAAAATATTCCAGACTGTTAAGGAAAGATCAAATATTACTTGCTTCCCTCACTGTTTAAAATACCACATCTTCCTCTGAAGCTTCTGAAAAGGAGAGCAAAGTTCTGAAAAAAGACTGACATGTCAGCACAGTTACTTTGTTACAACTCTGCAATATACTGTTGCCCCTTTGGGATTATTAAAAGCTAGGAAGCAAAGTATTTCAACTTTAAGACTGGTTCATGATTTCAGAGACTAAAAATAATTATATCTAATTAATTGGTGAGTATAATTTCCAAATCAAAAATGTCTATCTACTATTTCACTTGTCTGTGTTTATAAATGCATTTTATGTTATCACATCATAGCAGGAGTTAAATCAACTGGCACAAAAATAAGGCTAATACTATAAGGTATTTGAATATTTTATTTCCTTTACTCTGAGTTTTAACACTTCATGATGTGTAACATGGCCTCTCCCTAATTCAATTTACTAGACTGCAAGTTAGAAACTTTAATAGCAACTTCTTATGGGTAAATTGTACTGTTGAATATATCTTGATAATGTAAAATTAACAAAATGAGACAAATTATTGGACATCACAGTTCTTAATTTATAAAACGAAAATTGGTAGTTTAAAGAATGAAATTATGCATCGGCCAAATACTGAACAGCTGTGAAAAAGTGAAATAATGGGAATTGGCATCTAACACATTGTAACTGCTTCATATTAAATAAAGATAACATTACAACTACATAGCAAGTATGTTCACTAACATAAATTCTGTGGTTATCAAAATTAATGACCCACATGACATTATTAATTCATAATACTTGTTATTCTCAAGGGATGTCCAGAGCAACTCATTTATTATGGTGTTCATATGAGTCTAGTCAAGGGATATATTTATAAAAAATGATGGTTATGTCAAGAAATGTGGGTTGGCTCTTCAGGTGATGAAAATTGCTTATATAAAAGGAGATGTGCTTCCCTTGGCTGAGACTCTGAGCCAGCTTTTCTGGTGAGAGGGGGAGTGCTTGTTTTGATGTTAGGGCAAAACTTTTGAATACATCTTTTTCTTGGTACAATTTTTTTTTTCCTCTTTCTGACAGATTGTCAGAGCTGACATACTGCATTCATTTTGGCACTCCAATGACTAAGGGCATGGCTCCAGCTGAGACCACTTTTTAAAAACTTTCTCTTTTTTGGAAAGAATATAGCCAAGGAAACAAAGCTTGCTCAGGTTGCCTTACAACTAAACTTACAACTTAAAAACTAAATCATGTAAACTGCACATTTTTGGTTTTGGTGCTGTTTTGTTTTCAGATAGGACTTGGCCAGAGCTCTGTGTATAACTGTGGGTATTTATGGTCACGCATACTCACATTTCTGAGCTTGGTTGACACATCTGAATTCTGCTGCTTCCTAAACCCACATGAAACTGGACTGTGACCTTCGAGAGCTCATTGTTAAATGTTCTCAAAGATCTTTTCTGAAGAGTCTTATAGCAGCTGGTGTGGGGTCAGTAGCTCTGACCGAGGAAGATGTGACCGGTCCAGAGAGATGGTCCCAAAAGGAATCGCCTTCCCGAGGCCCGGTGTCTTCCCTCAGCTGCTGGCAGGAGGGCCCGTGCAGAGGCTGTCAGCTCTTTAATGATTATCAGCCCATGATTTCAGCTCGGCTCTGCAGAGCAGCCTCCAGGCCAGACCAGGGAGAGACGAGAGGCCCATGTAGCTGTTCTGCACGAGGTAGCTTTATTAATCCGTACTCCAGTGAAGGGGAGGCCAGGGACGAGCATCTCTCTGCCCTCTCAGGGGCAGGGGGCTAGCTCTTATAGGGATACAGGGGGTGGGTGTCCGAGGGTAAGGGCCAATGGGTTACAGAGGATCTGCATAGGGTCTCCCAGAGGATTCTGGGTCTGTCTTCTTCTCGCCGTAACTGAAAAGTGGCTCCCCTTCCAGGGGAATTTTGCTGGGAGATTGATCACTCTCCTTATCTCAGCAGACATCCCTCCAGGGCGGGGGCTGGGGATACCCCACAGTTTGACTGATCATGTCAGTCTTTAATCTTCAACCCTTTGTTGAAATTTCATGGCATTGATGCTTATGAAGGTGCTATGAAGAGACATCACAGGCAAGCACAGGAGTGCAATGTCATTCAGGAGACAGGGGATGAAGTCCTGTCATACGCTCTTTGACAGTAGCAAAAAGGGCAAGATGTGCAGTGATAAAACCGCAGTACAAAAGCTAATTTGGTCATGATAGCGTCAGTGCAGTTCCATTACTGAGGGTGATATTTCCACTTCTGTGTCATGCAAAGAAATTGTTTCTTCAGGGGAGAAGACATTGACAGGAGAAGGGATGTGGATAATAAACAGATCAAAACCTACATGTCAGGACAGCAAGATTTATCTGCAAGATCTGCAGACAAATTGGACTGGTTTTGATCTGCTTCTGTGTTTTAGGTTATGAAAAATCGAGGCTTTTTTATTGCTGCTGTTGTTAGTCATCATTTAAAAGATACCTGAATTAGAAATACGTGCCAAACAGAAAAAAAATTCTGGGCAGAAAAAGGGAAAAAAGAAAAGACAAAAAGAGTGTGGGGAAATACAGCAAATTCCCTCCCATTCTCCCAAGCAGCCACAAAGTGCAACCCGCATCACCTAATTTATTTTATTCTTTTTTCTCCCACTCATAACATATTTTAAAATCAGAAGGTTTTAAGACTGCAGGAAGGAAAAATTTTTCTTTCTCCTTCCCCAACCACAATTTTAATGTCTTCTTTCTTAGACAAGTTTGGAGATTTAGCTTGAAGGCATTGCCTAATTCCAGCAAAAAATATAAGCCTTAATTAATTTGGAAGGGTTTCTAGATCTCTTTAAGAAAGGTTAAGCATTATTTATTTGCCTTCATTACTACCCAAAGCAATGTGATTACTTAACAGGTTTGACATTCAAACTAGTTAAGGATGAGAGAAAGAGGCAGGGGGAAATTTTTGATGATATCCAGACAAAAGGAAGAAACAAAAATCCAGAAGGCACAGGCAGATGAAAAGTAAAGGTTGTTTCCTCACTCATGCTGTAAGATCTTAAATACTACCTGTTCCTCTGGCATAACATGTTTCCCTGGCTTTTAACTGCAGTCCAGCCATCCATCACCTGGGTTTTCCCATTTCAGATTGCTTACAGGAAAGTGATATGAGGTAACAGCTCCTGGTATTGATGAAAGGAAAGGATGTACAGCATCCAAATTCTTACATTTTCCCTAGATGTGTATTTTACATTTGACAATACTTGAAAGCAAATACCAAATCCTGCTCCCTTTAATCTGCCCAAAGGATTTCAGAAGGTGTTAAGCACCCATTTCTATTTACTGTGCATACCCTGAGAATATTGGAGTGGTTGTATCAATGGAGGAGGGGAGGGAAGAATTTTCTCCTTTAAAAACTGAGATAACAAGACAAATCTATAGCCCTGTAAATGAAAACATTTTGCTTAGATTTTGCAAGCACTTATGCACATTGCTGAAATAGAAACTACACTTTATGCAAAATCTGTACACTGCTGAGAAGAGAGCTGGCTTTGCTCATTTCTGCAAGAATTAAAGTGACTTATTTAATTCTAACGAAACAGAATGAAATGGACATTGGAAAATAGAAAAAGTCAAACTGTAATTCCCCTGCACCATTCTTTAGCAGAGGCAGAATGCGTCTTGCTAAATTGTGTGTTTGAGACCCAGCTCTGGAAGAGAATTACAGTTGTGTGCAAGCACTCACGCTTTGGTATGAGGAATTAAGTTAAGATTACCAAAGCTTTTGCATATCGTGAATTTGGAAAGAAGTTCTGGGATTTCCAAAAACATTTGTTTGATAGACAGTAAGCCTGCTATCAGGTTTGCATCCCATGTGGCATCCCTTCTCTCCTAGACACTTTACCTCAACTATTTTTGCATTAGACGTTAAGTATCATATTAATAGTATTGTTATACCTGTGCCTTAATTATATCATTAATTGATAACTGCAAAGCATTATGTAATTAGAGCAGTTTTTTACTGTTATTTTGAAGGAACAAGTGACAGAATGGGAGAATGTTAAATGAAACTCTCATCATGTTAATAATATATTTAATAATTTCTCATGTCATTAAAGGCTTGTAAGAAATTATGATATAAAAATGAAGTTTCCAGGCCTTGAAAAGCAACGGGTTAACCTAAATTTTCATTAATTGCAAAGTGTGCAGATCTCTGCACTGAATGGACATGCTAAATATGCTGTGTTTTGGAAAAGAGCACCTTTAATCTGCTTATCATTCCCCATACTCTGTGCAGGTTGTTAGGTATCAGTCCCTGGTAGCCATGAACAGAGCAAAGAGACACACAGTCTACCTGCAAGGACCATGTGAAACAGTAAAGTAACAGAATACATCACAAATAAAGAGTGCCTTTGTAGACACCTGGGGCCTAATTAATTTGCAGCACAGCTGAGGAAGGCAGAGCCCTTGGTGCTGCAGGTATCACTGAATTTTGTTACTGCACCAATTACAATAAAGCATTGCCAGCACAAACAGCAGAAAGGCATTTGCTGTGCACTTGGAGAAAAGGGTTGCTAATTATTAGTCTGCTGAAAAAGTGTATTGTGATCCTTTGTTATTTGTTTTCTTTATTTTAAATTCTTACTGTAGAGAAGCAGAAGATTTTGTTTTGGCTTTTTCCTTTCTGGTGACCAACAAACCGATCTCCCCACTGTTCCTGTCTGATCCCAAATAAGTGAGACCTTCAACATGATGTTCCTATAAGTCAAGTAGACCAACATTCCTTATTTCATTGGAACCAGCTCCTTTTCTGACTGCTACGGTTTATTATGGTTAGTCCATTATAGATTACATGGTGTCTCCAGGAACCTGTTCTATACTTGAAATATTGCAAGACTGCTGTTATGCATAATGCTGCAGAGAGCTCCTGAATATATATCCACAAAAAATGTGTTATGTTGCAGAGTGACCCACTTTAACTTTGATGCATAAATGGGTTGGTTTTCCTTTTCTTTTAAGTATTATCTGTTATCATCTGTTTGTCCACAGACTTAACTTGCTTTAAAAAGGCCCTTGGAAAATCTGTTATTTTTGCTTGAAGTATTGTGTGATTATCATTACTTTATAAAACTTGGACATACTTCCAAATTCCCCTAGAGAAAAAGCATGCAAAGGGCAATTTTGTCTGCCAGCCCAAGTAAATTCTATCAGACTACATAAACAGACAACACTGGCAGATTGGCTCCTGGAGCTTATGGTTTCCTCTGCTCCTAAGCAGTTTGCACAGCAAATAGACAGAAAAGACTGTGAAGCACAAGTTATCCTAAAATATAGAAAATGGCAGTTTACTTGTATAGTTTTCAAATGTGCCCTGTGACACAGTTTTAAAAGCTTTTTGCCTTTTTTTCTTTATGAGAATAAGAATCCTTCAAATTTCACCCTATTTTTAACAAAATTTTAAAAACCAAACATAACTCTGTGATTCCATGTTAAATTTTCACCCTCTTAGAGGGGAGAAAAGGAGCAGACTTAGGCTTAAAATGCCTTCAGGACACTATGTACTATAAATCATTATCTGCAAGAAGTATGTCCACAGGAATTCTGCTATAAAGCTTACTTATAATAAAAAATATACAGTAAGACATTTATGCTATTAATTGATATGGCTTCTTGACAGGGTTAAATAGCTGATAATACATTTCACTCAGCAGAAATTTATAAGTGAACATAGGGAAGAAGAAAGGCAAGAAAATTTGAAAATTTTCTGGTTTGATTTTTTTCTAAATCACCTTAAGACGGTCAAAAATGATCACTAGCAATTTTATTCCTTTGAGGCCAAAAACATCTCCTTGGTCCTAAGTGATTGCACACAATCAAAGAAGTTGGACTAGATGATTGCTGTAGGTCCCTTCTAACTTAAATATTCTATTCTATTCAGTTCAATTCAATTCATTTTTGCCCTGAGAAAATGGCATGGTATCCACTGGTCCTGAAAACCGTGGAACTGATGTACAGTGCTAATGAAGTATTCTGGGCCATAAACTCAATTTTTACTCTTGGGCAGGCAGAGATGGGTGACAGAAGTTCTCTTCCTCCAGATATCTTGGCTTCCTGTATTATATTTAGTTGAATGTTGGGCTATGTTACAGAGGTAGTCTTTGCAATAGTAAATATCAAGCTGTCCCAGACCTTACCCCTTCTTCTTCTCTTGGAGACCTTCTTAAGAGAATAATAATCTTTCTTTTTAAAACAGAAGAGAATTGTGGAGTTGCTTAAGGAATGCAGGGGAAGGACTCCTCACTGTCTCCAAATGCTCCTGCTGTTTCACTGTTCAAAAGAAAGAATATCATATATCCCAATGTTTTAATTTAAAATTTCAAACTCAGAATGGCTATCCTGATCTTTCTACAACATCATGTGTTCTGTCTCCTGATTTTTAAAATAGATTTAAATTAGTTGTGTCTGTTACCAGCAATGCACAGGAAGAGTTGCATTCAATTGAATTTAAAACACGTTTTCAAAATGCAAGGTCTAAATAAGGTTTGTTCATGTGAAGACTTGAAGGAGTAGTTAAAGTACATACTAAGCCATATTCTTTAACAAATACTTTTCTTGCTCAGGCAATTTGCTAAACTTGCCCTTTCTGTGCTTGCATAAAAAAACCTGTTTATGTAGTAGTGTTTGCAACTTTCTTTTGACTTTAGAGTATTTTAGGGAGAAGATATACACAAGTGAGGGTCAAAGAAATGTACATACATATCACCATTTCAAATGAAGTTAGTGAAAATGTCAGGAGTCTGGGGCAAAAAATTTTGAGGCTTTAAAATTTTAACCTTGTAGGCTGTGTGAAGTCTGGAAGCTAATAAGCTCTACTTGACCAGCTGGACCTCAGGAAAGGTCATGCATAACCTGGAGGTTCATAAATAATAAAAAAAGTTTTTTTAAACTTGATTTTAATGAAGAACCAGAGTGTTCATGGGTTAGCTTTTGAATGGTAAAGGTTAATGTAAACTGTTATTACTGATTGTTATTTGTCCTTGTTTGGCCGACTCCTGGATAGGAAAATAGTTCAACAATCAATTAGAAGTCTTGTCAGACTTGGAAACACCAGAATTTCTTGACTAGATCAGATGATTCCACAGAAGGTATTTTAAATAGTCCAGAAGGATATTAAAAAGGACTCTTTTCACTACTGTAAAAGAGAATGAAAATACGAATTTTGGGTTCATATTCACACTTCTGCTGGGAGCAGTAGCTTCCTACCACTGGAAAGCATCAGCTTTGCAGAAGGTGGCCTGGGTGACCTGGGGACAATCAGCTGAGTGCAGGTCTGTGGTGTGACCCTGCAACTGTGACACCAGTTGTATGTTAGGTAGTACTAACAAGACTTGAGGCAGCAGTTAAAGGGGAAAGACTCTCTTGGCATATGATGGCTGTGTTTAAACTACACACAGACGTCAGAAAGTCCTCTTTAAAACAATAAACAAAAACAAACAAAAAAAAAGGAGTGGTATGTTTTGTATTTTCAGTGTCACATTACTGTGGCATACAAGGAACAACTAAGAGAAAACTTTTGAACTAGACTATCTCTTTACTCAATTTTGTGGAAATCTGAAATGAATGTCATCCCAATGGTAAGAAAATGAAGTACCTAGAACAATTCATATTATTTGAAGAAATAAGCTACATTTAAGGAAAAACTCTTTGAGTTCAAGCATTTAGTTCCACCCCATGAAACAAAAGCCTACTTATCTGCAAAAGTGTGAATCAGATCCTTAAGCACTCTGCATTTTCTGGGGATTTAGGCTTTAAATTTCAAGCTAGTTTTTTTCATACAAACAACACATTGCTTTGTGATTTGCTCTTGTTTTGGCAGAAGCTGCATGAAAGAATCAATTTTTACTTGTTTTATCAGGCAGCTGCTGTCCTCCATCTTAATAACTGCTGTCTTAGGTACCTCTCAGGTCCCTTGTCTGTCAATATATTATCACAGAGTTGTCAATTTTTAAGGATAGTAAAGGAAAAGCTGTACTTTCCCCAATTTTTATTCCATAAATTCATAAACGTACTTTTTGAATCCATATAAACTGGATCAATGCCATGTATTAGCAATAATCTCCATAATTCAATTTGTGTGTAGTTGCTTCTCATTTTGCTTTGAATTTGGATCCTAGTCATTTTGCTACAACAAAGAGTAAATATTGCTGTTAAGCTTTCTCATGATACTCATAATTTTATAAATCGCTGTTGTATCTCCCTTTCTTTTCTCTCTTTACCTGACTAATGATGCCACTAGTTTTAAAACGTGAAAAGAAGGATCTCTGATTCTCAGCTGCACATTCAGCATTTGGTTGTATTAGAAGTGTTAACAGAGGTATCACAAACAACGTCAGTTACAGGAGTGCTATTATTTAGGAAGCTGAAAACAAAAAGCAAATAACCTTATGGCAGCCACAGCATTTTAGCAGCATCCTTATTTTCATTAGCTTTAAAGTATTTGCTTTAGAAAATTATTTGATCATTCGTGATGGTCTGAGCCACTCTGTATATGAAACTGTGGGACACAAATATGCACTGAAGAGATCTTTGGGACTGTGGTCACATGAATATCCTGGTGACTAGGAGAGAGGAGGCTGAAATGGTCAGATGGGTCAGTCCAGGGGGTGTTGTGCCAACTGGGGTGTCAATTTTTATTCATTAAGGGAGGCTGAAATGGTCAGATGGGTCAGTCCAGGGGGGTTTGTGCCAACTGGGGTGTCAATTTTTATTCATTAAGGGAGAAACCTTGTTTTTTTAATGCTTTCAGCTAATTTCTTGCCACTGCTTTTTGAAAACTTGTCTGCCAAAAGTGACACCAGTTCAGTTGCACTTCAGTTTGTGACAGCAGAAAAACTAGTTACTTTTACTCACTAATAGTCATGAGGGTTGTAATAATGAAGAGTGGTGGATGAAAAACACAAGGGAAAAGGACAACATGAGAGCAACTACATTTTCCTCCCCTTAAACTTATCCAATGAGGGAGATAAAACATACACTGTAAGTGGGAAGAAATCCAAAGGGAATTAAGGGGCAACAGAGTAGGTACAACACAAAAATTCATTTTACTGGGGAGACTTGAGAGAAGAAGATGTGGTGTGGGTGAAGGCAAGTGTCAGAAGATGTGAGGCCACAGACTAGAAATAATGAATCTTATTAAGACTCTGTGAATATTTCCTTGGAATTTCCCTGCTTTACCACTGTAATAGCGGCTCCCACTGCCCACTGCTGTTCTCTGGACTGCCCCTTTTACTTTTCTTAACTCCTTAAAGGTGCCAGGTGTGCTACTTGCCTGGGGTTTAGAAGGATGTTTGTGGTGCTGTATTCCTCCCCCTTTCCCCTTCTCCTAGCCCTGGCCACTCCCTCTGGTTCTCCCTATTGGTTGCTGAACCCCAGCTCCGCGCATGTACCCCCCCCGGGCCCCTGAGGAAAGCCCCCTGCTTCCTCACAAGGAGGTCTCTCAGCCTCAGGGAACCACTTGGACAAGGTGTAACAATAAAAGTCCTCTGAGGCTGCCATGAGGGTCCCTTCTCTGCCTCATTTATTATTACCATGTTATGGGGCCCAGCTAACCGGAGCGGGAGCTCGGGGCTGTCCAAAAGGACTACGGGAGGGAGGAATGGCTGCACTGCCATAAGCAGCCCTACTGTGCTCTCTGGGAGGGTTGTGGCTTGCTAAACCAAACCAAGCACTGCAAGAGATGTTTGGAAATACAGGGTCTTGGTTTAGCCTAAATGGGCCAATGTTCTTCTCTGCAAATCATTTCTTGCCTGGAGCTGACTGTGCTTGGGCTCCCTGCAGCCCCAGGGAAACGTTTAACCAGAGAGTTTAAACAAATTGCCTTTCTATACTGGTTTGGAGGAGAGCTATATTCCATGGGACTGTGTTTGGATTTTGTCTATGACAATGTAAGTCCTCTGGGCCATAGGAAAAGTCTTCACAAATGGTAGGGAAGCCTGCCTGAAAAATAGAAGCTCTGTTAAAATTGGAGGCATTTTGACGTTTGTTCGTTATTCTGAACTGAAACAAATTAAGACCATGCAAATTAAGTTTGTGGAAACATCAGAGGACAACAATGGGCTGGCTGGTGGGAGCCCAAGGTTTGAGATGTTGTTCCTCCTGATTCGTTAATGTCATGGGCAATGTTCCAAATCACCCTTCATTAGTTTGATGAATATTTAAAGAAGTATGGGAAATGGCGCAGAATACCGATATTTCAGCGATTAGGACTTCAACCAAAGGTACAAGAGAGATGGACATTTGTCCCTGTTTGGTGTAAATCCTTGCTCTGACTGCAAGTCCCCATTATTCCAGCAGTTTTTCTCTGAATAACTCTTCTTAATTATGTTTGTCTGTGCAAAAATGGTTCACAGGGACCTCATTTACTGAAAACATTTCTTTTGAAAATATATCTATGTATTCTAATAGTGAAGAGCTTTAAAGCTTTCTGAGAATGCTTTGGAACACGTCACAGACAAACATTGACAAAATTCTGTAATGAATCTGTATTGGAAACAGGTTTAATCACACTTTACTTCATCTCAAAAAAATACAGTATCTCTTGCACAGTGAGGTAACAAGTTTGTACATTGATCTGCACCATGGTAAAAGATAAATGGAAGTTTGTTAATCATTCCATGTAAAAAGAATTCCTCCCTCAGATGTATGGCAGACATACTTTTAAAAATTCACAGAAAACCTGATGTGCCTGAAAATGAATGCCTGAAAGGCAAGAATAATAATGTCAATTCAATCCCATAGACTGTAGACATAACTGAATCCTCTGAGAAATCAAATATACAAACTCTGACATTTTACAAGCTAAATGTTTTTCCCTGAATCAAGCCAACAATATGCAAGAAGCAGCAGTATTTTTCTATTTAAAGGCAGAGTGACAGAGAGAGACTCTGATCCTATGAGATAATAAAAAAGTGTTTTTTAAAATCAGGCTTCTATTTTTTCCAACCTTTTCTTTGTCTGAAGTATTTCTATGAATTTATGCCTTCCTGACTAGATGGGCTCCTCTTGAAGAAAGTTGTTATGTGGTGGTGTCGGAGACTGAAATATTAGTTTATGACTTAAACATCTTCATGAAGGACCTTTGCCTATTATACCAAAACTGTATTACAGAAGCTGCAGAGAAGACCACCATACCCTGAACAGGCCTTCTGACTGAGGCCCTGAACTGCTTGCTCATGGAGATAAGATAAACTCTGGTCTGGGGAGAAAAGAATAGACTCACAGAGGGATCAAGCTTAGCACCTTCAGGGTAGAGACCATAACCCCGGGGTTATCAGCTGCCAGGCTCGAACAGACCCTCACACCAGAGTGGTGGGGAGAGAGGTTTTGGGTGTGTAGTGAAAAAGCCTCTGATGAGAGGCAGTGAACGCCCATCCTCCGCTATGCAGACCAGCTCAGCTGTGGGCCCCTGCACCCCAGGAAAAGCTGCATCCACATGAAGGACAGCAGAGGAGGTGACATGGCCCATCAAAGGCCCCCCAAAGGGGTCCCCAGACCCTGCACCAGAGCACTGCAACATGATGCAACAGATCCACAGTGTTGCAAGGGACAGTGTCGAACTATCCCCCTGCAAGGGAGGCACCTGGGTGTTCCCACCTGCCCAAAACATGTATCAATCCACTGGATTCTGTACTTTACGGCATGGCGGCGGCAGGTGGTGATGGGGGACTCTCACTACCCAGAAGACCAGATAGAGGGGAGCAACCAGATGTCATTGGCATCCCCAGAAGGATGATATATTTCTACCTAACCCCTGTCACCTCTCCCTGTCCCCCCAGGCCCCCCCAGAAACACTTCTTTTTCTATTTATTTCTTTTGTCTTTCTCTTTGCCTCTTTTACTATTAAATATAATATCCCAATTTTTTGGCACCAACATCTAACGTTGTTTGGTTTTAATCATGTTTTTTTGGGTATATTTCAAACCTTTCTGGGTTTGAGCCGCTTTATTAGCAGAGACTTAGTTTCCTCTACTATTCCGTGTTTAAACCAGATCATAACAGATGTGCTGTAGAGAAACCAGAATGTAGTCCAAATTAAATTGGCAGTTTCTCATTTAGCCGCTATTTGGAGACCAGGGAAGTTAAATGTCAGTGTATGGAGACTTCAAAGATACTGTCTTGATTTGGTTCATCTCACATGAATTTTTGCAGTCTAAATAATTTTTTCATTCAAACAGCAGAATGGAAGACATTAGGAGCTACATAGAGAAGGTAGGATAAAATACTTCTCTAAACATAGATTTTCAAATCACTGCATGTTTGACACTTTAGCGTGCCATAAATCCAGTTTCTCCTGATGGGAGAGAATTTGCTGAAAGTCCTTGCAAGACACTTAAAAGATAAAACGAGACGTCTTCTGTAGTTTCAATGCTTCTAGATAGTTGTTTATTAAGTCTTATCAGAGGAACTGAGCCACTAGCGTGACCCAGGTACAGCATGGAAGGAGGAAAAGTAGGAGTGAGAGCAATTATCAAGATTTACACAGCTTTTTAAAGACATTTTAACCAATAGTTACTAAAAACGTACATTATTTTTACTTTCTTACCAATTATTCAGTAACACGACTAGGAACTGCCAAATTTTCTATCCAATCAATGCAAACTACTTTTTACTGCAAAATATGGAGTGGTAGAAGAAGGAGAAGAAGGTTTAGAGAACAACAACAATCCTCCATTTTGGTATTTTTTACTCTTATCTATATACTATAAAGAGAAGCCTAAAACCTCTATATTTTTCATCCTGTGACAATCTTACATAGTAGTCTATCACCTAATTCACACCACTGTATTTTCTAGTTGTTGTCTGACTGTTGGTAATTTTTTCCAAGGTTTAAAGCTATACCAGTGGTGTCCAGGGGGGTAAAAACCCTTAAAAACAGGCAGAGAAATATTCTTGGCACTCTGGGTTCCTACACAAGTTGACAGATGCAATCACCTCAGTACCAGTCAGCACAGGTGTCATGATCCGCTAATGCAAGCGGGGGTCGTGATGGTTCGTTTATCGATCTCAGAGTGTAAAAGGACACAAGAGATTTCAGTTTTAATCAAAACAGTGCACCTTTATTAAGTGCCCACAACACAGTAATGCAATAGAAGAGAGTAAGAGAGAGAGAGAGAGAGAGAGAGAGAGAAACAAAGTAGAGAGGGGGAAAAAGAGGGGGCAATAGCTACCAACAGATGAGACGAAGTCCTCGTGGTCTTCCGCCAATAGATTCGTCTTCTTTCCGTGGGGAGATCTCCTACTTGGTTATTTCAGAAAGTCCCTTTATAGTCCTTTTCAGAAGCGAGGTGCAACTGGCCAAGAGGTTGGGAAATCTACAGCCGTTGTTATGGGGTCCGTTGCTTTGGGAAGCAGGTACAGGACAGATGTACAAGACAGGTGTACCGGAGAGGTGTACAGGACAGGTCATTCCTTTCTGCTTCAGCGCAGTCCTTCCCGCCTGGGCAGCAAGAACGGCGCAGTCCATTGTGACCTGCACTAATTTTCCTCAGGAATGCGTACCAGTTCCCAGTGGGCACACCCGTAGGCAACACTTGGCAGACAATCCCACCTCAGCCAGGCCAGGACTGCTGTGTTCAGTCTCTGTCTTCGACGATGATCGTGAGGCAGATGAGGGATTTTCAGACCGTCTCTTACAACAGGGCACGATTATGACAAGGATATAAATCTGTTGCCTCCACATTTCAGAACCCATGGATCAGGCTGTAATAGTGGCTCTCACACAGTGACCCTGAGGGACAATGGCTCAGAAAAACCTGGAGCCCTGATTTTGTAGTAGCCCACTTTATTGACATACAAATTGATAATGTGAAATAATGAAGTCTGCCTGGGTTTTATTGGTTTTGCATGGTGCTTACTGAAATAGGCTACATGCAAGGTGCAAGCCTAACATCCTATGCATTGGATGCCCATTTTCATATGTGTTTAATATTTGTCTTCATTTCTTTTGATTGTGACTTCAACAGTAAAATATGCAATATTTTACTATAAAATATTCAATTTTTTACAATAAACTCTAGGCACAGAAGCAAGTTTTTTGCTTAGGAAAGCATATACATTATTGTATTAATAAATTGTAATTATTCTACAAGATACAAATTTAGATATGAAATCACAGTGGTAAACTTTTGCACAAAAACATGATATACTCAAGAATTTTTCTCTCATCCAAACTAAGGAGATAGTCTGACTGCTGTATTTAAATTCATAGTACAGCAATGCTGACAGGAGAATAATGAAGTATTACATGTGCATTTCTGGAATATGTAACTGTTGAAAACTTCTTTAAAATAAAAAAGAAAAACAGAAAAGCTGAGTTATCCCACTTCACTATCCCACTTCACTTTGTGTGTTTGGCTTTTATTTTTGTTGGAATGTTTTGTTTGGGTTGTTTTTACGTATATGTAACTTCCTGCTTGTCTCAGTTTAGAGACAATTTTAGGAGAAAAACGCTCTGGAATGAACATTTCTTCTAAAGAAACAGGTTTCGGTACTCGCTTCCCACCAATACCAAAGGAATTTCTTGGATGAAAGTGAAAAAAACTGTTTATTTAAAAAACAAAGTGTCCACAGGGCACGGGGAGAAATGAATAACTGTTAGATATTAAACCTCCTTGCTGTGGAGAAAGCTGGTGGCTTTAGAGTTCTTTCTTTAGCTGACTTGGCTTCTCCCGAGGTCCAGAGCTGGGTTGTGGTGTCCCCATGGCCTCCCCGCCAGTCCACAGCGTCCAGCTGCCACCGATAGTCTGGTTCTTGGACCAAAGCTAAGCCAGACAGTTCCAGAAGAAATCACAGAAGTCACCGGAGAATTGCTATTGCAGTTCCAGGAAAACTTGCCTCAGCTAAAAAAAAACCAGGCTAGATAAAAGCAAAAATATAACTCCCTCCCCGCCACAAAGCTGAGAACATGGGGGAGTGAGTGCTTGAACACAACCTGTGCCAGAGCTCCCCCGGCTCCCACTACTCCCCTGGACCCAGCTTAAAGCTACTGGACCCATTTCTGGGCATAAAACAGCCAATAGGGTAATACAGTATTATCATAAAATCACCCCAAGACACTGCTTTTCATCCAAGAATAGTTTGGAAACAATAATTATGCACCAGGAGACCTACAACTTTACATTCAAGTCTAGAGCTTTCATGGCATCAGTGTCCAAATAATGTTGATCCTAATGGCTACTTGGTGCTTTTGGATAGAATAACTAAACTTCACAGGGAGGGGAAGGAGTACTGCCAAAACATTTTAAGTGCTATCTCAGCAATGTGGAAGACTTGGCATTTCCCACTGCTGTTTCTCATTCTCAAAGTACCATAAACACATGCTGAAGAAGTATTTCAACCACCTGAGATATAATATAATACCAGTTCAACTCCTCTGGACTTTCTCATTTGTTTTTCTGAATTAAGTCACTATACTTGAAGAGAAACTAGTGCTGACCCAAGTAGTCAACAGCAAAAGAGAGAGTGCCCCTTCCATTGTTATTACCCAGATCTATCCCATCCCTCCATTATATCTGTTCTAGTATTCCAGGGAAATCCTCCTGCCATCTCCCCACAGCCACATATTCTAGAGCAGATATACAAACTTCTGTATTTCCAGAGAAAAAATGATAAACTCCTCTAATTTTCAGATTTCTTGATTTGTCCTTGTATTTAATCCAGGAAGCAGCCCCAGGAAATGGGATGAGTGTATTATTGCAGTTTAGCACCAGTGTTTGCATTGACTCAATAAGTTCCTGAATTCGTGGAAGAGATGTGTTTTACGTATATCCTCTGCCATTTGGAGTGTGGGTGGAAGGCATGCTTGAACTAAGGGTGTTAAAATGACACTATTAATGTTTTTTGCTGATGCTTGTTCTGTAAGAGCAAAATAACTTCAACCAGTTAATTTTTTGTCTGCAAAAAAGTAGAAAATTTATTTGGTCCTTGAAAAGGCAAGTGTGTGTCTATGTACAGATAGAAATCTATATATTTAAACAGACATACATAAAAGGAGTAGTTCATTGCACTGAGAAAGAGGGTGATTTAAATGATTTCTGTAGTATCCTTATTTATTTTTCATGCTTTCTTAGAGTCACTCTGTCCTAAGCTACTTAATTGAAACGGAAGAAGTAGAGGAGTCATTATGCCTCCTTTTTGCCACTCTAATCACTTCCAGCTGTGTGAAAAGAAACCTCCAGTGCACACATGGTTATGGACTGTACAGGCTGGTGAGTCTGCTTTGCCTGTAAGAATAGTGATAGGACACTTAATGTGACATTAATTCTCAGTGCTTCCTCGCTCTCTTTTCCCTATTACTTAATTTGGGCTACAGGAATGACACAATAATGATTCTGATAGAAGGCCCAGAAAAAGATAAACTGGAAAAAAAAATTGCTGATGCTATAACTAGAGCATTTCTTCTATTTGTTTCATATAAAAATTAGATTTCCTTTATGTAGTCCATGACCAAAAACTGTGCTGAGCTGCTTACACAGCCCTGTTGTCAAAGAGAAGTTGGAGGTCCAGGTAAGCAGAAGACAGGGTTTTGGTGTGAAACAACAAATAAACTGTTTTGCATTCTATGCAAAGAGCCCGAATCAATACTTCTAAAAGAAAGATCACTGTGTTTTAGCAGTAAGGAAACTGTTGCTGGTTTAGCAGCAGTATCCCAGAGCCACTCTTCTGGAGCGGTATGGGAAAGGATTCTAAGGTTTATGTCTTTTTTTTATAACAATTTTCTTTAGAAATTATGTTTAAAATACTAGTGAGTTATTCTTAACAGATGTTTTCCTAAACTGCATTCTATAGCGTGGATTCAGCAACGAATGTCCTGATTAACTGGAACAGAGAAAACACCAGTGACAGCCAACTTTCCGTGGCAGGCTCAGTTCCACTTCTCCAGAACCACACAAGAACCTGTCTCCAACCTAACATTTACGATTCAAGACACACTTTCTGACATATATCAATGATTTCTCCTCCAAACAACGTTAAAAACAACTTCCAGATAAATTTCTGATTACATTATTTTTCATTTAGACACGTTTGAAACAACAGCAACAAGAAATCTTTTGCTCATTCTCTCCTTTTTTCTTCAGGTTGTCTTTGTTGTTATTGGTTTTTGTTTTTCTTGTTCTCTCTTCCTGCCATACTGCAGGTTTGTGTGTCTGAGAGTCAGAGAGAAATTGATACTGACACGTGCTGAGAATGCATTGTAGTTACCAAGGAAGTGGTTTCCCAAGCAACAGTAACCACTTGAAATTTGACAGAATTTCTTCCTCTGTATCTGTAACACCTTTGGAGCTTTGCAGCAGGCAGTGTGTGGGCAGCATAAGTGATCTCATTGTTAATTTTACTTTTTGAAGCAGATATGGTCATATTTCTGTATTTGTTAAAGAAAGAGTGAACTTCAGTTAGAGTTGAATGCTTGGTTTTGTGTTTGTATTGTTTTTGTTTCTTTTTTATTTTTTTAAATTTATTTTCCTGCTAGCAGACAGACTGTGGATATGCCAGATAGCCCTGCAGCATGTGGGCAGATGCTAGAGGCAAGATTCTCAGCTGTTACACACTCAGTGATGATATTTACATTCAAGAAAGTCATGCCAGCACCTTGGTTTGCTCCAGCAAATTAGATGAGATACTTGCCAGCTTGATGATATCAAAAAGTGTAGGAAATAAGCACGTGTTCAGAATTATTGGAAGGCTGTGAAACAAGGGAGAGACAGAGGCAGAAGTCCCAACTCCTCTATGGTGGGGCAAAAAGAATGACTATGTGACAGCTGGTTCGACGTCCTACAGAGAAAGCTGAGATATCAGAGGGAACAACAAGGGAAGGGTCCAAACCCAAGCCCACTGTTCCTCCCTTGGAGGAGGAAAGTGAGCTATCAGAAAGTGAGGAAGAAGAATTAGAGCAGGAAGCAGTCAGATATCATAAAAGTCTTGTTCCTACTAATAGCATTAGTAACAAAGGAAAAATTAAGGCATGTCGAATCCCAAGTACACGAGTTAATCGAGTTAATTGGAGAAACATGGCAAAAGCAGCTCTTGAGCATAAAGACTATGAACTCGTAGAATCTATCAGAGATCCTTTAGCTTTCTCTGTAATTTATCAGATGGATGGAGAAGGTATAGCAGGAGAGTATAATCCCGTGGACTGGAAGTTATTAACTCAGCTGTGAGGCACAGTCAATGAGTCAGGGCTGCACAGTGAACCAGCTAAGCAAATGTTAAACTATGTATGGGGGAGTGGAATTCTTTGCCCAGAAGATATTAAAACTATTGTCAGAATGATTATGACTCCGTCACAAGTAATGTTGTGGCAGGCACATTGGAATCGGCTTTGTGATGCTTCTGCTAACATGCCCCGTGACCCACAGGACCCTTTAAATGGGGTTACAGTGGAGCATCTTATGGGTGTTGGGCAGTTTGCCAGAGTTGAAATGCAAGTACAAGTGGGGCCAGAAAGATTATTAGAAGCTATGCGACTTGCACGGCAAGCAATGTCCTATATAAAAACAACACCCCCTCAGCCCTCCTACTTAACAATCAAGCAAGGAAGGGACGAGTCATTTGCAAGTTTTGTCGATAGAGTTACTAATGCTATAAACAATTCTGATGTACAAGAATTCATGGAAGGACCATTGTTAACAGTGCATAATAGAAAATTGTAACTCTGCTACCCGATCTATACTTTTGCCAGCAGATGCACCAGTAGAGCTGATGCTAGACAGAATGAGCCAAGTGCCAGTAGGGCCACATGCAATGCTTGTGGAAGCTGTTAAAGAGTTAGGGAAAGATCTAGTGCAAGCCCAAAATCAAGCTTTTGCAGCCCTTGCCCTGTTGAAAGGAGCAGAACCACCGAGAAGCAGGAACAGCACTAACTCAGTGAAAAAGAAAAAGGGGGAGCAAGTTAAGGTCCTAGAGTGGATGTTCACAAGCCTACAGCCCAAGACAACATTGCAAAAAAAATCGACAATGTAGCAGAATTAGTACAGAAAGGCCGCAACCGCATAATGCAAGTCACTGGGCAAGAGCCAGGAACGATCTATTTGCCAATGAAACGAGATGAGCTCGTTTGGTACTTGCAACACTCTCAAGCTTTACAAATCAGCCTGCTAAGCAACGCCCAGAAAATTGAAGTATAGCCGCTTAAAGCCCCCGTACTGAAATGGATGGCTCAGCATACAAGGATTCAGATCCCTAAAAGAAGTAAACAACCACTACAAGGAGCAGTATCAGCGTTCACCGACGCTGGAAAGAAGTCTCGACGAGCAGCTGCGACGTGGGAAGTACAAGGTCAATGGTGTCATCAGATACTAGAGGCTGAACCTGGAGACTCTTTGCAGACACTTGAATTAGCTGCAGTGGTCTGGGCATTCAAGTGGTGGTTGACTGATAAGCTCAATGTAGTGTCAGACTCTTTATATGTTGCTGGCATCCTAGAACAAATAGAGGATGCTAGGATAAGGGACATAAGCAATCGGCACTTATTTGAGCTGCTGCGTCAGCTCCAGGCAGCCATTAGTCAGAGAACGTGTGCCTATGCTGTAATACACATCAGGAGTCACAAATGGACAGACGGCCTGGGCAAAGGGAATGCTTATGCAGACCAGTTAGTCTCAGTGACAGTGCCATTGAGTGAGTTTGCAAAGGCACGAGAAGTCCATAGCACATTCCAGAGATGTCAGAGGCCTTCATAGACAGTTTGATGTTACTATGGAGGAAGCCAAGGGAATAGTACGGGCATGTCCTACATGTAGCCATCATGGTCCGGGTCTCGGTGTTGGGGTTAATCCCCAAGGCTTAGGCCCGAATGAAATATGGCAAATGGATGTGACCCATGTTCCTGAGTTTGGCAGACTGAAGTAGGTGCATGTCACCATTGACACTTGCAGCAACTTTATATGGGCATCATTTTCTGTTATTAGCCCAAGGACATGGTTGTGAAGATTTTGAAGGAATGTGCTGTATGAATTTGTCTCACCCTTCCCGATCAATTCACAGGCAGATAAATGAGTTGCATTGATTAACCACACAATTGCAGAAAGAAGATGGTTTTGGCTTAGAGGGGTGGTTGAAATCACTGGGCTTAGGGCCATGGTTAGTTTCACTAGTACAGCACTTGATTACCGTGGGACTACTAATATTATTCATAATAATGTGCTTACCTTGCCTGTGCCAATGCTTGCAAAGAATGATATACAAAGTTACTACATCTGTGACTAACCAGGTATTGCTTGTACAAAAAGAAAAAGGGGGAATTGTTGAAGAGTAATTAGAGGATCAGGGACATGGGTCCCTGGAAGAGCTGTACAAGCAAACACCTTTTTAGCTTGACATAAGTAGGCCTCTTGCTAACTGCAGAAATCAGCAGGCCTTTGTAAGCCTCTTGCTAGCTGCAGAATAAGGAAATCGTGAGAACAGAAATCATGAGAATAAAGAAAGAAGGCAAGGACACAAACGCGGTGTTCTTGACCATCCTGTTATAGATAAACAACAGGATGTGCTGACAAGATGTACTGACCATGAGAAATGAGGAGGAACTCTGAATCGCAACATTAGCAATACGTGTAAAATGTAGCTTTTTACCCAGCATCAATAGAGAAGTGACAAGTATGCATATTTGAGTGTATAAAAGCAAAGTCTGATTTTCAATAAACTGAAGCTTGCATTATTAATCACATTGATTGTCTGCATGTCTTCCCTCGCCGGAATCAACAAGAACCTGAGGCTGCTAATGTAATGGAAGTGAATGAAGAGCTCTTCATTCCAGAAGGAGGAGAAGCTTATTTTTCTCCTCACCTCCTGGAATGGCAATAGCACCTTAATTCCATGAGATGTCAGCTGTTAGGCAGAGTCTAATGTCTGGAGCAATGAGAGGAAGTTAAAGGAACCAGAAAGCTCCAGCTTTGCAGCTAGAAAAGTTTCTTATGAGATAAACCAAAAAGGCTTGTAACTGTGTTTCAGGATTTTTTTTCTTCCAGACTGTGAATATATACCTATGGATATTAACGTTTTGTGAGAGGCCAGATGTGAAGGTTGAATTAAAATTTAAAATTCAGAGAGCTTTTAAAACTGGCACTCAATAATAGTGACCAAATAATACCAAATAGTTACCAAACTAACCTGCCTGTTTAATCTCCAAGCCATCTATCACTTCGCATTCTCTTCTCTTCTTGTCTCTGTTCCTTTATACGCCACTCATTTAGCTCTTTGTCTGAGATGATTTATCACATGCTCTTTCCTATTCTAATCTATCAGTAGACATGTTGCCTCTTCCTTCTTTTTATTCAACATCATTTGCACTCCTTTAACTCCAGAAATTATGGCCTACATTCCTTCCTCCATATTTTCCCTTTTCCCCTCACTCTAACACTCATGCTACAAATACACTTGAGGCTTTTCTTTGAAGTCCCTTTTCCTTCATTTCCACCAGCTTGACCTACAATCAAATTTATTCTTCCTAGTTATAACCATTTAAGTTTTTATGGAAGTGAAATAGCACTCAGATCATGGGATCTAGACTGCTCACCCTAAATGCCTACTGTTGAACTACTATTTTTATGAACTGTCTAATACAGTGCCAAACCCTGCTGATTTGAGTGCATTATGGGAACAGGTGGTCCAGGCATAAACAGCAGTGGGAAGCCTTTAACTAGGTATTAAAAAATGGACATTGGCTGGAGGACAAAAACCTGAGCAGAAGGGCAGAATTAATTTTTACCCCCCTTCTTTTTCAAAGTCTTCCCTTCCCCTTAAACATTAGCACCTTTTGTGTTCAATGTTACCAGAACACTGATTACTTACTGTTTTGCTTAGAATAGGGAAACTGCTGTCTCCTGGGAACACAAAATGTAAACATTAATACAGAATCAAATGTGGTGCTAAAATGCCACACATTCAAGTGGCACCCTGCAGTGAAAGACTGACAAATTTGCCTTAATTTATGTTTTATTTTTTGCTTTTGTTATTTAATGAAACTTTAGTTATATAATTGGCCCATAATTTAATCTGATTTCCATCCAGAAGATTCTTTGATTAAAATTAAAAACAAAACAAAAATCCCCCAGCAACAAAAAAACCACCCTGAAATACTTGATATTTTTGTTCAGGGTTCACTACTATGTGACAGAGGTAAGAGGCCTTTTGTATACAGTTTGCAGGATGTCTGGTCATTCCAAAATGATGTGTTACATTGCCAGTTGGGAAGAGGTAGACAATAGTCCCATTGTAGTGCTAAAACATGTACTTTGCGTTAATTTTCAAGTTAATGAATTTCAGCATCTCCTTGTGGGGTCAGGTTGAAAATATGAGGGAGACCTCTAGAAGAGGGCAGCTACCTACAGATGCTGGGGTATCCTCATCAAGATTTTGGTCAGTGAAAACAACATCCAGCAGAAGGTCTTTCTGTGTAAGGTCTGCAATAGAGATCTGAGTGCTCTGTAAGGACTCTCAAATGTTTTAGCCAGCTGATACCTCTTGAAATTGGGAGTTCAGATATTCCTATCCCAGGGAGCCTCTTCCAGTAAGTGGCTGTAACTTGAAATCCTATAATTCTGAGTTACCACACTTGCAGAAATCTTTTGCAGTAATAGGTATTAACCAGAAGATTGTCTCTGGGGGACACGACAAAAATAAATAATTTAACTGGGTTCTACATATTCATAACATCAACTATTTCCTTATTTTTGAAAAACATTCCACTCTATTCACCTATTCCACCCTATTGGTTGATAGCACTAATACTGTTTGCTGAATGCCGTTATTTCAGAAAAGCCTAAATTTCACCAACCCACTCTTCAATGTTTCCTTCATCACTAGTTGGAAACACCACCTTCATCCAGCCCACAAAGCCAATTTTGCTTTTAAGTTATGTGATACTGAAAGGATACTGCTGATAAAGCCTTTGCACATTAAAAAACCTTGCTGGTTGAAGCCCTGGTGGAATACTAAAGCTGTAAGGATTCATATCTAATCTATGACATTCATATTCTTTCATTAACCAGTAACCAGACTTACCACCTTCCAAACCCAAATATCTGAGCAGCTTACATCATGTTTTCTGTGAAGACTTGTCCAAGATATGCCCATCTTTTACTCAGATCCTTTGGGAAGCATGCCATTACAATATTTTCATAAGATGTAAATACTTTTTGTTTACTTATTTCCCTCTTGTTTTGCATAAGCCAGAAAGATGAAGAAGAGTATTGCTCTTTCATATGTACAAATCTTTCACTCAGATCTGCAGGGTACACAGTATCCTTAAAATTCACAGAAAACAGTACAGGTCTAAAAAAAACTATTTTGCCAATTATGGAAATGCGTAAGAGGTATCGAAAAAGCAGAGCTTCTACTGATCTGTGAAAACAGGAAAATCCTTTGTATGTTTCTCATAGTTTACACGAGCCACATTTATTGTAAGTTATGGGGAAAATTATCGATCTTTTTTACCCAGGCACTAAGGGTAAAGGCTTATTGCCACATTCACTTACATCTCTCTTCAAGACAAATAATTTCCCAGTTCCTTTTCTTCCAACAGGTAGAACCACTTGGCTATTCAAACTGACAGACTTTCCCAGCAAAAACTTCATTCCACTCTGTGCTTTAGCTCAACTTTTGTTCTACAGAGTCTCAGCCTAAATTTAATATAATGTCACTTCTAAATCCAAGGAGCACTGAGAATCACAACTGTTTTCTTTATTTCACTTCCTGATCTTCTCTTGATTCTGTTACATACAAAATGGAATCTTTCGTATAAAAAGGGGAATGTGTGCCTATGAAGGATGGCTCTGCTTTCAAGTAGTGCTATGTCATGTTCTTTAAATGGTATTAGCTTGTTAATTCCACGGGGGTTTTTGTCACAGATTAATTCACCTTAAGGTACATTCATTCAAGAACTGTTGAAACAATAATTTATGAATCAAGCTTTTATATTGAGGATTTAAGAAATAATACAAACACCTTCTGGCAAGAGCAACTGTTTTTGTGCATAATTTCTCAGAAAGATTATTCCTGAAGTTTAAATGATAAATTTAACTTTAGACATAGCAATTTGGCATCAAAATTTTACGTAACTATTTTTACTGGAAAGTGACTATCTATCTAGTTCATACTGATTGATGGGCACATTAATGTGTTTTGGTTTTCACTGAATATATTTTCTGGAATATTTGCCTTAATTTTATAATCTATGATAACTTGGGACTGTCTGCATTACATTTCATATTTAGGTTATTTAGTGCTCCTCACAATAATGAAGATATAGTATCTTCCAGAACAAGCCCTTATGATTACTGTATTTATTGCTCATGTTTTAAAATGGGAATAAGTGACAAATACGGAAACACAATTAATTAGGATGCATTTCATTAAATAAAGCAATAAACACAATTTCCAGGAATAATTGTTTGCAGTTAGGCCTCAAATAACTAAACGTTTTTTTCATAGACTTCCATTTCTTTCGTCTTGGATTGGTAACACTATTCTCTCTCAGAGAAAGTACATAATGTGGTTTTGAGATATTTAGTATTTACTGAGATACCAGGAATTTTCATTGGCTGAGATTTGAGGTTTATTTATTTTTAACAGAAATTCACCAAGTTACTGTAAGTAACTGTTAAGTTCAGGCACCAGTTGAGATTTTTGTATAAAACACGTAAGATAAAGCTAAATTAAATGAAACTGAATTCACCTATTTGACCAGTCTAACAACTTTTACACCTGACAAGAGAAGTTAAGATAGCAGATGAAAGTGACATATTAGACAGCAAGACACTGTCCCAACCACTATTTCACTTTTTGTCCAAAACTTTCAAGGGAGACCAGATCATTGACAAGAATTTCCTGGATTATCTTTGATTTGCTGCTGCTATTATTGCTACTACTAAAACCTCATAAAGAGCTTTTGGCATTTATCATAATATTCACCTGAAAAATCAAGAGGATCTAAGAGGCACTAAGATCTCACTGAAACTGACAGTAAAAGAAAAAATTACTCAAGTGAACACAAAGTTAGAATATGTTGTAGAGAAAAATGGCACCTTATTTAAATATAAAGAGAAAAAATTGGATTTGGAGAGAGGGAAATATAGGACTAGTTTATTCAAATTGAATATTTATCCTGTTTATGATTGTACTTTGCATTGGGAGATTTATTTTATACTGAGCTATTTTATTACACCAATAAATGGATATTGTTGCCAAGAAGAGAAATTATCATGGTAAATAATTTATAAATCGTGGTAGATAATATATAAGAATTACTTGTTTTCTGAAGTTGAGTAACCCTACATTTGAACACAGTATGGAACTTGTCCTCTATATCCAGACTAAAACACATCATGACAAAGTACATTTGGCAATTATGAATGTTCTTGTTTTAAAGCAAATACCTGATTAAAAATATTCAAAACCTTTTCAAATCATATTATTTTTTTACTCTACAGAAATGATGCGAAAGGACTAAAGTTGCTGTGGATAGGAGTACAGTGCATTTTCTGACATATAAGTGGAGTCTCTTCTCTGAGCCCTATGAACTCCCCCCTACCCTTCTACTCTCTCCCATCCTTACCTGTTTTCCACAGATTCAGAGTTTTAGTCTCCTGCGATGTCTTAGCTTTAAGATTTTTGTCAGATGGTGGCCATAACAGCTGATTAACTGCACATGCATGTCCTTTTCGTGTGAAGCTTTATCTTTGTTCTTAGCTTACTTCTTTTTTGCTTTCTCCCAAATAACTATCTCTGACTTAGTTCTAGAATTCTAGACTGCATCTGCCAAGCAGAAAGCCCAAGAGCTATGTGCCATTTATCATAAAAATGTATATCACACACAGTTCCTACAAGAAAACAAGTAAAGGCCACATCTTCAGATGTGTGGTATGCGTGATAGTGTGACCTCACACCCTGCAGACAGATTACACCAGTTTACAGTCATCGATGTCTTATCTGCTCTTATTATTACTATTTGTAAATTAGGCCAAAGTGACTTGATTAAGGTTTTTTAATAAGGAGTTTTTTAAGGCACAGAGATTGAGTTAAATATTAGCATTAAGACTTAAATGACTATTGACATTTATTTATATTTGACAACAGGAATTAATACAAATTATGTTAATATAATACATGGCAACATATCCCTTTAAATTTGTCTATGACTTGGCATGAAATTCCATTTTTGTAACTGCTTTTATATATTGACTTCAAAATCATGTGAAACCTTTGGCATATGCAGCTCTACTCTTTTTTAAGTTTATACTTCTTAATGAGATTGCTTTTCATGGTTTATGAAATGTTTTGCCATAAAGTGGTCATTTAATTCTTGTATTTTAATTGTAACATGCCATTATTGTTGCTGATTTATGATACATTATCCTCTTACAAGCAAATTTAATCACAGGAGCTCTATTTCCCTCTAATCTTTATTAGTATAGTGGAGATAAAACTCTGTTATTTAGCAAATAACTGAGTATTTTCAAAAAAGACAACAATTCCTGAAAATCAACAAAACAAAATTATGTTCAAGTGGAGAGTAACTTGCAAATAGCTGAATGGCTAAATAAAAAAGCCTAGAAAAAGAATGTGGCTGTCTTCATACTTCAAAATCAGACACTATTTTGACAATTTGGATTTGTGCTTACATTGTAAAAGAATAAATGTAGACATTTACTTGAATAACTTTATCTGGTTTTGTGTCTAGTCATTTTTCCCCCACTAATATTTCAAGTATCTCAGCTTGAGGTGGATGGTAAGATAAGTCAGTTGGCATATCACACCTTGTCACCTGGACTGCGTGTTTGATCTTGAGAAGTGTGAATTTTGCATTCATGTTTGAAAAAAGACAAACATTGAAACGCAGGTTACATTCCTAAACATTGTAGTTTATAGATTTATGGTTGCAAAAACCTCTTTTTTAAGGTTGAGCATTAAAATAAACAATGTGTCAGCACAGAGCAAATTAATTCCAAACATGAACCAGAGAAATAAGCAAATGCTGAATTCTAAATTGAAATGAGAAAGTTTCATTTAATAACCAAACATTTGAATTACTTACTAAAAGTTTCATAGATATCTGTACAGAGAAAATCTTACGCCTTCAAAATAAACAGTAGAAAAAGTAAATGCTGTTAATGTAAGCAGTGTGTTCTCAAATAACATGAAAACAAAATATTTAACAGAAATGCAAAAAAACAGTACTAGTTTCTTGAAGAGATTTATCTTACAAAACAAAAAAATTTAATTATAGTGACAAAGCTTGCAACTGAAACAAATGTATGACGAAAGATTTTTTTCCTAGAGGTAAGTAGGAATTTTCTGATGATACATTTTTTCAATAAGGAAAAGTTATAAAAACTGAAACATTCTACGGGAATGCATTTTTTTGTTCTTTTTACAAAGATCCCTTTTCTTGTCCTGAAGGTAATTTCTGTTCAGCCAAGAGACTGATTCTGAGCAAAACAAAGGATTTTCTTACCCACAACCTTTGTAGTGCCTGTGAAAGGAAAAATATATTCAAAGTTACTGCTCTCAATATAAAAGATTGAAAACCACAATGCAGGTTCCCTATAGCCTAAGTGAACATCCAGATTATAGGCACAAACGTAGTTTTGGTGTTTTTATCCTCTTCTGCCCTCTTCCCTTTGTCATGAAAAGCTTTGAGAGTGCTTTAGTTTGTTGCAATATACAGTGGAAATATTCTGAAATTTCAAATGTCTGTAGCGATACAACTCCTGCCCTGCTTCCTTTTGCACAGCGCAATCTTCAGCTGTTTGCTTTTCGCAGTTCATTCCAACCAGACTGATATCAATAATTGATAATAGTTTTGTTCCTGTAGTGGGTTGTCCCTGGCTAGATGTCAGACACCCACCAAAGCCTCTGTCACTGCCCTCCACAGCTGGAGAGGGAAAATATAACAAAGGCCCTCATCATATATGTGGACCACAAGACTAAAACGGATTAGCATGAAACACTGATTAGGATGGTTTTGAAGTTTTAAAACATTAGAAATTACTCAATAAGTGATAAAAATTAACATTATCTGGATTTGAAGGACTGATTACCTGAAATAGATCATATACAATTTCTTGCATTCATATTGTTTCATCAATACCTCTGAGTTTAGTTTCAGTGCAGGTACTTACCCATCTCATTTACTCTTGGGATATGTGATACTGGGCTGCCTATCAGTACAGGGGGATTTCAGCCTTGTCTCTCTGATATGAAATGCAAAGTGATATCACACAAGCAAGTAAGAATGGCAAAGACTGCAACTCCAGACACAGGAAACTTGACTCTTGATTGCATTCTAAAATGTAGGGTCTCTCCCAGGTTACCCACGTGTGCTCCTGAATGCGATATAGGAGCTAAGTTCCACAGCAAAGTAATTTCTTTAGCTGTAGGCTTAGCTTTGAGGGTCCACTGAACAAGTAAGAACTTTGTGACAGATTGTTGTAGCTCATTCACATGGTTATCGGAAAGATCTACCACCTGCTGGGAAGGTGTCTTTCTCATTTGTGGTTTTAAATTGATGTTTTATTAAGGAATTAAATACAGTGCTTCCATTTCTGTAGTTTTACGCAGACCTTCCAACAAGTTTCAACATAAAAAACCAGGTGTTTTGTCAATTCTACACAACAATTCAAAAGCATGTATTCAAGCACACTGCCTTTCACTTATTTCTAGCCATTTACATTGCTGAGGACAGAAACAAAACATTTACTAAAATAACATAAAAATTTGTATACACAGAACTTGCACTAAAACTATAAAAATATATTAATTTATAATAAGATTTGCATGTAGGTGATGCCTTTTTCTGGTCTTAAAATCAAGAGTCATACACTGTTAGAATGGGAAAAGGGATTTTACCTTGGTATTTATTTTAAGGATCCTTAGGTGCACACGTCCAGGTCATATGCATCGAGATGCACCCCGCCAAGTATGCTCCAAAAGATCGGGTATAACATTATAGGTTTTACTAATTAGCATATCTATCAAAGATTCCCCAATGAAAGGCTCAAGTGAGCTCCTCTCCCCAAGGAGCCTTCCCCTGGAGGGTTCTATCTTAGTTTACAGAATGTGTTCTGGAGAGGACCTTGGGGTCTGGGGCGCACTGATCCCTAGCTACAAAGCTTCTAAAATGTTTAGTCTCTTAGCTTGACAAACAAGTCTAAGAATGCAGGGAAAAAGCACCAGGAACACAGAAGCCGCAAAAAGGCACAACAGGGGTACAAAAGAAAAGGCAAAAAATCCTCATGGCATCATAGGGAACCCATTATATTTACCCAATAGATGTTTTACTTATGAACTGAAATTACTGACAGCAGTAATGGTTCTGATAGGTGCTCGTTAGCACTAAATGTGATGAAGGAACAGCATGGCTCATGGCTATACTAGTGGTCAGAACCATAAGTGTCAGGAATCTTTGCTTCTACGTGGACTACAAAGAATTTCCTCTTGCAGTCAAAGGCTTTCCTGCTTTCTCTTGCATAAGTTTTGTCCAATTAATTCCAATTCTGGAATATCTTCTCTACCCCAGCTTGTCTTGCTTCATTTTCTTTATCTATTTACTTATGGACTCTGTTTCTCAGGCCTATTGACTCCTTTGTAGAATCACTGTTCAGGTCATGGTGTGCTGAGCCCTCCAGTTTTTCTTTCTTCATAGTATTTAATTATATTCTCTTTGGTGGCTTATGCATTATGTGTCTTCCCTCTTTTCCAGGTCACAGCACTTCTCTCTCCAGCTCCACATTTCACTTCTGGTTCACTTTCCCTGTTTTCTCTGAGCAGCAACCTTGGTTCCTTTGGGCCTGTCTTGAACTGTATTTTGTTTGTGGCGTGCACAATTAGCATCTGGCCTTGTTTCCTTCAGTACATGGCTACACTGGAGCTTCAGACCAAAATAGAAGCAAGACTCAGTGCAAACTCAGAGCAAGACGGGGCACAGGGGTTGGTCAGCACTTGGCACTCAGGGAGATGATGCCCGCCTGGGGAGCATGAATCATTGAGAATTTAACTGCTATGCAGCACTTAGGGAGTTAGGGAGAGGAGAAAAATTCCTTACCACTTGAAAATGAGAGATGAAGTAGATCTGATTGGGCTGAATTATTGTTTGAACATAGTTTCCTTGCTTCTGATTCAAATTCATAGATAAATTCATTGCAATTAATACCTCTGATAGAAAATATTAACAGTGAATATATTACAGAGAGAATTATGGTGAATGAGTGGCAAACCCAAGTACATTTCAAAGTTTCATTTGTATTGAAAGATATTAATTTTAAAACTTTGAACCTCAATAGGACTCAACTTATCTGTCATTCCTTTTAAGATATGTTCTCCATTTCGAAGTCTGTGAGGTGCTCAGAGCAAGGTCATCAGAACTGAGGCTGAGATTATAAAAAAAATGCCATTTTGTTTTGGTGGGTTTTTTTTACTTTCTCCAATGTTGAAAATATTTTGCTCTATACTTTTCTTAAAGAAACATTATACTCTAGGATTACTGGGTATCACTGGGGGGAAACCATGTTTTCAAACTTTTAATTTATCATGGAGGAAACATAAGTGACAGAATAGTTCATTTGTGCCTTTCTAAAATCAGAATTCTATTTCTGACTGTATCCTGATTGCTTTTATTGTTTTATTACTTGACTGAAGGCTATTGCTTTCATTGATAATTTTTACTATTATATTAAAAACTTGTCCTCAGTTTCTTTCTCCCACTACTCAGTTAACCCTGAAACAAATTGGATAGATGCACAGCCATAGATGCACAGCAAAAAACCATTTGCCAGTTATCCAGAGACTGTAAAATATTTAAAAGGATTAATTAATTCAAAAAGTCTTCTGAAAATATAAATATAATTCAAGATATGTTAGAATTGATTTTGGAATATTATGAACTGCCATAAATTGTTACAGATTTTCAAGTGTCAGTGCTATTTTTCTTCAGATACAGATGAAAACCTCTCTGATATATTCCTACTAACTGTAGTATTTTCTAAGATTACTGAACTAGGTTGTGTTACAAGGCTAAATGCATGTCTGATTTTTCTTTCTCTAGATCTGCTCCTGAGGTATCTGGCACTTACATGTGTAGATGCAATTCCACAGCCTTCCCACCATGAGCCATCCCCAGGGCTGCAGTTTCCTGGCTATCCGCCACCCCCACACATGTGCCTGCAGCTTTTCTGACCTGTTAATTAAGAAGAAAAGGAATCTCCTTTAAAATTCACGTAATTGATTTAAAATATTAACCTTTGATTTGATTTGGAAATCAACTGTATGAAGAGTAGAAAGAATTTTTCCTGTATCTAAGCATGTCAAAAATGTATTTTGATAAAGTAGTTTACAGGCATGATTGAGTCACTTGAGGGACTGACATACCCTGATGGTAACTAGGTCTGACCTAATTTCTTAGATCCCTTCTGAAGCTGTCTTTCTCTCAGCCTACTCACAGGCTTGAGCAGCAAACCCTTCTGAAGCAGGTTCAATGATTTCCTACTTCTGTATTCCAGGTTGTGGGCCTTCATGTTTACGGAGAAGATCCAAAAATGTAACCAAGGCATTTTCTGACAGCTACACCTACACAGAGGAAAGTGACTCTGTGAGGTGCATCACCCTGCCTATGTGATACTGCAAATCCGGCTTTACCTGGAAATAAAAGGCTTTGTGTTGTCAATAAGAGAGAACTTCTGAAGACCGTGGTAGGGGATTTGGAACTAGATGATCTTTAAGGTCTCTTCCAACCCAAACTCTTCTGATTCCATGATTCTCTACTGGGGCTGTGCTTTACAAGTGGGATGCAGTCTGCGGGAGGACATGGCCACAAACCAGCCCTGAGGATGTCCTACCCAGCCCTGGCACTGTCCCACACAGTGCTGGAGCCTTTTTCCTCAGTACTGAACTGTTTCTATCCACAGCAAAAGATGCTAAACCATGGAAACAAGTGTACAAAAAGGCCATGGTTTTCTATGTCCAGAATTCATTTTAAATTCTTTTAGACCCATCTCTGTCGTTGCCTTAATGGGCATACATTAAGGCTGTGCATCTGATTAGATTCCCACAAGTAAAAGTATGGATAGGACCAGGATCTCTTGAAACTGTAACAATACAAAATAATTACTTCTAAGATAGTCTGTGCATGTTTAGTTTAGTGTAACCAAAATTTTATTTCTTTCTGCTATGAATGACAAAATTAAATCTCGATCTACTGTTCACTTATATATTCAAATAACTTATGATACCAGTGTATGATGCTAACCTCAGTCTTATAGCTCCCACTCCCCACAGAAGTTTAGGAGCTTCTTTCACTGGCAGTAGCTGATAGAATATAATATTTTATAATATTGAATCCACTGTTGCAATAAACATCTCATTTGAAGCAGTAATAGCAGACTAATATTCTAAGCAGCCTTAATCTTCCTTAGCTGTAACAAATCATTTAGAATTATTCAGCATAAAGTATATAGGTGAGATGTTAATAGAGAACCTGTTAGCCCAAAATGCTTTAATCAAGAATTTGAAATTCAGACTAGAGTAGAATTTGATACTATAATAACACCTTTCATACTGAAGGCATTCTAAAGCAATTTCAGTAATGAGCTAGACAGTGTGGGTGCTCTGACTGTGTGGGGAATACAAATATCAATAGCCACCATTTGTTCAACATAAGCTTTCTTACACAGACATTAGAGTATGCAAATATGTTTGACTGGAATGAAGAAAATTGCTCTACAGGCTGCACACCTGTCCAAAAATGATTTTAAGAGCTTTTTCACTTCAGCACAAAAAGGGACTAAATACCCATGTTAGTTTTCTGCATTTTCAGCAGTCATTTCCAGGGCTTCGTGTCCCCCAATACCTCAAGCCTCAAAACCAGCACACACACCTTCAACCTCACTGTAAACAAGGTAGGAAAACAAGCAGTGGCATAGCTAAAATCCCAACAATATCAAAACAGGAAAATCAAAAGGAGAGAGTGCATAAAATGTTTCCAGGGTCTCACTGCTTCCAAGTTGGTGAGTGGATTGTAGCCAGAAACTGTCAGAAAGTGGGCAAAAATATTCTTGTTTTAAGAAAATGAGAATGAAAAGATTATTCCATATTCTAGTACATGGAAAAAAGCATGGTAAAGATTTACATGATGAATCATACCAGGTAATAGGAGAGAGAAACAACAAATTCTTCCCAGTCTAATAACTTATGCATTGGAATTCTTTGTGTATTAGCACCTTGTAGCAACTCTTTGGCAAAGAATTCTCTAAACTTCTGATGGATGTATTGCTAGAAAACATCCTCATTGTTGAGGTACAAGTCTGTAGAGCAAAGAGCAATATCTTCACATACTGTACAAATCTGCATTAGCTTCACTAGGCAAAAATAATTAGAATATCTAATTTAAGAAAAGTCTCTGTTAAATACAAAATGGAAAGGCAAAGAATATGTGATTTTGTTCTGACTGAAAAGCTAAACTCAGTTTCAAAAATCAATTTTAATTTAAAAATATTCAGAAAATCAGTCATTATTTGATAATAGAGACAAGGATACGAAAATGTTTTAAATTCTGTACTTCCATAGAAATAGAAATAAAATATTTGGCCAGTAGAACAAAGATTTTTCTGTTGGGGTCCCTCCCCCGCTGTGTAGCCCTGGGAGAGGGGCCCTGAGGGCACAGACACGGGGTTTCCCTGCCCCTGCTCAGCCTCGTTCCCATTAGTTGGTTTGTGTTCCCTGCGCGGGCAGAAGGACTCTTGGTCCCGTGACTGTGACAGTTCCTGGGCAGAGCTCCGGCCATGCAGCTGGAGAAATAAACATCTCTCTGAAACAGCTATCAAGAATCTGTCTGTCCATATATATTTCCTTTCCACGGGACTCCTGGTTTGATAGATGCATGTTGCAGTATCCCCACTGCAACATAATGGTAGAGAATTGTGAGCAGAACGATCCCTGATCCCTAAGCGACTGATTTGTGTGAGTAAACCCTGGAAACTTTGGATTCCTCTTCTTGGTTTTGCTTTGCTATTCCGTATCTAAACTATGGAGGAACCATGGGAAGACTCTTGGCTTTCAGAGCCGCATATGGACATTTACCTTAAACTTAAAATGATTCTTGAACAACGATTTGTGAATTTTAGCTTGATTCAAGCTCAAAAAGAACTGAAACACTTCCTGGCATGGTTGTTTAAGAACTTTTTCTATGTTTCTTGGGATTTAATTCTTACCAAGGGCTTTTGGAAAACCGTTTGGACACAGTTAATACTGAAGTCAAAATATATGCTGATGGAAGAATATTTTCGTGAATATTATTTAGTTACCGAGACTGTTGAGCAATGTCAGCTGTGTCCTGGTGAAGGGAAGCCTGGCGCAGGGACCGTGCGGCCCAGGCCACGTGCACCGAGCGCTCTGCGAGCAGCAGCGAGGCAGTTCCCGCGCGCGGGCGGAGCCAAGCGAGCCGCAGTGTCATGGTAGTCATGGTAGACAGTATCTCTATTGTAAGTCCCCCCTACAGTCTCCCTTTCCTAATCCCACCTTTCCCTTTTACCCTAAGTCCTATTACCCCCAGTGTATTCCCAATCTGTTTTTTCATCCATGGTTTCCCTCACAAAACCATGCTTTTGCCAACTGTTTCCCCAAAAATCCCTTTCCAATGCCAAGTGGGGGATGAAAAGGGGAAGGGAAGAAGTTAAACCCTCTCCTGCCTCAGTTTCCCCACAAAGCATGCTCAGAGAGTTCTGTCTCCCTTCTGTTAGCCCTAAGATGTTCCACAGAATCTGTTTGGACATTTAAAGACTCAGGAGGGTGGCTTGTTTTGTTTTGAAACTGTTCTTGTTATGTTTATCCAGTTGTTTTCATTCTCCTTTTATTAAAATAAAACGGGTGAGGTGTTGGGGTCCCTCCCCCGCTGTGTAGCCCTGGGAGAGGGGCCCTGAGGGGACAGACACGGGGTTTCCCTGCCCCTGCTCAGCCTCGTTCCCATTAGTTGGTTTGTGTTCCCTGCGCGGGCAGAAGGACCCTTGGTCCCGTGACTGTGACAGTTCCTGGGCAGAGCTCCGGCCATGCAGCTGGAGAAATAAACATCTCTCTGAAACAGCTATCAAGAATCTGTCTGTCCATATATATTTCCTTTCCACGGGACTCCTGGTTTGATATATGCATGTTGCAGGATCCCCACTGCAACATTTTTCTATTCCAAAGATCAAAGATTTCATTCTTACTTTGTGACAAATGCCAGTAACTTAACTATGGATTTGAGCATATTAGTTCTTCGGATGAAATAGGATAAACCAGGCTGACTTCCAAACAGAAATATGTGGGATATCTACAGAAGTATAACTTTTTCTGTACAAGATGGTGGAAAACTGTTTCTTGTTTTGACAAATACTTCTGTCATCAGTTCAAGCAAAAATCTGGAGCAATTCACCTTTAGTTGGAAGACCAGTGTCATGGGTTAGCAAGCATAGCTCCGGAAGTGACTTTCTTGCAAAAAGGTGCTTCCTTTATGACCTGACAGAACCTATCAACTGACTAGTTTGAATATTGACAATTTTTTAAGCCACTTAAAATTTTGACCGCCTCTGTGGTCCACATTTAAGACTAGACAAACCCCGGGGAAGCCTCTCTCTCTTGCTTCTGGCTTTGGGACAGGTAACTGGGCCGGGCCCGTGTGGGGCCCAGCGGGCCCGGGCCAGGCCTTGCTCGGTCCATGCCGGGGCCAGGACACAGCCATCCTGGAGCCGTGCGGCCCTGTTCCACCCGCGGCCCCCCACAGCCCTGTTATGTGCAGATGGTATGGCCCAGCTCCACACACCCCCTCCTCCAGTGCAGCCAAAGATTCAGCTGAAGCTGCCCTGATGTCCAGCAAAAGATCATGTGACCAACAGCAATAAGCAAACTCCAGCTGCGGGGCCGGGTGAGATTAACCCTTTTAGGGCTGTAAGTTTCCTCCAGAACAGAAGCCTGCAGACATTAAGTAAAGAATGAAGTGCTGAAAACCTGAGGGAGGAGAAAGAGGAGATGCTTAGGAGCTGAAATTCTGTTGTAAAGCTATGGTGGTGATGGACTATGATATATCAGAGTACCCATTGTAATTTCATGAAAGCATGGGCCATGGAGCGTTCAAACTGTACTTGTGAGCAAAAGCACCTACGCTGAGATAAGCAAATGCTGAAGCAGCTGTAATTTGATGAGAAGTTTGAACAGGGAGAGATGGAAGCGATGAGGACTCTTGCTCCAATTGGAAGGAGAAGACCTCAGTTCCTAGAGATGCTCCCAGAGATAGTCCTAGAGATGAAGATGATGGGGACCCTTTTTGCTCCCAGGGAAGGAGGAGGGCCTCTATTCCTAGAGATGAAGATGCTCCCAGAGATAGGTGAAGAGAACCTTTGTTTTTGAACAGCTCAACCTTAAAATTGTACCCCAGTAGCTCAAGATTGGACCCTTGAAAGCAGTTGTGGAGAAAGCTGCAAGTCGGGGGAAGGGACTCTCACATGCGAGCAGAGAACCAACCCAGGCGGCTGTCTCATTGTGACATTGAAGCCATGAAGAGAGCTTCTTGTGGAGATGTCTCCATAGCAGGAGCAAGAGAGACACCTCTCCCTAAGTGAACTGAACAAGGTTATTATGGAAGTGGTAAACAGACTGAACATCTCAAGGGTTGTCTTTTTACATTGTCAGTCGGAGAAGGGAGAAAGGTCGGGGGAGGAGAAGTGTTCTGAAGGTGTGGTCTGATTTTTTTTTTCTTCCTTTTTTTCTTTTTTTCTTATTCTTTTAAGTTTTGTGCCTGCTTTTCTTTCTCCTAATTCTTCTCTCACAGAAGGTAAATAAGTAAGCAATGAGTGTTTTGGACCAAACCACTATAACCAGATACAAAATTTCTTTGTTTCCACATTTATTACATGCTCACATTGAATTCCTTCCTGATTTTGCAGGGAAAGTGTCATGAGTTTCAGCTAACTGACGTGGATGAGGTGTTCAGTGTAACTGTGAACTTATCACTGACAAACGTAGATATTCAAATGTATGTTTCTTCTGTGGCATTTTTATTGAGTAAAACATTTGACTTCTAATCTAATTTCTTTGAATGTTCGGCTTTGATGACTATCAATCTTTGTTCATCTGAAAGGCATTTTTGTGCATTTTGTACGTTTTAAATGTCTCTTATTCTGTTAGCTAGCTCACTTGAGGAAGTGACTAATGTGTACCTTATTCTGCAGTTCTGCTCTCCAGATGAACAAGGGGAAAAGGATAACACTTCAGATTTTAAAGTTTTAAAGAAAAGAGTGTCCTGTGGGAGTTATCTTCCAGCCTGCAGATTTTTGTAACAGGAAAACCAGTGGAAGCGTCAAGTCTTTTTAGAGAATATTGCTTCCTTCCATATCAAAGTATTGTACATGGCAGAGACCAGCATACTACAATGAAACAGTTAGATGGAGGCAAAAGGAGATCTGATCTTTGAGTAAAAAGATGAAAAATTAATGTTGAATTCATTATTCTGTGTTAATCCTGCTTGCTTAACACTGCTTTGGATGGACTAGAACCCCCTTTGTCCATTAGCCACTGAAATGCCTTGCTACACTCTTGAAAGTTCTGAAATTATTTCAGTGGAGCATGAGCAAGAAAAAGTTGTATTCCCTAAGCAAAACCCTAAGCTACTAAACATTCATTTTTTTCCCCTTTTAATTTTATAACTTCATAAAATTTATGCGGGATTGTTTTCTGAATGTTTTTGAAGTTACTTACCTCTGCTTACACTGTGCTGATCACCTTTAGTGGTTGCACTAACTTGAAACGTATTTGAGCTGGCTGTCTGACTTAAAACTCATCCTATAAGCACACACTCTTTAAAATATAAAGGTTTTTTTCAGTTGATTCTGCTTGTTCTTACTAATAATTTTTCCAAATGCACATGTATGAATGTATTTATGTGTTGAGGGACAGAGGATTGATAAGCAGTGATTCATCTCTAAGAATGGCATTTTGGTGTTCACAAAATATATCAAAAGCTGTCATGCTCAATATGAAATAATTTCCCCAGTACTTACCTATTATATAAGTAGTTCTTAAACACGCAGTACATTACTTCCTGCCTTATTTGCATTTGGCATGTTCCAGGACTATTCCCTTATCAACATAAAGTCCTCTGCAGCTGTACAGATTAAAATAAATTACTTCTGCTTTTTCTTTTGTTCTCAAGGTTGTCCTGATCCCTCAAGAACACTTAAGGACAGTAAAGCTATGAATAAACAGAGAATGACAACTGAAGTTCCATTATAACCTAGTAAGTTCAAGATTTTGACATTGAAGAGTATAGAAAAGATATGGAGATGTTGCATTATCATTCAAGAAACTCTTGTTCTCGCTGCACTCTCAGCTGCGAACAAAGAACTGCATAATGGTGACACAGAAAAGTTTAGTGATTTTAAGGCAATCACGTCTTGTTTTCAAGAGTAATTCCTTTATTTGCAAACTGTGGGGTGGGGGAGAGAGAATGATAGATATGCAATTTATCTGATCAAATTATAAACATTTAAAGATGCCTGTTCTTCAGTTAGGAAAGGGATTGGGTGTGACTGGTTCAGATTTATTTATCTGGCATTTAGACGTCCAAATTAGGCCAGATCAGTCTCTCACTGTGTGTCTAACTAAGAATTTTTGAGCTCAAAACTTTAGTTCCTAGCCCAGTAAACAGCAAAATGTAGCTCAAGCAGGCTACAGAGAATTCAGCCTTTTCCCATAGTCTATGCAGAGGCAATATATTCAATACTACTCGAAAATGTCTCCTTTGCATAGGTATAAATAATTTTTAACCCACAAAATATCTATAATTGATTCAGTATGGAACAGAACTAAGCTAAGAAGACTTTGGATATGATGCCTACAGGTCAGACTAAGTAAATTTATCCTTAAAAATACAGGAAATCACATGAGGAAGTTACAGGAGACAATAATTATGTAATATTTTATATTATCAGTATTTAAATTTCTCTAAATAATTTCCAACTTTTGACATATTCCTGCATATATTGTAGTTTACAATGTCACAGCTAAATTTCAGATCAGTCATGACATTTCTGTGAAAATTTTCTGAATGTTACTAATTTTAAAATGTCATTATTTTGGGGAGTTTTACCAATTATATCCATCATCAATTTACTCCCATTGTTTTATTTCTTTGGGTCTCAGAATGCTGAGCATTAATTTCAAACAGATCCGTACAACGTTTGACACTTTATTGAATTACATTGCTGGCATAGCTGACTTACTTATTCTTTCTCATCTCAAAACTGAAATAATATTAAGGACTGCTTTAAATGTTGTCACTGACATAAGCAGTGCTTTTAAGGTACTTTTTAACCAAAAAGAGTATTTTTTTGTAAACATAGTATTGCAAAATAACTGTTCACTTGCCTGAGAAACACCTCAAAATGTGGTTTGTTCTGCTTCACACTTTAATACAGTGCTGTTTAATGATCTACGCCGGGAAGCTAATCTACATCTTGAAGGAAATATTATTACTTCCTCTGTTTAAAGTCCAACTAAACATTTAGACATATTTTAATTGAGACTAGGTTGGACAATGTAGCATGAATTGGGAGCTGGGAGTAAAAGCAAAATTAGTTGCTCTGGAGCAAGCTCTTGGCTTGTTATTAAGCAAGATGATTACTATAATTAGTGGCAGAGAAGATGTACAATTCTCTTTATGAAATGGCTGTGGATGATCTCCAAAAAATTATCATGCTGTCTGTCTAGCCAAAAAAATATCACAAGAGGACACCTGTGTTCCAGATAGGAACAGTTGTAGATCTGTTGTTACATAAGCAGTCATTGCAGTGTCACGTACTGTACTTGCTGCTGGAATCAGCCTAAGATGGGGAATGAGTTCCATTTGAACAAAAAGTAAAAGCAGAGAGATGGATAACATTTAAACAAGGATCCCTTTTCCTTCAAATATCTTCCTCAATGTTTTGAATTACATTTGTCTTTTTATTCTGTAGGTCAGCCTAGAAATCCATCTCCCCAGTTGCCTCCTGTTATATCTAGGTCAGGGAGTAGTACTCAACCTTTCTCCTTCCTCTAAATCCCCAAAAAGTAGTGCCTGATTCTTGTATGGAAAATGCCACAGCCTCCATAGGGAGCTTGAAAGCACCTCTGTCTTTACCTCTGTGCATTTTCTTAGATGGTAATTACATAGGTTTGAACATCACTTTAAAGGCAGAAAGAATGAACCCTGGGTCACTGTTCCAAAGAGTGAGCTTTAGTCTAAAAGCAAGGGAAAGGAAAATCTCACTCTTTTTCTTGTCATTTTGAAAAAGAAAACAATTTCTGGGATTTTTTTATAAGAGGAAATGAGTCTGCAGTGTGCTTTAAAACCTTCCGGCACAAGTCCTTTAGAAGGGTTGGCAGAAAAATGAAGGTTAGTCGTCTGCAGTGAGGTACATGACACTTAACTCTTCCAGGAATTAATTGTCATCATTTAGAGAAGCTAGAGATTTTTTATCTGAAGAACTGTTATATTGAACTCCATCTTCAGTTTGTGCCTAGACTCTGTGTAATCCAAGGTCATAGTTTCAAGGTTGTCTTTGCATCTGGGAGTTTAAACTCCATGTAATTTATGTATTAGACATTTAAATCCTTTTTCAAGCTGGAATATCTGGTTTGGGGTGATTAAAATGTTTTATATGTGCTGTATTTATTTGCTCAGTCAAACAAGACAACTGTGAAGAGACCTGATCTGGTATTTAAGTGCAATTTTAATCAAAATGTCTGTTATCCTGCTACAGCGACATACATCAATAGTCCTGTATATAACATATTTTGTATCCGTAACTTCCAGCCATTACTCATCCCATATAGATTGTTTTTCTCACTCTTACAGTTCTGACTGTAAGAGTCACACTCCTATGGTGTGGAAAGAATGAGGAAAAGCTTCTAACAGTAATACTACACAAATAGTACTTTGAGACTAGGGAGAGAAATACAGTGCATCCAAATGAAGATTAAAGAGAATTTGTAGAGAAAGAACTACCTGATTTGGAATGAAATCAGGAACCCTGTGGCTAATGAGCTCATCCTTGGGAAAAAAAACCCCCACCATAAGGTAAATTATGAACTCGGCCCCAAAAGTACAGACCATCAAAAGTAGATCATTAATTCAATTTATTTCATGAAATACATATATATAAAAAATACTATTCAATAGCGTCATGGGTTAGCAAAGCATAGTCTTGGAAGTGATGTTCTTGCAAAGGGGTGCTTACAGCTCCTCTATGACCTGATAGAACCTATCAGCTGGCTAGTTTGAATATGGACAATTTTTTAAGCCACTTAAAATTTTGACTGCCTCTGTGGTCCACATTTAAGAATAGACAAACCGCGGGCAGAGGTCTCTCTTGTTTCCGGTGCTGGGACAGGTGGCTGCGGGCCCCGTGCAGGGGCCGGCGGGCCCGGCCCAGGACCTGCTCGGGCCAGGCCAGGCCAGGCTACAGCCACCCTCAAGCCAATGGGCCCTGTTCCACCCACGGCCCCTCCCACAGCCCTGCTGTGTGCAGACGGAGCGGCCCAGCTCCCCATCTCCAGTGCGGCCAAGATTCAGCTGAAAGCTGCCCACCGATGCCTGGCAAAGATCATGTGACCAATAGCGATAAGTGACATTCCAGCGTCAAGGCCTGGGTGAGATTAACCCTTTGAGTGCTGTGAAGAACTGAAAACCTGAGGGAGGAGAAAGGGGAGATGCTTAAAGCTGAAATTCTGCTGTAAAGCTATGATATATCAGAGTACCCGTTGTAATTTCATGAAAGCATGGGGGGTGGAGCATTCAACTTGTGAGCAAAAGCACCTACACTGAGATAAGCAGATGCTGAAGCAGCTGTAATTTGATGAGAAGTTTGAACAGGGAGAGATGGAAGCGATGAGGACTTTTGCTCCAAAGGGAAAGGAGAAAACCTCAGTTCCTAGAGATGCTCCCAGAGATGGTCCTAGAAATGAAGATGAGGAGGACCCTTTGCTCCCAGGGAAGGGGGAGGGCCTCTGTTCTTAGAGATTAAATGCTCCCAGAGATGGGTGAAGAGAACTTTTGTTTCTGAACAGCTCAGCCTTAAAATTGTACCCCAGTTCAAGAGTGGACCCTTCAAAGCAGTTGTGGGAAAAGCTGCAAGTCAGGGGAAGGGACTCTCACATGCGAGCAGAGAACCAACCCGGGCGGCTGTCTTGTTGTGATAATGTTTTCATAGCACGGGCAAGAGAGACTCCTCTCCCTAAATGGACCGAACAAGGTTATTATGGAAGTGGTAAACAGACTGAACATCTCAAGGGTTGTTGACAACTTACGTTGTCAGTGGGAGAAGGGAGAAAGGTGGGGGGAGGAGAAGAGTTCTGAAGGTGTAGTATGATTTTATTTTTTTCTTTTTCCCTCTTTTAGGTCTGTTAATAAACTTCTTTATATTCTTTCAAGTTTGGTGCCTGCTTTGCTTTTCTCCTAATTCTTATCTCACAGAAGGTAAACAGTAATGAATATTTTAGACCAAACCACTACAAATAGGGTCTGACAGAGCGACTTAAATGATGATAGCATAACATTTAAATCTGAAATAAATTTCAATGAGAAATTATGCTACCCTTCTAAGACAAGAAGAAAATCTGTTTCAATAGATGACACCAGGGTCCTTCTGCTTTTTTTTCTTTAATCAATTTCAAAGGCCAACTGATATTTCATAATGGTGCCTTTCTTTCCCAAAGCAGGCATCTGATAATACCTTATATTTGATGCTCCATTTCCCAAGCTAAAATCCCCTGCCCTCAACATTGCTCAAGGTGAGCTTAAATAGGGCAAGACACATGCTGTTCTTACAGCTGTATTTGTTCAGGTGCACAGTTCCCAATGCATGGTGCTACCCACTCATGGTACTGAATTCCAGAAGACAGAAAAAAAGGGAAATGGGTAGGGAGGAAAATTTAATTTAAAGGTTCTGCTATTGTTAGAACAGTTACAGTGTCCAAAAGCATTATAATTAATAGTATCAAACATACAATTTTCTCTTCCTTGTTGTAAAAAACCCCAAATTATATAATTGGCTGCTGGTGGCTTGGTTGGGTGCACTATTCAGTGAGTAAAAAACAGGCTGGTTGGCCAGGCCCAGAGAGTGGTGACTAACTCCAGTTGGTGGCAGGTGACAAATGTTCCCCGGGTCAGTCCTATTTAACATCTTTATCAATGATCCAGAATAGGAGTTTGAGTGCAGCCTCAGGCAGTTTGCAGAGGACACCAAGCTGGGTGGGAGTGTTGATGTCCTATAGGGCAGGAGGGCTCTGCAGAAGGCTCTGGACAGGCCAGATTGATGGGCTCAGACCAATGGCCTGAGGTTCAACAAGCCCAAGTGACAGGTCCTGCCTTTGGGTCATAGCAACCCCCTGCAGTGCTCCATGCTGGACTCCACCCCCACATGAGCAACAGTGTGGCAGCAGGACCAGGGCAGGGATTGTACTGGCATCGGTGAGGGACCATGAGTGCTGTGTCCAGTTCTGGGCCCCCCAGTTCAGGAAGGACATTGAGGTGCTGGAGCAAGTCCAGAGAAGGGCAACAAATATGGGGAAGGCCTAGAGAGTAAGTCCTACAAGGAACAGCTGAGGGAGCTGGGCATGTTCAGCCTGGGGAAAAAGGAGTATCAGGGGAGGTTTCATTGTTCTTTACAGTTCCCTGAAAGATGGTGGGAAAAAGATGGTGGTTGGTCTCTTTTCCCAAGTAACAAGTGACAGTACAAGAAGTAAAGAGGAAATGGCCTTAAGTGGTGCCAGAGGAAGTTTTCTAATTGGATACTAAAGGTTCTTCACTGGAAACTGGAACAGGCTCCCCAGGGCAATGGACACAGCACCAGCCTGCCAGAGGCCACGCAGCATTTGGAGAACCCTCTCAGGGCACATGGTGTGCACTCGGGGTGTCCTGTGCAGGACCAGGAGATGGACTTGATGATCCTTGTGCATCCCTTCCAACTCAGGATATCCTATGATTCTATAGTATTAGGAAAATTTTTTTCTCTGACAGGGTTGTCCAGGACTGGAACAGGATGCCCAGAGAAGTCATTGAGTCCCCATCCCTGGAGGTTTTCTAAAGACTTGTAGATGTGGATCTTAGGGACCTGGTTTAGTGCCGGACTTGGCAGTGCTGGGTTAAAGGTTGGGCTTGATAACCTTAAAGGTCTTATTCAAGCTAAAAGACTCTTATGACTGTTTCATAGTGATATTGTTCAAATTTGTCTGTGTTTAAGAAACAGAGGAGTGCCCTCCTCTTTCTTTCCAAGGAACTGCAGGCTCAACATTTTCCTCTTTTATTTTTTTTAATTTCTCATAGAGGCTTTATTAAAGAAAATAAACATAAATGCAGTGCTTCTAGCAGTATGATTAAAACTTTAAGGCTTGATTAAAGTATGCAGACTGTCAACTGCTGCACCATAAGAGATTCTGCCACTGACATTTTATAATATGCAATGCATTCAGGGGAAAATTTCCCAAGGGGGAGTTGTTTTCTCCTAAATAAGCATAATTCGTGGCAAAACTTAAAGAAGAAAACCATTAAGTGGACTAAAATAAACAAGATGGTTCTTAGTATGAGTGAATCTTAGTAATCTTTGACCAAAAATTAATGCTCTATTCCCAGGACAAGGCATCTTACATTTATATATAAATAATGAGGTGTTATGTAAAAATGTATGTGCTACAGACAGCATTGGTATCTGGACATCTGCCTTACTACTAATGAAGCTAAGACACTGGAGTGAGTCATGTTGCCAAGGAATATGTTCTTGCATACATTTCTGAGGGAGATTTTAAGAGCTGGGTGTTTAACTCAAAAGTGGGGGTTTGTGAGGAAGGGCCAGTATGAGTAAGTGTGTGAAACATGAAGTCAGAAGTGGGGAGGCCTTAGTGCTGTGCAAAATGATTGTATGTTTTAATACAAATTATCCTTTCAACAGAGAATAACATCAACTCCCTAGACAGGTCAAGGGAGAGTATTCATTTATAAAAACTTGCAGAGGCTGAAAATTGTTCACATAAAATACCAAGAGAATATGATCTTATCACTTAATTCTCCGTAACAGTCCCACTCTTTTTTTTCCTATTCTTCTTTTTGCTTTTTGTAGTGACCCTGGAATTTGCCCAATTTTTTTTAAAAACAAAATAGACCTTGCTTTACTTCAGTTAGTCGTTTTCACTGTACACAGATTGAAGCTTGAAACACGCTGCTTAGTATTTCATAAGACACTTAAAGTTAGCCTCTAACATTTCATTTTTTTGCTTTTTGGATTTTATTTATACAGCTATGGTCTGCAGCTTGCTTAGGACTAAGATCCACAGAGCATGAGAGTGGCTCTAATGTAAGTGAAGGTGTGACACTGCCCTAACTGAATGTTCTCACTGTCAACCAATTCTTTTGTTATAGCTTTGCACATACCAGTCTGCTACTGGATCTTCTGAATGCTGACTTTTGTATTTTTCCTGTATTACGCAACAGCTGCCCCCGGATCCCTACACAGGCTTTAAAGACTTGTCAGGCAAATAAAAAAAAACAAAAAATTTGTTTTCACTAAGATGCTCTGCAATAATATGAAAAATCCTTCCTGCCAATCGAGCCTTAATATATAATGGATCACCTTCCTTTTTTGTTGGGATAGTAATAGCAATATACAGGTGCATCAGGATCTGCCATCCAGAGCCTTCCTTCAGCAGGATGGTGGCCTAATTCATCTGTCTTTTTGCTAGGCATTACTAGTTTAAAAGTGGGCTGTTTTCCAGCATGAATCATACCAAGCAGAAACAGCCCTTTGGAATACTTAATCTTTCTCTCACTAATTTTATTTAAAAATATCTCCGGTGATTCAAATTCAACTGTGGTTCAACTTTGAAACTTTTGCCATATGGGTTTCCCTATGTTGTTATGTAATTTCTTGTAGGCCAAAGAACTTCAGTTATTAACATTTTTTACCTGAAGCAATTTTTTTAATGAAGTGGAAAAGATAAAGAACTGAAGGAGATTTAGTGCTGTTTATTTTATATTCTTTGAGAGCCACAGGATTATGTGCTAGCTTGTAAATGGGCTGTGTGTTTATTTTCCCTCAAAAACAAAAATGTCCCTGAAACACTACAAGGAAAATGGGTTTCAAGACGCAGGTCTAGATTTAGAATTGTCCTTAATTGTCAGCTTCTGTGAGAATCGGTGTTTTATAATGATTGCTCATCACGAACTGCTTTCTAACCTATGTTTCCATTTTGAAGATGTGTTTCTCTTTGAAGCTTTTGGAGACATAATCCCCTTGGGAAAACTGGAACATTGTCATTGCCCAGTTCTAGGATGAGAATGATATCAAAAAATGTTGCTAATATCAGCTGTAACGAAACAAAGCACTGTAATAAATGAAAGAAAGAACAAGTTTCAAATTTTAATAGACATCACAAATACGTTCAAGCTTGAACAGGTTTGTGTGTTTCATGAAATTTGTCATGGATGGAACTTTAAATGTAAACTACCCCTGTATAGAGGAAGGATAAAAGAAAGTTGTCGGTATTTGAACATGAAAGAAATTTGCAGATAGTATCTGCTGTAAGTTTCAGGTTATCCATTCCAGTTTGTTATTTAATTCACTATGATCTAACACAGGGAAAAAGTAGAAGTACAAGATGTAGATCAAAAAATGCAAATATTTTTTAAAATAGCAAATTTTATAGAAAAAAAACCCTGAAACCACATTTTCTTTTTTAGTCACAGAGGTGATCAAATTAACAAAAAAATTTCAAGTCCTTTCAAGTAGCTCTGTGACTAAAAGCAAATGTCTATTAAAACTTCTGATATTTGAGAAGTTGTTCAGTCACTGAATTAATACATTTTAATTAACATAAAGTAATGCCTGAATAATTTTCCTGTGTTGTACAGACAGGATTGTCCGATAATTTTAAATTGGTATGCACCCATTCTGAAGAATGAAGCAAAATAAAAATTTGTTGCCTTCAGTTCATGATTTTTGCGAAATTTTATGTAGGAGCTCAGTTATGAAATTTTTGTATTGCTGTTGGGGTTTTAGTTTAGTACTAGGTTTTTTTTCCTGTTAAAGGAATTTTTTCCCATATCCATGTTGCTAGGGGACAAATGGCTGTACTTAAGGAAGACAAAAGAGCTGCCCACTGGGCGTGGGGTGGGCCTGGCTACTCCTTTGTTTCACCTGGGTGTGGGGTCAGTTCGCTCTCAGCGTTCAGAGGGAGAAGCTGCAGAGAAAGGAGCTGCTGGTTCTTTCCTTCGGCCGTTTTTCTTTCTGCTGGAAACAACGCCAGGATCCCAAAGCCGCTTTCCCTGCCCCGCTGGAGGCCGGGCTGTGGCCGCCCTGCCCCGCTGCTGCTTCGAGCCTTCGCTACGCTGTAGCCGTGCTCGTCCCTGACGCTCCAGCCTGCCGCTCCAGCCTGCCGTTCCCGAGAGTCCATCCGGACACCAGGATCGGCTGCCCAGGGGTTTGTGAAGCCTTTGTTCCACCCCTCCCCGGGATCCCAGGCCACCAGTGCCGCGTGCTCCCTGAGCTCACTCCGGAGCGCCCCCTGCAGCCACGGGGAACCATCGCACCTGCCCTGCTCACTGGGAGCCGCCAGCGCCCCTGCCGGCTGCGAGAGGAACTGCATCCAAGGGGAAAGGGCCTGACAGCCGAGAAGGCTGGGAC
>NW_024581083.1:4761517-4852445 GCF_017639235.1 Corvus kubaryi
AAGCCAGCATTGTCCCTGAAAGGTGTAATCACAGTATCCTTCCATTCATTTAATCCCTGTCCCCATGCTGCTTTCTCACTTGTTCTGGCACAAGTGCTTGTATGACCATATAGTGCATCTGATGGTGGAACTGATCTAATGAATTACTACTGGTTTTAAACATATTCGGTCCAAAACACAGTATTTTCCAACTCATTTACTGTTCAGCTCTATAGTCTCCTGTATAGTTACTTGTCAGCCTGGTCTTCACACTTCTGGTTTTTCTATGTAATTTTTTTAGTTTGGGTGACTGGAAGTTATAAACATGTCTTAGGAGTGCTAAACATGCATAGTGTTTTGCCATCAGCTGTCACTACCCGGGCGCTGCGGCTTTGCAGTGCCACAGCACGAAGTGCTGTGACCTTCCTAAAAGCATCTCCTTAGCAAAGCCACTCAGCAGAACCACCACACACTCACACACATGTGCACACACACACACAGATAGCTCCTTAAAATGGGTCGACGGCAAAGAGGCAGGAAGGGTCTCTGTACAGAGCTCCATGGGAGTGGTTTAATGCAGCCATACTCATGAACGGTTCCAGGGACAAAGATGGAGAACAATGGAGGGTCCAGGTTTAATTACAGGAGCAGGGAGAGCATCAGAGATGAATGATCTGAGGGCATGGGGGGCAGTACACAGGCGGGACTAGGGAATGGGAGCCAGTGGGGAAGCTCTGGGGGAGTGCTGAGGGGCAAGGGCCAATGGGGGGAACTTGGAGTGTAGAACCTTCTAGGGCAGAAACATATAAGGTAACAAGGGGTGGGGAGGCCACAGGCCAACCAGGGAAGCAAAACTGGGGTACATTAGCATAGCAAAGCAGAGCAGCCTGGGGGAAGCTCTTTTTGTCACCCTAACCTGAGGAATCTCTGATACTAGGGACTGTCTCACCAGCAGATTCTCTTTGTGTCTCGTTGTGTAGGTTTACTGGCCACCACAATCAGCTCTTTTATTTATTTCTCTAATGTTCAAGAGTTTTCATTTTGTTAAAATGAAAAAACTGATTTCTTACTGACTGAAACTCTGCCCTGCACTACACACTTGTGCTGAGTTGACAGAAGGCATGAGTTTTTTAAAGAGTATCAGTCCTTATTCTGACTTGTAGTGATATTGGGCATGCCAAGAGGCATCTTTCATTCTTGTAAAACATAAATTCCTCCAGTACTTCTTTACAAAGATAGAGAGAGGAGGGCTATTACTATGGGTTAGTGCAGTAAATGGAACCCAGAAATAAGCTATTAAGAATGCTGGTGACAGTCATTCAGGTTCTCAGAACAAACTATATCTTTGAGATTTAGGCAAGACATCAGGAAATAAGGTCTAGTAGGGACGGTATATATCTGAGAAGATTGAGTGAGTCATATTTTCTCAGTGCTTAAGTAGTACTTCCTTATTTTCCATCTGGCATTCTGGGGGGATGAGTGGGTGGGAGCGTGTGTGCATCCTTTAACATGTCCAAGTTAAGCTTGGTAGATCCAAAGATTCCCTGTGACAAAAAGAAAAGCATGTTGAAAGAAGAAATGGAGGGGAACATCTTTTCAGACGGTGAAGAAGTAGAAATAGTTTCCTTCTATGTTCTCACACCACACTGTAAAAATGGGCTTGATTAATAAGGTAAGAAAGAGTGTTTCCAGGTGATTAAAATTTTCTTCATTGAGTTTTAGATGATGGTAATATATCACAGAGTTCAGGCTGGTTTTTAGTCATTCTGTGAACTTTTTTTTCTTCCAAAACAAAGGAAGAACATTTGAAGAAGGAGAGGAGAGAAAGAGTAAGTAAAGAGGAAGTAAACACAGATTAATCAAGAGGAAAGACTAGGAGGCAAGAGAACCTCACTGAAAGGAACAGACTTAAGTATCAGCTGCTGTAGGTGCTTTTGTTCAAATGCAGTCTTTTAAGACACAAAGGACAGATATTAAAGAAAAAAAGCAAATGCAGGAAGGAAATTGAGTTGAAGATATGGATTTAAAAAAAGAGTACATGAAGAATGAGGGTTTATCAACCACTAAAATTTAGAGAGTAGCTGAATTTTCTGATATCCTTTGCGTACCTAGTCTTTTTTACTATGAAAACCTCAAATTATGTTTTTATTTATGGTTTTCACATAGACTTAATGTCACTTATTTTAATACTGTTATGCAAGACTTCTATCACCACAACAAAACATAGCAGTTTTGTTTGATTGTTGAAATGATAATAGTAAGACATCATTATTTGGGATTGAATATCCACTGCCTGTGATGGAGGTTAGTACTTTTTCTTCTTTCTCTCAGGGAATTTTGTCCCATTTGTTGCCTAAGAGATGATAACGACCGGTACTTAAGAGAACAAAAGATGTGGCTGGGAGGAGGAGGAGGGAGAAGGTGCAACTGGCTACTCTGTTAGCTGGGGGGTTTTCTCTTGGAAAGGGCAGAGGTACCATGAGATTTTGGCTGGGGGGTGAGGGGCTGGGCTTGGCTCCTTGCTCTCTCTTTTGGGATCGGAGTGGAGACAGGTGGGGTTTGGTGCTGGACTATTGCTCCCCAGAGGATTCGCTGCCACTGCAGAGCTTTTGTCCTCCCACTGCTTCTCCTACCGTGGGTGAGTCTTTGCTCATAAGAGCAGCTGTTGAACTGGGACCTTATCAACACCCAACCTCACTGGTAAAAGACCCTCACCATCTACTGGGGTGCCCCAGGGGAACACGTGGGACCCCAAGCCCCTCCAAGGCAGCCTCTCCTGGCTGCTTGCAGGAGCCTGGCTGCCGCTGCCCAGCCCCACTCTCTTCTGCCGCTACTTCAGGTTTTTCGCTGTACTTTAACCCGATACCCTGTGTCTGCCCAAGCTCCAGTGGTTTCTGCTATGGCTGAGGAGTTTCTGCTACATTTTGTTTGCCACCCCAGAGTCTGCTCGTCCCTGCCGTTCCAGCCGCCGCTCCGAGGTTCCTGCTGCAGCCCATTTCGCCACCTGGAGGGGCACCAGGACCAGCTGCCCCTGGGGGTTTGCAAAGGAATCCCCTTTTCTCTCTCTCCCGCGGGCCCGCCCGCCATTCCCCACTGCACAGAGGCGGCCGAGCTCGCACCACAGCGCCCCCTGCAGCCGCGGGGGAATCATCGCACCCGCCCTGCCCGGCCAGGAGCCAACAGCGCCCCTGCCGGCTGTGACCGGAACTGCACCCACAGGGAAGGTGCTCGACAGCTGAGAGAAGGTTATTGTTGGGTTTCTGCTTTTGTTTGTAGTTGCTGCTGTTGTTGGTGGTTGTTTGCCTTGTTGTACATATATATACTAGTAAAGAACTGTTATTCCTTTTCCCCTATCTTTGCCTGAAAGCCCCATAATTTCGAAGTTATACTAATTTGGAGGGAAGGGGGTCACATCTTCCATTCCAAGAGAGGTTCCTGCCTTCCTTGGCAAACACCTGTCTTTCAAACCAAGACAATCTGCTGTGTCTTTGAGCATTTATTCTCATAGGATTGCTTATGTGAAAACCCACAGCTGAAATAAATCTCCCTATTCACCTTATCCAAACAGACCCAACAAGATTTCTTCTCTCTTTAGCAAAAGAGGATCTAGTTTCTTTTTCAGTTTGCTTGAATAGCTGCATTCAGGACCTTATCTATTAAATGCTGAGATATGTACAGGTTAGATCCAATAGCTACAACAGAGAGAGATTATAAACTCTCATGATTACTAACACACTAGGTGCTTTAGAATATCTTGACCTTCAAGTGTATTGGAAAGACCATCTGCTAGGACAGGCTTTTGCCTGATAGGAGGCCTTCTTTGTCTAATTTCAGTGCCACCCCTTTTGTCATATTAACTAAAATAAATTTCATATGCATGCATATAATGCTGTTCAGTGGGTAATACTGTTTTCCTTAAGTCCTGCCCTCAAAAGCCTCATGTAACTTTGAATGTAATGTATGCCTGTCTCTGCTACTGACTGGGGACCCATGTAGCTGAAACTGTCTTCCTAAATGCAGGCTAAGGGAGAAATTTTGACAATTACACTGTCATTTCACTCTTTTAATAGCTTTATTATTGGCTGTCTCAATGCATTAATTTAGAATGAAGCTAAACTGAATTAGTCATATCTGTAAAAGCTCTTCAGGGTTGCACTCGTTACACTAAACTGAAGGATTTCCAGCTGGTATGGCAGCTTGTGAGGCTTTTTTGGCAGAAATGTCATGTAATTTACCAATAGGTACAAAGTAAGAGTTACTTCCAATTTGTTTTGCAGGTTTTACTACATCCGTGGTAAGTGCAGTTGCTTGAGGAGGTTGGGAAACATGCTGCTAATACAGTTCACACAAAACACCATGTTCAGTTGCTGTACCCATTTGACATGGAAAATGGCATGTCCTCAAACAGCCTCTTATGTAATGTGTTTTCCCATACATTTTGGTAAACAGTTAAAGATAATAAACACCTAATGATGTGAGTGATTACTTTAAAAACATGTTTTAATTGTTAGAGTTGCATATGGAAAACAGTGAATCCAGGAATCCATGTCTGTTATATTGGATGATGAGTGAGAGTTACTAGTCTGAACCATCACCGTTTCAACTGAGATGTATAGATTAAGAGTCTTTTCATTCAGTCTGGTCAATGAATGGATTGTGCAGTGATGAAAGCAATAAAGAGTGATCTTTGGAGTTGTGTGATCTCAGGCCAGGCTTTACTCGTTAAAATGAATATCCTTGAATTCATTTTGTTCAAGTACATTATGTAGCCCAACATTGTGTTAAGGACATTAGAAGTCACTGTCCTTTGATAAAGGACAGAGCCTTGCACAGACTCAGACTAGAAGGTTTTCATTCCTCACATGTTATGAAGAAGGACATTGAAAAGTCAGTAATTATTTTCCTCAACTAAATTTTCCACTTATTCAAAACTGGATAAAATAAGTTGTTGCCTACAAAACGTTTCTGACAGCCAACTAAAAAATAGCAAAATGTTCTACTTTAAAAGAAATCTCCTTTAAAACGTGCTCAAAAAAATTAAATTAAGTATTTTGCCAGTCTACTAAAAATCACTTAAATAAAAACTTAAAAGTCACTTAATAAAAAATAATATCTAAAGACAATGGAGCCTAGGGCTTGAGATGCGACATGACCTAATAGGAAGCACAATAAAGAATTTGGTATAAGTTTGCTCTGGAGATCTAGTGAACCATCTTCACTACAATATAAAATCTCTCTGACTCAGGATTCTTAGCAAGAGGTTTGCCTCTCTCCCATTTCCTTTATGTATGGTAAAACCTTGGTTGTTATACTGACTGGATTAGCTGTTTTATAGTACAAAATTATCAAATACAATTTGAAATATATAAAAGGAATGTATTCTTTTATGGTCTAGTAAAAAGTCTTTAGGTAGCTGCAAAGAAATCTTGATTTCCTGGATTTCCAGGTGTTGGGGAAGATGGAACAGGAAAACCTTGGAAATATGATTGCCTGACAAAAGATTTTGGGAATATGAAAACTACAGGCAACATCGAAATGAAAGCCACTTTTGAAATACCAGGTCTTAGTTACTGAACAACTAGAAAACAATGGTATGGCCACTGAAGTAATCCCCTCTTGATGAAACAATACCCTCTGCTTGCAAACAGGTCCAAGGGTCAGAGCAGACCCTACTAGCTCAGCAGAAGGGGTCCAAAGAGTAGTTTTTAGAAGTTAAGATGTAACACTCTATGGTAATATAAGGACTCTTATAGGCTGTATGTAAATGCTATAGGATTTGTATCTTGTATTAGATTGGTTAGTGACAATTAGAATATTCAGTACAGAAGATGATTTATTGTATTGTAACCAGGACTTCAGACATTCTCACTTCTGATTCTGATTCTCTCTCCACTTCTCTATTCCTCTCTTCCACTTCTACTCTTACTTCCACTCTTGCTCTTACACCCTCTCTCTCTCTCTCACCTGCTTACTCTCTTGGGCCTGCTCAGAGCTGAGTCTAGCAGCTCTGAGCAGTGCCCCAATACTCACGCCCTTTACAATAAACCGACTGTGTCCCAAGACCTGCCTATAGAGATCTCCATCCGTCTCCGTCCCGACCGAACCCGCCCGTAACCTACACCAGGTACTTAAATAATAATTCTTATTTTGTTATAAATATTTAATATACCATATATTTATGTTTAATTTATCATCTTTAATAATTGCAGTGGGTTTTCACAGAAACTAGCCCAGGTTGTAAATTTGTTCAGTTCTTGGCATTGGCTTTAATTTTTTTTCTAAGAAATGTTGGCATTGTCCAGGGTACTTGATCAAAAAACTCCCCTTTTCTCTTTTCCAGAGTTTCAGATATTTCAAACATTCAATGAAAGATAGGAACATGAGATGCTACATGCATTTCTTGCTTACGTGAAATGAAAATTTTCCACTTGAAGTAGAGCTCATAAGGGAGAATTGCCAAGATTATTCCTATTCTTCCTTAGTATCTGGTGAAATTGTCCATTTCCGATATTTTTTTCCTGAATTTACTTCAAGGAAGCCTTCCAGTGTTAGAGTTCCATTATAGCTTCCTGCGCACTATTTCCACTGCTTTCTCTTTTATTTCCATAAGTTTTATCACCTTGCTATATGTTGTTAAATCTAAGTAAGAAGATTAAGTCCAAAACTTTTCCTACCAGTAAATGTTTTTTTTCCCATAAAACAGATTCATAGCCTGAATTTAACATAGCTGCATTTTTCAAGGTACTGAGGAGGCTTTTGTGAACTTAGATCCAGCATTTCAACAGGCCTAAATATTTTAAATATTTTTAGGAGGTTAGTTTTGAAAATGTAAGGACAGAGATGAAATTCTGGCATCATTACATTCCATGGAAGTGGGATTTGATTCTGCCATTTCAACTCTATGGAAACCCTTTTCTTTCCCATTCGTACATTAATCAAGTTGCCCTCATGAAATCATACCTGCACTAAGAAAGTGCACTATGACCAGCCAATATTATAGCATAATAGTTATAATTTAGTTTCACCTCTTTCTTAGTTTCACCAAAAGCTCATTTTCTGCCAGATGATCTGAAGTCAAAATGGGTCAGCTGGCATAATAAAGATATAATAAGGCACTGTTAAAAATACCTGATAATTTCAGTTCTGAACAGAACTGAAGGATTCTTCCTTTCACTTTCACAATATAAATCATTTATGTTATCTAGGTGTGATGAATATCAAATGATCTATGGAGGAAATCATATCAAGAGACTTCTTTTATTATTAGAATGACTGCAGGGAATTATGGTCAGTCACTTGAGTGAAAGGTATGTAGGGTAAAAAAATAAAATTTGGAGCTTGGATAATACATCATTTCAATCAGGTTTGAAAGTAATAAACATACAGGAGCTAAAAAGCTAGCACTTTGACTACTGGAGCCTTGAATTTCCACTCCTTATATCTTATTTCTTCCTTCTGCTGGACACATAAAATTGCAATCATGTCATTCTATGAAAACATATCTATGCATTGAAAAAGATATCTACTTTATTTTTTACCTTTAGCATTCACCTTGAATTGTAAAAGGATGTCAGATTAGAGTGCCCTTAGATTAATGTGACAAAAATCTTATCCTAGCCAGTTATGTCCTTAAATATAACTCAGTCAATGTTGTTTTGACTTTATTGCTACTTAGCAGATTTACTTCCAAGGAAAGATTAGTCTGATGTGCAGTACATAAAAGGTAACATTCTGGGTGTTTTCTCCTCATCATGACAAATTCCTACAGCAGGATGCAACACAGTTTTCAGAACATGATTAATCCTCTGACTCTATTCTTTTGATGTGTATTAGGTAAATATTGTATAATATGTCATCGAAATAAAAGGCTTATTTGGTACTATAGGGGCAAACTTTAAAATCTGCTCGGATGCTTGTCTCTGAAAATACTGGCCGTATAAAAGTGGTTAACAACAACTTTAACCCGCTTTGCAACTGTTTAAAAATCTATCCCACAAAAAGATTACTTGTGGGGAGAGATAAGATAGAATTCAGTTGTGGGCTGTGGGACGTGTCTGCAGAGGCACATGGTGGCACAAAGAAGCATGTGGCAGCACAAAGAAGCATGTGGCAGCACAAAGGAGCACATGGCAGCACAAAGGAGCACATGGCAGCACAGAGAAGCTTGTCTCCACCGGACCCTGGCAGGAGGAAGTGTCACACAGCATACCCCTACAGAGAGGAGCCTGCCGGGAGCTGACAGACGGGTGAACAGCGCGTGATCACCCCATAGAACGACATTTAGAAAGTGTGTTGCTGATGTGGCAACATGGAATAGGTCATGTAGTGAGAATTACCATATAAGAAAATACTGTGCCTTGGAAAAGTGTATCAAACCATCTGTACCGGTTTGACCAAATTTAGAAATATATCCTCTGAGAGAAGGCGTTACCACCCCTCCCCCTACCAGGTTCGGGGAAAATAAATTTTCCTCAAAGGAAAGTGAAGGAGATAAAACTATTTATTTAACAAACACATGGGAAAAGGAAAATAATGCTAAATAATAAAATCTCTCGCTGTGGAGAAAAAACCTGGGAAAGTGTTAGAGTCCTCCCTTTGGTCTCCTCTGAGCTGGGGCTTGGCCCAGGCCCAGGCCCTCTGCGCTCAGTGGAAAGTCCTCCCGATGTGTTCTAATATTGAAGCAGTCCAATGGAAAAGGGAGAAAATCCAAAATTCCAGGGAAGGGAAAAAAATTCAACTCTCAGTCTCTCTCCAGAGAAAAAGAAGCTGAAGGCCGGAAAACTGACTCAGGGAGCAGCAAGCCGGGTGCTTCCTCCCTCCCCTGCCACAGCTGGGGGAAAAAAAAAAAAGTTGCTATCTCTGTGTGACTTTGAACAAGCTGCAAACTGCTTTGAAAAAGTTTTGCTCAGTTTTTCCTTCCCCCTCTCAGGCTCAGTTTAAAGGCATAGAAAGGCACAAAGTTAATTTCTGGGTATAGGGCAGCGATATGGGATATACATCATAAAGTCACCCCAAGACACCAGCTCATTTCTTGGAATAAACTATTCAGATTCCCTGCCAGTGTGGGTCCTTGCCTCAATCACCGACATTTACTAGGCTTAATTACTGTTATTAAAGACTAAATGTACCTAAAATACAGTTAATTTAATATTTTTCCTTGGTTGCAACCTCTGTTTTGTGCCTTTTTGTTTAACAGTTTCTCTATCTTCCCTCCCCTCAAATAATTTTATTTTCTTTTTTTATTTTGTTTTTGTTTCACAGACTGAAGAAATCTCAAAAAAAATATAGGGAAATATTATTAGAATTGTCACTTTTAATCAAACTTTCCATTTCCCAAAAGCATTTTTAATGTGAAATTAATTTTTGTTTCTCTTACTGAGCTCATTTTATCTAGATAACAGAGGAAAGAAGGTTGGTATCTTCTTCATTTGTAATGACTGATGCATGGACTCAGATTGGCAGGGATACTGAGATGTTTATTGAGAGAAACAAGCTGGTTTTATACACTTCATCAAGACACAGTATTTCCTTACTTGTATTTTTCACTAAGCGACCTATCACACATTGCCACGTCAGCAGCACACTTTCCCAATGTCCCTATATGGGGGTGATCACGTGCTGCCCACCCATCCAGCAGGCTCCAGCAGGCTCCTCTCCGCAGGGCTCTGCCGGCTGGCATCTCCTCCCCCCAGGGTCAGGCGGAGACAAGCTTCTCAGTTCTGCCATGGTGTTCTGCAGGTGTGTCCCACAGCCTGTAGCTCAGTTCTATCTTATCTCCCTCGACATTCTTCAGTTCAGAGTAGTAATAGCTTACAGGAAACCAAAGTGAAGTTCCAAAGTATTCTGTCCTAACTGGACCTGTGCTGGTGGCAGATCAAGAATGACAAACGCCACCACATCAGTGACAAATCAGCCTTTACCCAAGTCACTGGAAAGTGCTTAAGGATGCCATATGTTAGAACAAAATGTTTATTGCCTAAAAATCATCAGTGAGCTGAAAAAATGTTTTGGGGGAGGGGTTTGTCTTTTTTTCTTTCCAAGAAATAACAGCACTTACTAGAAGCATGTTCTTTATGTGTTTTCTTTAAGAGCTGATTTGTCCTCTGTCCAGTCAGGAGGTCTTAATCCACTGTGCTGAGCAAATGTCTGGGAATGGAGGGGGCTGTATTTTCTACTCTTACTCCAACTTGCATTACAGCTCTACAAGTCTTTGTCTCATTTTTTTCCTGTCTGAGAAGCAGACTATTATCTTGCAGGCTGTTTAACATTTCATCTGATGCTGGCAAACAAGTTGTCTCATCAGTGAAAGCGTTAAAATCATTGTACTTGGGCATGCTTTGGTATACTGGGGTTAGAATAAGATACATTGTAACCAATGTAGAAGTTAGCTGAATAACTTGGCAAGAGATAGGGAATAAAGCTTGCAAAAATGAGGGACAAAGCTTGCTAAATCCAGTGAAGAAACTGCTGAAACACTAATAAGAGACTCTGCATGCCTAGATAAGAAAGGTGAAAAGTGCACAGCGAGGAAGAGATGCAGCCTGCATCAAAATGACCGAGCCTTCCTCAGCGTGACCACCAGAGAGCACTGTGCCTGCGCTTGGCATATGCTAATGATAATAATGAGTTCTAAGAAATAGTTTGCATAACCATGCCTTTTCTAAAGAAAACAATAAACATGCATAAAATGTAACCATATATTGTAATCTCCTGTGTGCCTGGCATGTGTGTGTTAGGAGGAGTGATCCTCCATGTACCCAGTGTGCTGAATAAAGCAAGTACCCACTTCTTGGACTTTGTCTCAGAAGGATCTCTTGGCCCAGTTTGGGGCGATTCACTGGTGTAAGTATATGAAATAGAAAACATTACATCCTTACCCTATTTGTGTTCTATACTTTGGTATATTGGACCTGAGAAGAGCCCACTTTTTTTCCTCTGCCTTTATTTCTATGCCTGTGCCTTTATTTCCTACTACCTTATATCAAGGCTGCAGCTGGGCTTATAAAGCGGAAATAAAGTATCTTTGTTGTATGAAAAGGGCCTAAAATGTCTGGAAAACAAAGCCTAAGAGAATGTATGAGCCTATTCTGAGGATGTCCATCAACACCTTCATATTACCTAAGGCCTCTAATAAGTTGCACCTTTGGCATGAAAATAGAGTCTATCCTTCCTGAATAATTAGGTGAGCATTGCACAAGGAAATTCACTCTTGCAGAAAGATGTTTGAGTTCTCCAGTCATACAGTTCATGAATGCATCATTAAGGTACTGTTGCAGAATTGATCTTTAAAAACTGAAGTTAATCAGGTATTTGACTGTTTTGAAACGTAAAAAAAAAGTGGGTTTTTTAAGTGCAGTCTGGGGGGTTTTTTTGTTTTGGTTTGGGTTTTTTTAAATGTTCTTAGCTGTATCATAATACAGAACCTATAGAAAAAAAAAAAAAAGAAGGAATTACATCAATGTCCAAGTTGTCTTGAATGACACCACACAGGATTAAGGCAATAAAAAAGATAGAAAAATAGAAAACCACATAAACATAGCAATTTAGTCACTGCAGTCCAGCTTCCCTCTTCTGTTAATATTTATCCATTCACAATAAATACCAAAAAAAAAATCATCTGTATTTTGCTTTCTGGTCACAAATTTTTGTGATCTTTTCAGAGCTACCAGCTGGAGACTACATAGCTCCAGACTCACAGTGGAAAATTTGTGAAGCTGCTGTCCTATATTTCTGAGTGTTACAACACCTACACACACTGCCATCATGTCCTACTGTCAGAACACACTAAAACCGTGTCATTTTTAGGGTTATTTTTGCTTCTCTTAATGCCAAGAAGAACTGTCCTTTTGTTCATTAGTTTTACTTTTAAAACCCAAACAGGTTAGCTGGGGGATGATTTCATAGCCCATGTGGACCATCTGTTTCAGTGCTTAGCCATCTCTGCTGTCTTCCCTGTCCAGCTAGGGATCTTTGGGGTGTTTTTAATCTTACCTGTGTTGACAGGAAGAACAGATTATTTTCTTCTTCTTTTCAGGCATTTGCTGTGTATATGAAGTTTTATACTTCACCTCTTCTCCCTATATTAAACAAATTCAGTTTCTTCAAACCATACTTATATCTTATGTTTGCAGGTTGCTTATTATTCTTGCATTCCCTGGATTTTTCTCCAGTCATTCCACCTATTGCTTAAGTTAGACACAGTCTGCAGCTAGCAGGAAATGCTATTTCATGAATTGTTAATCTCAAGTGAATGTTAAGACTAATTTGAGGGGGTAGACTCCAATAGTTAACAGTTAACAACTATAACATTTACAGGAAAATCCTAAAACATACATCTGTGCTTCCTGACTTTCTGCAATGGGCTCAAGCCAGAGAATCGGTGTCCACCTGTCTGTCTCTCTCCCCTTCTCTTCCTCTCTCACACACCATTATTAGAGATATTATTTGCAGGCTGAGTCCTTCACTTTAGTGAGTGTGATTAATTATGATTCTGTGAATTCTGAGTTATGACTCATAACATGTCTTTTTGTGCCTTAAAACTCAAGTACGGGTACTGTTAGCTATTTAAAAGTATCAGCTTTCCAAAAATAAATAAAAATGAAAAATAAGTAAGGTCATAGACATCACAGTGCTAATGAACCTTTGAAAATGTGACCTGTATCCCTATGATTCAGGGTTTAAAAGAAAATTAAAAACAAAGGAACTGTACTCTTTAATAAATAGTCAGAAATCTTTAGGGTGCACCTCATGATTATTCAGTGGGAATATTGGTGATACTACTATATCGATTCATTAGTATTTATTTTATTTTAGTTACAGAAACTAATCATGGACCAGGGCACCTCAAGCTGGGCACTCAAATGTCCCTGACCAAACAGATGCAGTGTAATGAGGAAGTCAGTGGTCCCCTGGACTGGCCTAGCAGCCACTCTTAACATAAACCATGTAAGTGATAGTTCTTCTCTTTATTATATTGGCCCACACTGAAATGCTCAGACCATGATTCACATTCATCCTCTGATACTGAAAAGTAGAATACATCCCTTTGAACTGCTCCAAGCTAAGGCAAAGCAGAAATAAATCTGAAACCCTTTTGTTCCTGTCCTGAATTTGTTTCTAATCACGGATGGCCAAAGTTGCCTATCAGCAAGATAGGACTTTGTGCCTGGTGCTGGCAGTTTGTTCTACATATACGTCAGATCTGGGCAGACTTCAGATGGATGGTTCATGCCACAGGAGGATCACCAGCACCAAGTCGTAGACTGTGCTGATGATCCCTGAGTCAGTGAAGGATGAACTCAAGGTCAGATTGATTAGTAATGTAGACAATATAACTGTTGGTTGTTTCTGCTGCTTCCTGACATGCAATTTTTTCCCTGGAGAAGAGAACATGGAACTGCATAAAGCATTTACTCTAACATAATTTGTTAACATATTCTTGCCTCATTAACAAACAAACTGTTCTGATAGTTTTGTAAATATTGCATTGCAGGCACAAAAATGGACTTTAAGGTTTGGGTATGTATCTCTAATCTCTGTCCCTCCAGGGTATCATAGTAATGATGATTTGTTGTTTGGAGTTTAATTAAGAGAAAGTTAAGCTCTACTTACTTGTGTTTTTACAATTAAATGCAAATGGGTTTAAAAGAACCTGCTTGGCTATGCAAAGCTGAATAACACTGACAATCCAATAAAAACAAATATGTATAAAAAAGTAGCTTAACTCCTAAATAAAACAGAGGCAACAAGCCACACAACAGGCTTTTTTGTATTGATTTGCTGGGATTGAAGTGATAGGTAATAATTAACTTTAAATCTCATTCAAAATAATAGATACTAAAAAGTCTTCTGTCTTAATCAACCATTCTCCTGGTCCTACAAACGGATAACTGTTCATATTGCCACAGGTCTTTTCTTTAATGCTTTCACTGACTCTGATATGTTTGTACATTTCCTGTAGTTCATTTTTTTCTTAAGGAATTCTTGGTTTGTTTTCCATTGCTTGTTGAACCTGATCATACATCCAGACCATCATATCTGACCTTATCCCAGACAAGTACAGTGTGAATACACATTCTACCATTTTATCTGTCCTGAAGTCATGATGTGTAGCACATTATCCTACATGCAAATGCATATGCATGCAAATATCTCATTATGAAAATAATGACAAATAGATGAAAATAAAGCACAGTTTAAATATTCATTAAATTAATCATGTGAAAGCCTTGGATTAGCAATTCTATCACACAGAGATGTGTTACCTTAAGAAGTTTCTCTAAGGGAACATCAAGATTTTCAGTGCAATTTTGTATCGCTTTTCAGCTTGCTACCCTTAGCATGTGTGTATTCTCATCAAGATAAATCAGACTGACTAGGGCTGGGGACTTATTAAATCAGGGTTTTTCAATGGAATTGTCAACAGTACCAAAGGAATTTTGAAAATCCAGTAAAAGGCACTATTTCCACCACATCTAACTCCTGGCTGAATGTGCATGACAGAAAAGGCCTATAAGCATGATGAATAATAGGAGATTATTTTGGTGCAGAGGAATCAAATACAATCAGTTAGTATGCGTGAGTCTGTTTGAATGTCATAGGAAAAATTTATCTTATCCACTAGAAGAGCAATTTCCTAGATTAAATATAGTGAAATTAGTTCAGAGACAAGTAGTTTTCTCAATTTTCCTGCTGTATGCTCACAAATTTATGATAAATTTAGGGGACCTGTGACTTTAAATGAAACTGAAAAGATATCACTGATGTGAATGGGAGATCCCATGGTTTGGCTTAGTGACAGTCTCTTACTAATTACTGCTGAATATTTTGCCTCCAGTTTATGACTCAGAAGTCACAACTGGTACATACCAGACCACAATATCAGAATGTGTTCTATCTATTTAACCATAAATGAGCAAGAGAAATAATAATAAGAAAAGAAATCCTGCAGGTACATTTTACTTGGTATCTTTTGTGATGAGGAATATTCATGACCATTTGACTAAATACACTGAGTTTTAGATTGAGCATGAAAGACTGAAACCTCAAGCTTAGTTTTATTGTAAAATAAATTTCTGAAATATGCCATAGGCCTATCTCTGAGATACTCTTACTATAAAACTTCAGGACCAATTTAATGTTAGTACAAACAAATTATGATTCTGAATGCAACTGTTTCACTGTGGGATACTTGATTTTCCTCTATATAGCTTGGAAACAAAATACTGACATTATTGGGTAGCCCCATGAGTTTTTGACTATGCCAGATGACAGACTTGTTACTAACCATTGAACCAAGAATCAGGCTGTATAATTTTGCAGCCTGAATGGTAGGAGATAACTTACTGAAAAGAGCTGATCCCAGGAAATTATTCCAGATTGAGTGACCCTGAGTTAAGTCAACTTAAAAATAATAGAAAAATAAACCAAGTGGATTACTAATTATGTTTTTTTAATTATTTCAGCAGGACAAGCACTGAGAAATTAAGGGAGCTCATCAGAGAATTCAGCTGTGCTGAAGAGGTCAAATTCTTCAGTGTCAATAAGGCTTTATGTTTTTGAGGTTGTTGTTATTAATCAAAATTGCACAGCTTCCCAGAGTTGTCTTTACAAACTTGAATTTCTTGCAGGAAATAGTTTTAAACCTACTGGGCAAATGACTGCTCAAGAGAAGAATATTACAATTGTGAGAGGTGAAGTAATACTTTGCTGCAGCCAAAAAGATTATTGAGTAAAAGAATGAAAGTTGTTGGTTCTGTTCCCTATTTGTTGTTAGCTATGGTTTGGATTTGTTCTGGTTAATCTGTTGAGAGTTGTTGAGAACTAGGAGAGGGGTGGGGCTGAACACGGGACCAAAAAAGGAACGAAGATGAGAGGGTAGGGGACAGAAAAGTAGGGGATCGGGAGAGAATATAAGTTCCCAAGTACCCACCGAGCGCCCATCCAACGGGACAGGGGACAGGGACCGCCCCCGGCTGAGAAAGGGTATAAAAAGTTGCCATTTTGTTGGAGGGTGTGTCTCTTTGGCTCTTGGGGGAGAGGTACATACCTGACTCAGATGACCTGTTACAAATAAACAGCTTTCGTTTGCTTCAAAGACTTTGTCCCCACTTGATTGTATCCAAAAGTGAGTTTATTTCTAACACAATAATGCAGAGATCCTGTAGGGAATGGAGGGACAGATTGATCAGCAAACAAATGTGATTCAGAAGTCAGAAAGCATATTAAAAAAGGTAAGAACTGGCCAAAAGAAAAGTATTCTGGTAAAATTAAAGCAATTAAATCTGGTAAAACAGAAACAAATAATGAACGATCCATGCAGTAAAAAAATAATGTTTATCTTCAATGCAAAATATGTTGCTTGTTTTTCAATGAAGGTAATGTTGAACTGGAAGAGGAGACAGGTCATTCCATGATAAAAGTAATCAGAAGAGCCCTGCCAACTTGCTACACTGGGGCAAAAACTGAAGGGGTTCTTTTAAAGACTAAAAGACTTACTTCATGATGCGGCATATGCTTGGTAGGAGTTTGTAATAGATGTTCTGCTTTAGAAATGGATGCTGAGTTTCCTTTAATACTGTGATCCATGGCACAGATCTGTGCAGTGGCCATCTTAATCAAAGAATCAAACAGAGTGATTTATTCCTCATACTGTCTTGAACTGCTTGATTTCCTTGTAATCTAATGATGACAGGTTTTTCATAACATGCTATTCCTCACTGTTTTTGCAGCTTCTCTCATCACTTCTGGGAAACCTGTTTCAAGGGCATTGTAACATCGCAGCTATTTCAGGCAGGCAAAGCCCAGCAAGGCTCCAAGGTGTTTTTGTTTGTGTGCTCCAGTCAAGGGTCCCAACATCTACTTGTTTATTACTTTGATTCTTGGTGTTCATAGATGACATTTAACCTTCTGTCATGACTCACTGTGTGGATGGGTACAGAATGATCTAGATCTGATATAATTTTACAATACTCTTAAATCCTTGCATTTTTATATGTTGTGTATAGAAAACCTCACCATTGTTTTTTTCTGCCATAAAAATGGACTGGTAATTGGCTTGTGAAACAAAGAAGTCCCATGCCCCTGTCAAAACAGAATATAAGTTTAACAAAGACTCTTAGATGGTATCCTTTCTGAGTGTGGATTTATCTGTGAGTTTTAATGGAGTCCTTTGTGCTGGAAACATCTTTGAAGACAAGTGAAAATAGTCTGTTAGTTGCCATGGACACATCTGTGTGAAAACTCTATATTCCTCTTTAACCGTGTGACTGCATACTGATATGTGCTATATAGAACAGACTGAGTGTCCCCAGCTCGATTCCTGACATGCACTGTGACTTTTATACAACTCCCTACACAGCTGATTTACGCAGCTTGATTTCCTTGCAGTCTGTATCAATTTTGGCAATTTCTTGTGAGAGCCATGGCACCAGAAGCTCAGTGATAGCTCATAATAAGCCAGTATCTTTGCTGTAAAGATAACTGTGAACATCATTAAATAAATGCTATGCCAGGGGAATGCGTATCCTTCCAAAAAGCTTTTCATTTATCCTGCGGTGTCAAGCACAACAAACAAACTGTAATCAGCCTGAGCTTCTTGGGATTTCTGTGATTGGAAATTTCTCCTACAGTGAAAATTCAGTACATTCATACATAAGGACAGCAGTGCACCCTCCACCTTCTGGTAGCATCCAAGAAGTCCTAAGCTAAACCTAGTTTGCTATTTGCTTAAAAAAATCCGGCCAGATGGTCCCATATTGTTTTATCATTATAATACTGTTAACAATTGAGATGAAGGGAACTGGGGGCATTCTGATAGATGGAAATAATGTAGAGAATGCACTTTATCTCCTTAAGATTTTTCTATAAATAATATAAAAAGGATGCAGGTTATGTATGGGTTCTATATGGTATAAATCTAGTATAAATAAGAAATTAAATGGAAATAAACTGAGAAAATATTGATGAATGTATCTCTAATAAGTTCACTTACTGTAAAAATGATTTTATGAGGGCATAACAACAGTGTTGTGCTGAAATGTCCAGCTGACAGGTCTGTCACTCCATTCACCAGATACAGCCTATTTGGTGCAATATGGGAAAAGCGTATGTTTAATTCATATTTATCCTATTTATTCTGGGCTAAAGGCAAGTTTCAAGCTCATAAAAATGCTCAGAGCTCTTCTGAGGCCCTTGGGGGGACTGAGGGGTTACACTGGGATAGAAGTGGTTCCTTGAGATTGTCTACAAGCCAGGACTTTAAAGAAGAGGAAGTAACAAACTTGTGAGCCACATACATGTACAGCAATGTCCCAAAATTTAAGTCACCGATTGCCCACATACACCTGATAATCACCCACTGAAGCAGACAAAAGAACAATGTTGTTGATTAATTCTATTCTATGAAAACAGCTTTGTCAATATTCTCTAAAAAATCACTCATTTAATTGTATTTCAGTAAAGGAAAATTCAGCTCCCAATAGTGAAATTATTTAGTTAGAGTAGAGAGGAATAAAGAAATTCTCCTTTGAAAAATGGAAGACAATATGCCATCCACTAGCTCATCCTATGTGAGGACAAGAAGTCTTTATGGAGACAAAGGAGAGTCTGCAGGGCAAGAAGAATGTTTTTGCACTTTCCTAATCATATACGACAAGATACTGCAGCCAGCTGGGGCCCTCTATGTTGATGTTGTTGCAATGGCCTCATTAGGAAAATGGAATTGCCGTAATGTGAGTATACTTGCCTCCATCTGCCAAGAAATTTCCTGAACCTTTAGTGAAAGCACAGGGGTGCTACTCCAGAGTCTATTGTGCTGTTTTACTTTGATCTACCTGCTAAAGCACTTTGCTCTGATCTGTATGTCACTGACACAACTGAGAGTGACAGCCAGTTGTGCAGAAGATACAGTGAAAGGCTTGTGCTGCAGCTGTGGAAAGCTCATGTTCCAGTGAGAGCAGCAGCATTAGTGACCTGGAGGCAACAAGCAACAGGGTCATGAAGGCAATAAGTCAATATTTATGCAGTACTATGGTAACTTATGGAAAAGTTTCATGACTAGAGGCAGTTCAGTGTGAAAATAGCTGCTCCTGGCTGGGCATGCTTGTCTGGTCATGGCTTTGTACATTTGCAGCTAGAGGTGCTTTCCTCCCTTTTGCCATTTGGACCCATATAAGAGAATAAGATGTCTGGTGAAATATATTAGAAAAGAGAATGTTCTAGACATGATGTTGTGATTAACTAGATAAACTCATGTTAAATTAAGACAGGATTTACAATAATACCAAGGCTCTGGTATGTAAGAAGTGTTCTGGATTTGTTGGTGGTTTTCTTTGCTGCAGTTCAAAAGCAGAAGAGATTTGCATAGGCATTTGTGGAGTTGTTCACTCATGTGGTAGAGCTGATGTATGGAGCTTTCCAGTCCATACAGAAATCCTGAAGGGCTCCTAAAATGGTAATTCCAGTTAATCAGGTTGCATTTGGAACAGAGAAGGCCAGGAAGAGCAAAGGTTTTTGTCCTGCATATGAGGAGAGATGGGAACAGGAAAATGCAGTATCGTTGTATGTACAGGAAAATGTACATATCTCTGCTCTGAAGTCACTAAACTGTTAAATAATATAAACAAAAATACAAAAGTAGCAGGCAGATCTTCAAGGAGCTTCTTGCTTCCCCTGCATGATCCTGAAAGCTCCCAGAAACTCAGTGGAATTCATCATATCTTTCTTCTGACAAAGCAAAAGATTCACATCAGTTTATGTAATAGTATGATAATATTGTGCCTATTAAAAATAGATTGCTACCAAAAACATCCCTTAGAAATCAGTCTGTACAGGCTGAGCTCTTTACATGACATTATTGAAGAATTTTTGCACTCGGATTGTATTTTTAAAGCAAATGGTATTATTTCACACGAAAAGTGAACTAGCCTTATATGTCAAAATAAAAAGTCCTCCCAGAATAAGTATTTTATGATTTAAAACTTTTCTGGAAAAATATTTTTGAGATTTTTTTGATACATAGATGAAATTTCTTGGTCAATTAACCATCACTGATGAACAGAGAAGGAATTCCTTGAGCAAATTCAGGCATGACATGTTGGTGTTTAATTCAGTGCAACCCTAAGGCATATCAGAGAAGGGATGGAGCCATCTGGAAAAGGGGAAAAGCAGGAGTTATATCCTGAGGGAATTCCATGCTCAGCAAGTTAAGTGTCTAGTAGGTAAGAAACTTGTCAGCATCATGTAATTCTACCACTTCAGTACGCTTTGACTCTGCACTACTTAGAAATAATCATTGGAAGGAAGAATCAACTTTACCTACCTGCCCTGTGGTTAATAGAGAAGCAGGACCAGCTTTCAAGTCCTTTTGTCATTACAATGCAGAACTATAGGAGGTCTTTGAATCCAGATCATTACTATTCTTTTCCTTCCCCTACTTTAACCACCACTTTTCTCACAGGAGAAAGGATCCAGGCTGTCTAGGCAATAGAAAGTCCTGTCTCCCTACCTGGACTGGTCCTGACTCAACTACAAGTGGGTTTACAACTGAACTTGAGTATCCAGATACAAACCCACTTCTGAATTAGGTGAGAATGGAAGGGTATAGTAGTTATGAGATAATTGGTCTGATCAGGCCAAGGTCAAAAGGTATGTTGGAAAATAAATTGTGCCTATTTGTTGTATTTCAGAGAAAATAAAAGAAAATGAAGGATTAGAGAAATTGAAATTCAGTAGTACTTTTGGTACCTCTTAGACAAATTGGATAAATGGAGGCCTCTTAAATTCAAAACAAAGTAGCCACAACCTCAGAAGACAGTGATTAAGACATTAAAGCATTAAAGGGAAATGTTCTACCATTAATATTCTGAAGTGTCTAAATCTCATGTCTAACTGCAGCACCTGTTTTCAAAATGAGTAATGGTGCATAAGAAAGGGGAAGCCATATTTTTATACATAGCGAGGTTTAAAGAAGGAGTAATCCTTGAGGAGGTTGAGAAGTTAAATCAAACATTAATCCCTAAAAGCAAGCAAGAAGTCCTCAGATGGTCTAAGTAGTAACAATAATGGTTATCTTTATTTTATAACTGCGAGGAGGGTGAAGGATGGGTAAAGACTTCTTTCATAATGGTGACAAGAAACCAACAGCCATCTTGCTTTTCAATGATGCTTTTGTTTGTTGACTTCAACCAGTTATTACTGGACTGGTGTCAATATTGAGAAGTAAATTCTACACCTGTATTTAGCAGAAGAGATCCTTAGTGCTTTCACAGGATCAGTTTATTAAATTTCAGTATGTATATAATGTTGCAAGTGTACAATTTCCATTATTTTATGTTCTATTTTCATTGGTTTTTCTTTTCTTAAAAGAAGTCTCAACATCTTTTTATATTCACTGCTTCTATCACATCAGGTTGCCATGGTTATGCTGCAAAAATATTCAGAATCACAAGACATTCATGAATCATTCTAGCCAGGTTTCTGAAATTAAAGTTAAAACAAGTAACTTTAAAGTGACCCTGAAATCTGTGTTTCACATCCTGAGATCAGTTTTCAGGACTAGGGATGATGTATGTTTACAGATGTATACTGTGCACATTGATATAGTAGAGGAGCTCATATACTCATTATATTTTAGGGGTTTTCTTCCCTTCTCCTACACCAGCCCCCACTATTAAAGAGAATAAGGTTTAATCACATGTTTCTTCAGGCACAACTCAGTTTCAGTACAAAAGACAAGCACCAAAAGGTCATGTTGTCTCCTCTCTTTCCCTGTCTTCGGGCACTGTCAGCAGTGCTGTGCTGCTCCTCACAGATTGTTTAAGTCACTGTAGTCTCCATAAATGGATGAAGGTTCAGCTTTACAAGAAGTCCCACGGAGACATTGTCCTTACTGCTTTTTTCCTAATGTCTCACCTGAGTCTTTGCTGAAATTTATTGGTATTATTTCTTGTTCTGTTTTTTACCAAGTGACAAGAAGAGACTGCTCCTTACCACTCCCCAGAACTCTTTAATGAAGCCTCTTACAATATTTTCCTCATATCTGTTCAACTCCCTGTGCAAGAAATTTAGCACATATAGGACCCACTTTTAAATAGTGTCATGATCCCTGTTCTCTTCTTGGTATTCCAACTGATAGTGCCTGAAATCAAATCTAAAGCATCAGCTGGGGTGTTTTTAATGTCAGTACAAGAGGCTACTTCATGCCTCATACAGATCTGTTTCTATATCATAATACAGCGGCTGATTTTACCCATTATCTTGACATATGCTTAACTAAGGCTCCATAATAGTCCCTAGAACATCTTTTGCAGAATTGCTGCTCACACTGACTTTAATGTGCCTTTAAATTCTTGCTAGATATTTATCTTGCTCTTTTGAATAGCATCTTTTTTTTCCTGACCAAATCTCCCTTTTGTCGAGATCAATATGAGTTCTGAGCATATCTTCCTAACTACTGGCAATCTCTCTTAGTCTGCAAATTTAATAATCCTAATGTTTATTTTTTCTGCCAGGAAAATAAGAAATTATGGACTAAGAAAATACACTTGTGGAACCCCATGCCGATGCTCTCTTCTGCTTTGACAATGCTTCTTTTGTTCTTTTTAAAAATTAAATGGAGGAAACCTCAAAATTACGGAGAACTGCCTCCAGTGCCTAGGAATATTATATCTCCATATGTCTTCTAGCCTTGAGTTTTACTGAAAATGGGATATAATACACCTGTATTGCTCTGAAATATGTAAAGTAACTGTGGCAAATATCAAGTATCAGAACTGCTTCAGATGCAGTAATGGGGAGCTCTAAGGAGGATAGTGTGGATAACCAGGCACTTTTCACAGTACCTGAACTGCCCTGATTAGGCTGTTCTGGCAATCTGAGCTGTACAGTAAAGTGTAGTGACTCAGGCTGCTAAGAAAATAAGGAGGTTTTGAAATCTTTGCTTCATGACTGTAAGTTCTACAATGTCCATGAAGTAAAATCCAGTAAATTGTGACACAGACATTGCAAAACAGTGTCCAGGAGAAAATGTAACACTTTCACAATCATCTCTGTCTCAGCTGTCATCTACAGTAGTTGATTGGTTTTGTGAGTGAGTCAGCTTTTCTTTCCTCTTGTCCTGAGCTGTACAAAAATCATTTACTCCCAGCATACGCATTCCCTTTCAGTGCAGTATCACATGGCAATATTAAATTTGTCTTAACAAAAGGAAAAACATGAGTTATTCCCACTGAAATGAGGAGTCCCCAAAGTTATTTCTGACAGACCTGTGGGATATGTGTGGCAATAGAACATAGAGAATACAGCCCAACGTGCTGCAGGTGCCAGCAGCAGCTATTATCCAAAAATTCTGAAAATCAGGATGTGGGGAACCCAGAATGCAGAGAATACTTCTCTGCCTGTTTTGAAGGGTTCTACCCCCCTGGACAACACTGGTTTTGACCTTCGTCCATGGAGAAAATTGCCTACCCTCTGGTAAGAATTAGACTCTACAATGGTGTGAATTAGGCGATAGAATACTATGTAAGATTATGACAGGGTGAAAAATTTAGAGGTTTTGGGTTTATTAATATAGTAAGTAGATAAAAGTAAAAAACGTCAAAAAGGAGGATTGTTGGTGTTCTCCAGACCTTCTTCTTCTTCTTCTTCGTCTACTACTCCATATTCTGCAGTAGAAGTAGTCTGGGATGACTGGATACAGAATTCTGCAGTTCCTGTCTGCGTGACTAGATAATTTATTAGACACTGGTAAAAAAGTGAAAATATCTTTCATTTTAAGTTTTCATTGGGTGATTTACCTTTAAAAAGGCTGTGTAATCTTGATAATTCGGCTTTTCTTGCGTTGTCTACTTCATGCTATGTCTGGGTCACGTAAGTGGCTTGTACTTCTCTGATAAGACTTAATAAACAACTACAGAAGAAAGAGAAGGCTAGAAGTCCCGTTCATCTCTGATTCCTGGCAAGGACTCTAAAAAGCCTCCCCCATCAGGGGAGACACAATTAAGGCGCTGGTTTGCATCATCAGGAGTTAGAATAAATGTTACTGTCTCTGATAAAGCACAACGTTCTTTCCAAGCCAAGATCAAAACCAGCATTTCAAACATAAATGAAGGTTAGTTTGAAGTCAGAAAGGATAAAATCATGGGAGATGGTGAGGAACCATCAACTATTATGTTCCAATTATTTACAGTCTTTAGCGCAGCTCCTGCGACGCTGTTTTCAAGACCAGGTTGCCATTGTGATTGACTATGCCACTTTTCCTATCACTATTTTAATGACGTTGTTAAGAAACCTTTTATGTAATCCAGTAGAAAAGAATTCAGCTGAACTAATGAGCCGATACAGAGCTCAATTATTTCAGAGGAGCTGTTCCTATTATGCTCTTCTGGAGGAGTCATTTAAACCTGTGCTGGAGAAGCAGCTGTACCTTCAATAAGGTCGTTTTTCCTGTTGCTGTGTTGACTGATGCTGCTCTGCTCCTCTTTTAGCCAGTTCATTTTCTTTTTGAATATGTGTGTGTGTGCTCTGTTAGTTTTGAACTCTCCTCATGGTGTGACTCAGGATCACATGCATATTGAAATGCTGCTACTTTTTAGAAGTTAGTAGTCTTGCTTGTAACTTTTGTTAAAGCTGCTCTGTTGACTTTTCCTGTGGATATATTGTAAATATTTCTCATGTTGATCATCCACTGGAATGCCAAGAAAATTAACTATAGAGCAAAGGAGATCACAGTAGATGAAGAGCAGTAATTATTAGCAAAATTATATTAACATATAATTTTAAACCTGAATCCCAACTGCTCAAATATATTTCTTTAAAAAGTAGGAGAAAGCTTTATTTCTTCTTTCTTATTCAACATTCTACACTGATTTTGTGATTTTTAAACTATAATACAATTGATGGCTTCTAAACAGTATTTGATAGGAGTCTTAATTGGAATTAATAACTTTATTAAAGGTGGCATGGTCTATGAGGAAAAAGCTTCTCAAAAGGAAAAAAAACTCAGAGTGCATCACCATCTTTTAAGGTCTGCATCATGTGTTAATCATGTTTAAGAAAAACCCTACACTGATTTAGAAACAATTCAAGAAAATAAAAATCTAGAAGTAAAGTTCTAGTGTAGGATTTCTTAACCCACTCCTTCATAAAGAGAAATTTAAGTTTAAGATTCCAATGGAGTAATCTTTACAGGTTTGTTTGGGGTTTTTTGTGTTAACATACTGAATAACCATTACAGCTGTAAAATACCAGGAAAGGCAGATGACACAAAATTCATTATTCCTGAATGTTTTAAGAACATTAACTTCTTTTGAGAATGTATTAAAAATCTTGTAGTTTAATGCATGTCTCCATAATAAGTTATTAATTGAATGAATTATTGAATCAACATGTCGCTAGGGTATCTGATGCTAAAGCTGGTTCCTGCATACCACGAGGGAAATAAATCATTGCTTTCTTTAACAGGTTAAGTAGAAATCCTTATTTTAAAGTACATGTAAGTATAAAAGGACTCATTTAAAATGTGCACTATAAAAGGTTTTCAATAAAAGAAGTGGCTTTTGATACATAGATAAATGCTGGGATTTAAACAAAACTATGACTGGTAATATGTAAAATTATGTGGAATCTTGGTCAACACACATCATTCTCTTACCCAATAAAACACTTCTACTCAAACTAAATATGAGTGCAATGCAAAAGAGATTAAAATTTCCAGAAAATTATCAAATGTATTTATATACTCCTTGAAAAGATAGGGAGAGAAGAAGAGCAAATTGAGAGTTCAAGGGCTTTTGGGACCTAAAGTGCAAGTAGTGCAGTTTTGGTGGGGGTTTATAATTTGTAAATTAGTTTTGCAGTTAATATTATGCACAGCATGCATTTGTTTTATAAGCTTTACTTTAGTTGCTTCATTCACAGACATTACCACCATGAAGTCCAGCTTCTCTTTCACCACATGTTGCTTCACTTGCTACTTGGCCAGAAGTACCAACATCATCATTTCTCAGCTCCTAGATATGCTTCTATCCTAAATGTCTTTCATGCTTTCATAAACCTTCATTAATCTAATTTGCTGCCCTTTAGACCATCCTCCAAATGTCAGCCTATTATAAATTTGTTATTATTTAACAGGTGAATTTGGGATCTCTGATATTTGCCATGTTATAGGCTTTATTTTTCTGTTCTCTAAACTCTCATTTCTACTGTCTAAATTTATTCATATGTCGTAAACCTGAAAGCTAACAGAAAAAGAATGAAAACATACCTTATGCTATGTTCCAAATACAGCTGCATGCATTTATATGAAAAAAATATACTATTTATTTTTTAAATTATATAAATAATGCACATAGAACCTCAATTTAAATATTTTGTCAGGGCAGACCCAAGAAAGAGGCACAAGCACAAGAAGAGGAGACTAACAAGCAGTAGCTTATGGGCTGATCAATTCCTGCCAGGCAGTTTTATTTACTCTCCTGACAAGAGAAACAACAGCCACCAATGACAAGATACTTCCAGAACATTATCTCCTTGAAGGGATATAAGCATAACCCTGATATATTTGGCTAAAATTGCCAAGAGCAGCTGTCAATGTCTTCAGTTTCAGTGACTGGTAGTCTTTGAATTCATTGCTGTTTTGTCTCTTCAGTGGAAATGGTTTGTTTTTTCAATTCCCCAGAGATGTTGGACCTGATGTTTTTAAAACTGGGCCAATTTTTTATTAAAACATCTTTAAAAATAGGTTCAAGACCCCACCTTGTATGACAACTCACACTGACATCCCAGATTCTGAGAGTGCCATAATGAAAACATACTTCATGTTACTTTTCTTATTTGATCCATTTTGGTGGATAAAGAGATGTTGTATTATACTTCAGTACTCCTGCATATCCTCTAAAACTGTCCTGTATGTGCAGTGGTTTATTTGATTTGTTTCTTCACTTAAAAGTTACCCTTGATTCCATAATCTTGTGTCTTTTAATCAGACCCCATAGAACATTTTCATGTACTCTGGCATAGCAAGGGATAGGACATTATTTCATCTGTTTGCTGGTTCAACAGGGCTTCAATTATTTATTCATACATCTTTGAATTCAGATAACACACAACTGAGTTTGACCTACTGGGTACCTTCCATAAAACTACCACGTTTAACAGGAAAGAATCAGAAATGGAAAATCAATCTCTTGATTATTTATCATCAACTACTCTCAGTGGAAAATGTATGCACTTTGTTTCTGGCCTACATTAGTTTGTTTTAAACTTCTACCCTCATTGGTCTGGTTTTAACTTTTGTTTAAATTCTGGGTTTTGGTTATTTGTTTGGCTTTTTTTGTGAAGGTTTGTGCCCCTGGGAACCAGGTTATGGTTATCCTGAGGGGGAAAAAGAAAGAGGTGAATGAGCGTAATATGGAAAACTATTAATTGTCCCTAATTTGAGGGGGGGGAGGAGATTGTTTGAGGGAGAGTTTAATGATGTACTCCAATAAAGGAAGGTCAAAACCTAAAAAACAATTTAAAGATATTCCATTCCATTTTACTGTGAAAATTTTGAGATTTTGCTAATCTGCTTTATGTAGAGAGACACTTTCCATTGATTTTCTTTATTTCTGTGCTATATTGATAAGAATAATTAACTAAAGCAGGTGTTAGGTCCAGTTCTGACTCTCTTCTGTTTAAAGAGATGTTTTAAGAGATGTAACTGATAGAAGAAGCTTTAAAATTTGCTATTTAATCAATACATTACTAATAAGCCAATTATTCATTGATAAATATACCGCTATTATTGACTTAGAGCTTTATCACTCTTCATACCATTATTAATCACAAAAAAGTTACAGCATTACAGTCCTAATAATACCATACATATATATATATACATATATATACATACATATATATGTATATGTGTATAGAGATAGATAGATAGATAGATAGATCTATATATCTATATCTATATACTTTCTTTTCTTTTTTGTAATCCCTGGTCCTTAGATTTGTATGCAGAAAAAGCAGGTATAGTCCAAATGTCCATACCAATCCTGAGTGCAGAGACACTCTGCAAGACATCATTCACCAGCTGTGTGCCCTGATGTCTATGAGCATATGGATAAAGAATTTAAAAATGAGTATTTTTGACTAATAGAACAGGAGCTATATCTACTTATGTAGCAAACATTTTTATCAAAGGCAAAACCTTTACTGGGTTTGCATTTTCTGTGTTTCAGTGGTGTTTTGTACCAAGATATCTGGTTTATAACCTATTTTTGTATTTTTAAACCCTTACTTTTTTCAGTAGAGGAGTATTGGTGAATATATTACTCATTTAGTTATTTGTCATGGTCCTAGTTACAGATTGAAAACCATTCGCTTTATCCATTTGGTTTTCCTGATGCAATATCCTAGACCTTAAGGAACTTTGTCCCTGTTCTAGTACTTTTCTGTCCTGCTCCAATTTTTCAGCATTTTTTTGATTTTAATCCTTCATTACAATCTTCCAATAGTCATGCTTGCACCTTCCCTTTAGCTGAAGCTCTGAATGTGTCTGCAGATCTTTCTCAACTTCAGTCTTTCCATAGGCATTTGGAATGTATTTCTTGCAGTCTTCAGATGTTCGGTTACTTTTTAATATTTCAACAGACTTAAAATGAATGAAAAAATTAACTTTTAGAAATATATAGCACTTACTAGTCTTTCCCTGCTTCTTCAGATTTCATTATTTTTCATATTCAAATCCTTTTGTGGTTCAAAACAGATTCTTCCTTCTTATCAAATCTTTGAGGCCTTGGCAGAAATTTGTAGAACTCTGCAAGAAATCTTTCCATATGTTTTCCCTTTTCCTTTTCCCCATGAATGTTGTGTTCAGCCCCTGAACTGATGCAGAATCCTTCCTCTGCAGCAATGAAATATGTTCTGGTATTAACGTACACTAATGGACAGAACTACTACTAAATTTGGGGACAAAGGATGAAGGTATAGTAAACATTAGTTTAAAAAAGTATTAAAATTTGACTCTTCCAACATTTCACAAGAGCCAAGGAACATCATTGTGGATTCAGTATTTTCTAAAGAGCTGTAATGAAGTAAGCTGAGTGCACAACAGTTACAAATATGAAAACCTGTGGGGAGTTGGAAAAGTACATTTTCCATTTTATTTTATCGTTGTAAAATGTAAATGTTTCAAGTGAGCTGCTTAGCTTTATGTTTTCACCAAAAGCCTATGGAAAGCCTCTTATTCTGTTACAATTAAATTGCATTTAGTAATGTACAAATAAGAAAAGTTTTCTTGTTTGTAAGTACCTCTTACTAATTATTTCCATATTAAAAAAAAATCACTTTTCAGCCTAAGCTTCACATAATTTTCAGAGACAAGTTATCTCGCAGACTGTGTGCATACTTTTCAATATTGGGAAGCAAGATGCTAAAAATGATAGGCAATCAATTTTGCCTACCTGACTTGGAATCTTTTCAGTGTGGGAGGATCTAACTTTATTCAGAATGTGCTGAGTACCAACCCACAGACATTTTGGCTTGAAAACAGAGGTTGCTTTAAAAAGAAAACCCTATCATAAATATACGTCTTTCTGGTATAATTTACAAGATTTAACAATATAGACAGTGATCTGGTATTGTTTCAGCCATTAAAAAGGAATAAAAGTAAAAATAATAATATTGCTCGAAAGTTTTCCTAACTGCATTACAAAGTATTAATTATCTGACAAGGCTGTAAGTGTCTGATCCAAGCATATTGAAATAAATAAAAAAAGATACTTTAATGTTCTTATGCAATTCAAAAATCACAGGATCAATTCAAAATAAAGATAAAAGGTTCTTTGGGATGTTTCAAGAAGTTCTTCCCTGTCCCCATCCCCCTATTTCTGTCTAAGCTTTAAACTCTCTGCTTTATTTTGCCTTTTTTTTCCTTATTTTTTTTAATGCAAACTGATGGTTCATAGTGAGGAATAAGGATGTACTTTATTCATTTTTAAAATGACAGCACTAGATTCCAAATCATGGCATAGCTGAGAATGGTGTACTTAAACAGAATTTAAAAGCTACTGCTGATCTCTTTACTGCAGTGCAGTGGTAGGGCTTTTTTGGTGGTTTGGTTTTTCGAGCCCCACTGCCTGAAATTGTCTAACCTTTTTATTGCCACATATAATTAAATTCACTTTTTTATTGTTGTAGAAAATTAGGATAAAGCAGAAATGCAAGTGGAGTGCTGTCTATCTTTAATTCTGAATACAAATGAGGAGAGATGTGTTAAGAAAAGCTGCCTTAGTTTCTGTTTGTTGGTTTTTACCTTTCTAATATTAATGAGGAGCTGTATTATAGTTACTTGCACTTTCACCACATCATTAGAATGTGCACTTTGCGGAATTAGTGTTTTAAAATGAAAGCCGTGAGATTTCCAGGATATTGAAGCATTAATTCATCATACTCTATGTCCATAGCTTGGAAAATTGTTGCAGTGGGGATTCTGTAGCACGCGTACCAAACAAGGAGTCCCATGGAAAAGAAATATATATAGACAGATTCTTGATAGATGTTTCAGAGATGTTTATTTCTCCACCCGCATGGCCGCGGCTCTGCCAAGGAACTCCCACAGTCACGGGACCAGAGGGTCTTTGCCCACTCAGGGAAACACAAAAACAACCAATGGGGAACGAGGCTGACCAGGGGCTGGGGAAACCCCATCTCTCTCCCCTCCAGGGCCCCTCTCCCAGGGCTACATGGCAGGGGGGAGGGACCCCAACATTTCACCTGTTTATTTTTAATAAAAGGAGATGTAAAACTTAACATTGAAAACAACAAAACAACAGTTTTAAAACAAAACAAGCCACCCTCCTGAATCTTTAAATGTCCAAACAGATTCTCTGGAACATCTTAAGGCTGACAGAAGGGAGACACGACTCTCTGAGCATACTTTGTGGGGAAACTGAGGTAGGAGAGGGTTTAATTTCTTCCCTCCCCCTTTTCATCCCCCATTCGGCATTGGAAAGGGATTTTTGGGGAAACAATTGGCAAAGGCATGGTTTTGTGAGGGAAACCATGGGTGGAAAAACGGATTGGGAATACACTGGGGTAATAGGATATAGGATAAAGGAGAAAGGTGGTGTTGCTGCCTGTTCTGAGCTTCCCCTCCCCCTCCCAAAGACATTTGCTCCTGCCACGTGCTCTGAGCTCCTTTGTTCTAAGCGCAGGCAAAACCAAATGTAACTCAAACTCTTTAGCAGTGTCTGATTGGCCGGTCACCCCGGGTCCGCCCCCAGTCCTCCCCTTTCCCCTTCTCCTAATAAAAGAAATCGTGGAGGGAGGCCCCACCCTCTCTTGGCTCAGCTATCTTCCTGTGAACATCTCTTGTTGTCTGTCTCATTTGAAAGCTTCTAACTGCAGGAAATTGAGCGAGCAGGGAGCTGTATTTCTCCCTCTTTGCTTCTGCTGATGGTATTTGCTTTGCAGCTGATACAGGTACTGATTTTAGAGCTACTAAAGTGCTAGATCGCCCGTGCTACCTCTCTAGGCTGCTCGAGGCTTTCTAAGGCATTAAAGTACTAGCCTAGCCGGTATAAAGCTGAAAAGATACCTTCCACATTTTGGCGCCCAACGTGCTATCTCTGAACTCTGGTTCTGAGAGACTTTCAGGGCGTCCCGGCAGCTGTGTGTCTGCTGGAGTTAGCTCTGCACATCCTGCTGTGCCAGCTCTGTGTGGCGAGCTGTTACTTTTTGTGTAACAGTGAACCCAGAGCCTCAGCCTGTACCCTCCCCCACACCACGTGGCGAGGGAACAGCTGGTAAGCGGAAGACCCTTCTTGCATGTTTTTTTTCTCCGGACCTGCTTTCCTGTGGTAAATCCAGAATTCTGGTGAGTATTTCCCTGCTGGCTTAGGGGCTCCTGTCTTAAGCTGGTGCCGGTGCAACCTTTCTCTTTTTTTTCCTCCTTTTTGGTGAGTTGGGGCTGAGGATTTGTGGTGCTGCATTCGTAATGGGATCTGAAGTTTCTGCACACCATAGAGAAATATACCACCAAGTTCAAAGCTACCTTTCTTTAACTGGGCATAAATACCCTAAAAATCTAGTTCAATCTTTTGTACGATGGCTTTTTCAGTACTTTCCTAATCTGACCTCCGAGGACATAAGATCTGCTGAATTTTGGGATAAGGTGGGAAGAAAACTCTCCTCTCTTAGGGTGCAGGAGATGAAACAGTTTCAAAATTCTTTCCTCTCCTGCTACTAAGTTATTCTTTGCCGGAGAAAAAAGCAGTACATGAAAAGCCTCTGCAAAAACCCCCTGTTCATTCCCTTATGTTATAAACGGAGCCTGGACTTTTTGGGGTGGAGTAAAAGTCTGCTCGTTTATTTAAAAAGAAAAACCAGAAGTGGAGACTCGAGATAAGCCCAAGTCCCACTCGGCAACCCAGAAAAAAACAACAGTGCGACGCACAGGGCGTTCCTTCGGACTCAGGTTCCTCAGGAAGACCCCCAGCCGGCGAGGGGCTGAGCTCCGGGGCCGTTTTACAGTCTCTCTGATGTTATGATTGGTGGAGCTCCAATCCTCCCTCTGATGGCTCGTTGCTAGGGTCCTCATTGGTGTTCAGCTCCGTCAGTCTCTGGGGCGTCGAGTGATTGGTTTGCCCCCTAACCAATAATTCCTCAAGATGTTTACATCGTAAATTATTAAGTCATCTTAAGAACATTCCAGAACGTTCCCCTCTTTTCTATAGACCCATTACTCTCCCCCATTAGTGTCACCATCTAGCGATCACATAGCAGCATTACACCCGTACAGTTGCAATAATAATCAACTTCTTAACTATATATAACAAGTAACTATTAACTTCTTTTTAACCAAAAAAAAAAAAACTTTTAATCATTTATTACAACTCCCCCCTCTAAAACTTTGATCGGGCTTTTGCCCGCATCAACTATCTCACAGTTTAACAGGTTTTTTATTAGGCAGTGTCCTCGTAATTCTTATAAATCTTTTGCAGCCTTTGGTATTTCTTATAAATTTCTTTCACCGCTTCAGGGGCTTCCTTTCCTTCCTGATCCTCTTCTAATTCATCTGCTTGCAGCACTCTAATTCTTGCAATTTTCTCCTGGTTTTGTGTCTGTAATTCCTGAATGAGGGGCATATTCTGCACGACAGAAGTTATAAATCTAACAAAACAGGGGATTAAACATGGCAGGAATAGGAAACCAGCAAACGAGAGTCCAACAATTATCAATGCTTTCTTCCACCACTCTCCAGTTAGTAGGTTGTCCCACCAGTTAGATTTAAACGGTGGGGTCCACCTTTGTACAGGGACATGGGCCAATTTTCTGATGCTAGTGGTTATATTTTTGATAGCTTCACTGTGGTCATCAATTTCTACACAACACTCTGACGAATTAAACTTTCCACACACACCACCTTCCTCGGCTAGCAGGTAATCCAGTGTCAACCTATTTTGGCATATTATAGTTCTCATTTGTCTGGATTGTGCAGAAAGTAAATCCAGAGCTAGGGTGGATTGGTTAGATATTATTTCCACCAGTGCTTGAAGGCGGATAATTCTGTTCAACATATATATTGGAGTCCTGTACCCCCATGATCCGTCCTGGGCCCAAGTTGCAGGACCATAGGTAGCTATGATCCGCTCAGGTGGCCACTCATCCTCCCCCAACTTCTGGGTTCCTCCTATCTGGATGTCCCTTTTTCTCTGTGCCAACTCATCATACAGGGGAACCCCAAGACTTTGCCCCTCAATTCTTGGAAGTAGGAAAAAGGAGGGTCTAATTATGCCTAGGGTACAGCTTCCAGCCCAGTCTTTTTGGAGCATAACATAGGCTATTTTCCCACATAACCAGAAGAGTCCTTTTGGTGCTCGCCAATAATTATGAAATTTTACATTGTTTATGCCAATCTTACTCCAGAATTTTGAGATATTTGGTTCATCTTGGAAGGGGTTGGGTTCCCTGGTAATACATTCATATAACTTTTCTCATTCCACATATGTACACCCTTGTTTTTGTTTTCTTGCCCAATATAAATCCTTAGCCTTAGGGATCCACCACTGATGTGTACCATTTGTTACAAAATACCTTTTACAGGGAAGCTCACCCATATACGCTATGTATTTAGGACCTCTCCTCCATAGACATTCTTCTCTGATGACTCCTGATCTCAAGCTCCAAGTTTCTTCTTCCTCCCTCTCATCTGGTCCTGGTGATTCCTTCTCCATTATCTTTAGGGTCTCCTGTGGGGTCAAAGCAATCCCCTCCCAAGGCCAAGCCTCTGCCCTCCAGGTATCTCCACAAATCCAGCAATCAGTTATATTCGATTCATTACTTATTTTCTCAACTAGATCTAGGAACAAGTTCTTTCCTCCCATCATTCTGATTTCAGGTCCCTTCTTAATTACCCCTTTTACCTCCTTTTCTCTAATCAAGTCTGGCTCCCATTTTCCTGCTTTTTCTTTTTGCTTTACCGGGTCTTTCTCAGAGCAGATCCATTTCTCCTTCATCGGGCATTCTCCCAGCAATTCCTGTTTAAAAGTCCCTACATTCTCAAAAAGCCAATAGGTTCGGCCATCCTCTATGCATGTTTGCAGCTCTAAAAAGTTGGCACAATTAGGGCTCGGATTCGAATGGGTTCTCCCGCATACAAGGGGTAGTAACATTTATCACAGGATGGTGCTCCTCCCGCTTGGATGTTAATCATGAGGAGAACCCATATCAGCAGGGGTCCGGTACAGGGCACTCTCCCACCTATGTCTCCCCTCTAATCCCAATTAGAGGATCCGCGACTCTCTGTGGCAAGAGTGTATCCTGATCTGGTCTTGCCCCCTTGCAGTATTCTTACCCGTTGGCTATTGTTACCCTCTTGTTGCGGTAACAATCTCCCTTTTGTGTCAACTTATTTTCTTTCCTTTTAGGGTCTGATTGCTAGGTGTGTGGGAGGATGCTCTATTCCTTCAGAGTTCTTTGGATCTGTAATGAGACACATCAAACAAATTTTTAAAAAGTTCTTTTAAATTCCTCAATAAATAACTATTTTAAAATTTAAACATTAACAAGTATTAATCATGCAATGAACAATTTCAAATTCTTAAAACTTATATCACTAAAACAGTTAATAACTATAAATCATCTTAAAAAAACCTCCATCTTTATCTGTCCTTTCATGGCTTCTTCTTTAGTGTCAGCTTGGTGTTGGTTGAGTTAACTACCGTCCACTCGGGGCTTGTACAGGTCCTTTTACCCTGGAGACATGAGTCCATCCTTTTTCTTGAGTTCTTACTGCTGTTGCTGCGGTCAGCAAAATTTGAAAAGGGCCTTCCCATTTCAGGGTCAATGGCTGATCTTTCCAAGTTTTAATTAATACCCAATCGCCAGGCTGGAATTTATGAATATCGAAATCAATGGGCATAGTTTTGGGAAGATACCCCTTTTCCCTCAGTTCTTTGAGAGTCTTTGCAACAGTTCGTAGGTATTTCCTCACACTCTGTTCTCCCTCTTCGTAAGTTCCAAGGTGGCCCGGAGTAGTGAGAAAAGGTAGTCCAAACATCACTTCATAAGGCGAAACCCCTATGTCTGCTCTAGGTTTTGTCCGGATCCTCATTAGGGCCAGGGGAAGACATTTTACCCAGTTCATTTTAGTTTCTTCTACTAGCTTGGTAAGGGCTACCTTCAATGTTTGATTTACTCTTTCCACCCTTCCAGAGCTTTGTGGTCTCCATGGAGTGTGTAATTTCCATGTGATGTTTAGGGCCTCAACGAGTAGTTGTAACACTTGGGCTGTAAAATGAGGACCTCTATCTGAGTCTATAGTGTGTATTATACCATACCGAGGTATTATCTGTTCTAACAGGATCTTCCCAACCACTTCAGCTGTTGTTCTTGTTGTAGGATGAGCCTCTACCCAATGGGTTAGGTGGTCGACTATGACTAGCAGATATTTAAATCTTTGCACCTGGGGCAACTCAGTAAAATCAACTTGAATACTCTGAAAGGGTCTTCTTACTAATTCCCTTCCCCCAAGAGGCATTTTCCGCATCACTTTTCTATTCACTCACTGACAAGTTATGCAGTCCCGTGTTATTACCTTTGCAATTGTAAAAATTCCAATACACACATAAGTCCTCAGAAAGTGGTCACACAATGCTTGCATTCCCCAGTGTGTTGAGGAGTGTAACTCTTCTAATACTTTTCTAGCTAGGGCCTTGTTCAATACTTGTCTCCCATCTGGCATCCTCCACTCACCCTTCTCATTTTTGATTGCCCCGTGCTTCCGGAATTCTTCTAGCTCCTTCTCTCTAATGTGTGGGATGTCTCCATCTTTGCCCTTGTCTTCTAAACTCGATAAATGTAGGATGGTTCCTTTAATCCTAAGGCTGCTTTCTGTGCTATCTGGTCAGCCAAATTATTTCCTTTTATCTCCAGGGAGTCTCCTCTTTGATGTCCTCTTACATGCACTACGGCTATCTCCACTGGGCCTCTTAAAGCTTCAAGTACCTCTTTTATTAAATTCTCATGCACTAACGTTTTTCCCTTTGAATTTACAAAACCTCTCTCAGTCCAGATTTTACCGAAAGTGTGTACCACTCCATATGCATATTTTGAGTCAGTATAAATAGTTCCTTTTTGATAACTGAGCCACAACAATCCTCGTAATAAAGCATAAAGTTCACAGCACTGCGCCAACCATTGTCCTGAAAGTTTTCCTTTTTCTATAATATTCATGTCTTTTCCATTTATCACTGCATACCCCAAAACTCGTTTTCCTTCTATTACTCTGGACGAACCATCCACAAAAAGGATCTCTCCTTCCAGTAAGGGGTGTTCCAATAAGTCCTCCCTGACTTTCGTTTGCAGGTCAATGGTTTCGATGCAGATATGCTCAAGTCCCCTGTCTGGTTCTCCATATAAAAATTGGGCAGGGTTTATTGCTCTGGTTGTGGTTAACTCTAAATTTTCCATATTATTTAGAATCAGTTCATACTTTAAAAGCCTGCTGTTAGAGATCCATTGGCTAGCTTTTTTGCTTAGTATGGTTTTCAAATCACATGGAGTGTACACTCTTAATCTTGTTACCAAAAGTTAGCTTATATCCTTCCTCCACCAGAGTTATGTTGCCTCTCGGAGGCGTAGCAACCTGGTTCAGGAACGGTACAACGACCACCTCAAGTCATTCAGGCCATCAGCTCGCGGACACCAATTTGGTGGACGGCAAATGGCGTTTATTCATGGGTTACATAGGGTTAAATAACCTGGGTTTACCACGTCACTTCCTTCTGGTCAGGTATTACCTGTAGAGGGGAGGGGTTTTACCTGTCCCGTACAACGCGATATCTTCCGAACGCCTGTCCCTAATCTCCTACATTTCCCCCCCTCTATCCTAAATTATCCACATTTCCCCCCCCTCCCCCATGATTGATTAAAAAACATGCAAAGTATAAATGGTATAAAATTTCAAGAACTAGTAAAAACCTACGTAACAAGTTATAAAAAGTGATATAACATTCACAAAATAAATGCGCTCTAGAGCAATTGCTGGCGGTCAACAAAATGAATGTTCACCTTTTCTAACCGGCTTTTAACAAATGACACCAATTTGTTTAGTATGCAAGGCCTGAAAATCAGCGTTAGGAGTAACATAGTGAGGGGGCCTATTAGAGTGGAAACAAGGGTGGTCAGCCATGGAGACTGGTTAAACCATGACTCGAACCATCCTTGTTGGGCTTCTCTTTCTCTTTTTCTCTGGGCTAGTCTTTCTCTTAGTTCAGTCATTGAGTCCCGTACAACTCCAGTGTGGTCTGCATAAAAGCAGCATTCCTCTTTCAAGGCTGCACACAGGCCTCCTTGTTGCATGAGCAAGAGATCCAGTCCTCGCCTGTTCTGCAGGACGACTTCTGAGAGAGAAGGAGACAGATTTCTCTAGAAAGGAGATGGATTTTTCAATCCTTTGTAAGTCCTCATCAATAGTCATCTGCAGCTGAGAAAGTCCCTGGTGTTGGGTCACGAGGGCTGAAACACCTGTGGCTGTGCCGGTGGCTCCAAGGCCGAGCAGCATTGTGATGGTTATGCCTGTTATTATTTCTCTCTTGTGGAGCCGGCTGGGTTCTTCAAAAAGGTGGTACATTTCTTCTTCTTGGTGATACAGGACTCTAGGAACAATTAAAACTTGGACACAAAAATCAGAAATTTGTCACCCTGACTTTCAGTAGGGCAAGGGCATCCCTCCCCAGCAAGGGTGGACACTTTGGCATAACATATGGGAAAAGGGTGATAGTTTTCTCCGGTCCTCTTTCGGTGCGGAGCGTTATCGCTATCAGTTGGGTGCTTTTTTGGGCCCGAGATAGTCCCCCAACTCCGCCCACCATGGGGGCCTCCTCCAGTTCCCAGTGTATAGGCCAGTATGTTTCTGGGACAACAGTAACATCTGATCCCGTATCAATCAAAAAGAGGAGACGAATAGCAGAGTCACCTGGGTTGTTATGGAGACAGCAAACTCCCCACACGATTGGCGGGTGGCTGCCCACTTTCATGGCCAAAGCCACCCAGGGATCTCGCTCCCAGGAGTTTGTTCCTGCTGTGCCTGGAGCGCAGACAGGTTCAACTGAGCCATCGGTTGAGCTGTGGAATTGGTCATTTCCTGGGGGGGCAGTGGGTGCGGGAGCTCCATGGCCCATTGAGGATTGGCATAGCTGGGCCGCTTCACATCCCGAGTGGGAGGGAGCTGTGTGCGGCCCGGATGCCCCCTCCCCCTCCTGTTTCCCTGGAGCTTGGATCTGCATTCTCTGGCAAAATGTCCCTTTTTCCCACATGCCCAGCATGGCCCCCTAGGTCGGGTCTGGCGTGGGGGAACCGCTGTTGTTGGAGGCTCTAATTGGGGACAATTCATTACAACATGGCCTGCCTGGCCACATTTAAAGCATGCCATTACACTGGTTATTGCAGTGCGGACAGCTGCCTGGATTGGGGCCAGATGCTTAATCATATCTGCAATACTGGACCCAGCTGGTAATGACCATAAAATGTCCTTAGTGGCAGAATTGCATTGTTGACGCAAGCATTCTGCCACCACAGGGCCCTTTGCTTCTGAGGGCAGAGCAGAGGAACCGACTGCTGCTTGGAGGCGGTCTACAAATTGCGTGAAGCTTTCGCTCTCGCTCTGCTTTATTGTGGACCATGGCGATGGTCTCGCAATAACTCTGGAAGCAGAGCGGATAGCTTCTCCCGCAGCGCGCGTAGTTGCCATGACTTCGTGGGCCCGTAGGCCCTTGGCCTGCGCCTGGGGTGTGATCATGGTTGGGTCCGTGCCCATTAGCCGCTGTAGGCTGGAGCCGCGGAGGGGGTGGTCTGCCCCAGCTACTAGGGCTAGTTGCTTTGCGCAATTGTCTTCCCACTCTTGTTTGAAAACAATCATCCCTGCCCCATCAAAAATTAATCTGCAGGTTTGTTTGATGTCAAATGGGAGCATGTCATCCCCTCCAAAAAGGCTGTCGATGAGGGTGGAAACCACAGCCGAATTAATCCCTCTGCCTGCAATTGCTTTAACAATTGCTTGTATATCTTTAGGATTTATCGGTGAGTAAGTCCTCTGGTTTCCGCCTTGCCCTCCTACCCGGACCGGGAAAGCTAGCATGGCTGAAGGGGCCCATTCAGCACAGGCTGTTTTTATCTTTCTCCAGTCTGTAAGCGGGGTATGTTCTTTTTCAAATTTCCCCTTGGCCCAAGTAGGAGCGCAGTGGTTATAGCTTTTATCTATTCTTAAATAATCTTGGTCGGAGTCGGAGTCAGTTACGGACCATTCGTCAGGCCACCCGCTCCAGCTGTAGTCCGACTCGGAGCCGGAAGTCGACTGACTGGATACTTCCAGGCTCCGGAGCTTTTTCGCCGGGCTCCTACCCCGCCCCCTTCTCTTAGGATTGGGCCGCTCCTTCCCCCTGGGCTCGCCCCGCCTCCTGCTGAGGGAGGCTCTTGCTATATATGGGCATGTTTCTGGGCGAGCGCTCTGGTTGGCCCTGGTTCCCCCTCCGGGATTCCCCCACCTTTTCCATTCACGCGCGTCTGCGTTATCTGGCGGCCCTTCTTTGATCCCGCCGGCCGCGTCTGCGTTACCTGGCGCACCACCCCCGCTGCCGCTGGCCGCGTGTGTGCCTCCCGGCGCACCTCCCCCGCTTGTGCCGGCCGCGTGTGTCTCCCGGCGCACCTCCCCCGCTTCTGCCGGCCGCGTGTGCACCCCCCCCATCCCCTCCGGGGTCGGCGCCATTCTGCGGGGCATAGGGTGGGGGTCTCGCCCACGCGGTTTCGGACTCCGCTTTAACGGCAGCCCCCCGTGCCTCCTCCACCAGCCCTCCCCAGAATGACTGCGCCCGCTCCTTTCCCTCTGTAGGTAGGGTTGAGCTGGGGGCCTGTGGAGAGGGTCCCTGCTCCTGTGAGCCTGTACGCTCGGCAGGGGTACTTTCATCTGCCGTTTGCATAGCCGCCCCAACTCCCAGCCAAGGTGTGGCTAGCAAACAGTTCCGTGTGACTTTCCAGGTCTCCTGCTCTTGCAGGGCCTTACACAAAGCCTGCACGACTTTTCCCCATAATTTAAGGTATTTCCCCGAACCCGAGGACATTGTTTCGTCGGCTAGAGCCTTGGAACATTTGTCCCATACTTCTGGGTGGAGCATATCCACCGGTCGGTCTATGACCCCAATTTCCAAAAGCCTCGCAACAGCGAGAGTAAAATCTTTTGGCTTGCAATCAATGCCCCATTGCTTATGAATCTGAGATACGACCTTCGCGAGAGCTTCCATCCTCCTCGCTGGTCTGGGAGCGTCCCCCCTGCCGGGCTGGTCCCGCCGCGCTGGCCACCATTCACCTGTCCAGGCAAATTCCCAATCCCGATTCCGATTCCGGATCCCGGGGTTTCGGCACCACTTGTTGCCTCTCGGAGGCGTAGCAACCTGGTTCAGGAACGGTACAACAACCACCTCAGGTCATTCAGGCCATCAGCTCACAGACACCAATTTGGTGGACGGCAAATGGCGTTTATTCATGGGTTACATAGGGTTAAATAACCTGGGTTTACCACGTCACTTCCTTCTGGTCAGGTATTACCTGTAGAGGGGAGGGGTTTTACCTGTCCCGTACAATGCGATATCTTCCGAACGCCTGTCCCTAATCTCCTACATTTCCCCCCCCCCATCCTAAATTATCCACAGAGTTACTGTGGCCGCAACAGCCTGGAGACAGGTTGGCCATCCCCTTATCACTGGGTCTCATAACTTTGACACATAGGTTTTTTCACTCCACACCACTCCTGCACAAGCACTCCATAAGCCACTCCTTCTTCAACATTCACAAATAACTCAAATAACCTTTCTAAATCAGGCAAACTCAATACTGGAGCAGTTATCAGTTTTTCTTTCAATTCTTCCAACCTGTTATTGTCTTCTTCATCCCAGGTTAAGGGTTCTTGCTCTACTAATTTGTCATACAAGAATTTTACTAATTTGGTATGTCCCTCTATCCATAATTTACAGTATCCAATCAACCCTAACAATTTTCTCACATCCGTTTCTGTTTTTTGGTGCTGGCAATGACAATATTCCCTGTATTCTTCTTGAGTCTAGTTTCTTGTAGCCGTGCCCAATTACATGACCTAAATACTTCACCTCTGGTTCTACAAATTGCAACTTCATTTTTGATACTTTCAAACCCTTTTCTGCTAGAAAATTTAGTAATTTAATTGTCGTTTCCTGGACCTCTTCTTTTTGTTCCCCTGAGGCTAACAAATCGTCCACATACTGTAATATCTGTATCTGTCCAATTGGTAAAAATTCTCGCATCAGTTCTTCTAAGGCCTGACCAAATAAATTTGGGGATTCTGTGAATCCCTGAGGTAGTCGAGTCCATTGTAGTTGTTGTTTCCTTCCTGTAGTCTCATCATGCCATTCAAAGGCAAACCACCCTCTGCTTTCTTTTTCAAGTGGGCACGCCCAAAAGGCATCTTTCAGATCGATTACACTGAACCATGCATGTCGTGATGATATTTTATTTAACAAAGTATATGGGTTAGTGACAACTGGATAACGTGCAATGGTTTGTTTGTTTACCTCCCTCAAATCTTGCACCAGGCGGTAGGTCCCGTCTGGCTTCTTAACTGGCAAAATTGGGGTGTTGTGAGGGGACATGCATGGCTCAAGTATACCACTTAAAATTAATTCCTTAATTACAGGGGCTAATCCCTGTCTTCCTTCAGCTGATATATGGTATTGTTTAACTCTTATGGGTGGTATATTTGGCTTCATCTTTATTTCAATGGGCAGGATGTCTAGTAATCCATGCCCTCCTCCTTCTGCCCACACTTCAGGGTTAATAGTCTCCTCCTCATCTTTTGTTCGCACCATTATCTTAGCCACCATTCTGCCTTCCTCAAGGACTACCCCTATCCCCAGCTGTAATTGCAGGTCCCGGCCTAGTAAATTGCATCCTAATTTTGGCATGTATAATAAATCTACACAGCTTTCTCAGGAATTGCCTTTTACTTGTACTTGTTCAATCATGGCCACATCAAATGGATCATTCTTAGCTCCCTTTACCTTCCATCTCCTATCACTCAACTTACAACCTTCTGGAAGTTTTGATATACATGATCTGTCTGCTCCAGTATCAACAAGAAACTCATATTCTTCGCTCTGGGGGCCAACTTCTAGATTTACCAAGGGCTCTGTCTGATTTTCAAAACCTTCCCCCAGAGCAAAGAGCCCCTGACACCCCTAATCATTTTCCTTTAAAATCTTTTCTAATGTATCCTGTTCTCTTGCAATTACTTCATCCAGACTTCTTCTCTTGCAGTTTCTCTTTGTGTGTCCCTCCTCACCAAAATAATAGCATATGATTTTGTCCCAGTTCTGTTTTCTCTGCCTGTACATCTTTTCCTTCTCCTCCCCATCTCCTTTTAAATCTCCCCTTCCAAATGCAGTGCTTTCTCTAGCTATTGCTACCATGATCTTCGCCTTAGTTTTTGTCTTCTCCTCCTCTCTTCTCAAGTATACCTTCTGTGCCTCCCTCAACAATTCATTCAAACTCTTCTCCTGCCAGTCATCTATCTTCTCCAACTTCCTTCTAATATCTGTCCACGCTTTGGTGACAAACTGGATCTTCACTAATACTTGCCCCTCTGGGCTATCTGGATCCACGCTAGAATATAACTGAAAGTTCCTTTTTAACCTTTCTAACCAAGCACTGGGGGTCTCATCCTTTTCTTGCTGGCTATCAAAAGCCAGTCTGGCACTATTTGTTCTGGGCACAGCCTCTCTTATACCTTTTATTATGAGTGCTCTATAATTCATATTTCTCCTTCCTAATTCATCATTTGGGTCCCAGTCTGGCTGCACATGCGGCATTTTCTCCTCCCCCCGAGGTCCATTCCTATTTTCTCGCTCCCAGATCCGCATGCCAGCTGCCCTGATTAATTGGGTTTCTTCTGGGGAAAAGAGTATACCCATAATAGAGTTTAACTCTTCCCAAGTGTAAATACTAGGACCCAAAAACTGGTCAACTTGGTTGGATATGCCTAGTGGATCCTCCAGCAAACTTTTTAACTCTTTCTTAAAATTTCTCACTTTAGAAGCCATCAACGGTGTATTCACAAACCCAATTCCTCCTCTAGCACCTCCCATGGGCACTTCTCTCAAGGAGAATAATCGGTCCACAGTTTCTTTTTGAAGCCCACTCTTCTGGCTTTGGAGCCTAGTATTATAACTATGGTGTTTTTCCATCTCATCTAGGCCCTTTTTCACTTCTGATTCCTTTCCCCCCTCGCAGCTGCAACTTTGCACTGTATTTCCTTCAGCAGGGGCATTATGTATTGAGGAGAAGCTAAGGGGTGTAGTTTGAGACATAGGAGGGACAAGAAGAGGTGTAGGCAGATTCTGTGGTATAGTTGGGACATTAAGAATACTTAGTTGGGGTGCAGGAGAAACTGGCCCAGGGGTAGGGGAAGCAGATGGAGCAGGTGGGGTCTGGGGTGATAGAATAGGGTGCAGCAGAGGGGGTTGAGACGTGTGGAGCAGGTGTTGAAAGGAGTGGGAGAGACACTGGCTGAGCAGGGGGAAGCACTTGAGGAGTAGGAGGGTGAGCCACAGGTAGAGTGGGTGGAGAAGGGGGTGGGAGACAGTCAAGAGGGTCCCATCTTTTTGAACTACTTTTCTCCCCTGCTTCCTGTGTTTCTTTCTCATTTGCTTCCTTCTCTTTTGACATTTTGTATACTCTTATTTTCTTATCCCAGATTTCATTTTCAAGCCAGCAGGCTGCATATAATATTTCTTCCTCATTTTGGTTTTCTTTTAAGTTAACATGTCTGTTCAAGGCCCTGCACATAATCCCTTAATATGGAAACCTAATAAGACTGCTAGTCTCAAATGATAACACAAAGCGTCTCAATAATATGGGAGAGAAAAGGAAAAACCTATGTGTAGGAACCTCAAAGGGATCGTGGGAACTAAAAAAAATGGCAGTCCGTGGGAAAATATACTGATTGTGGGAAATCCGACCGGAGACCTCAAAAACTACAGTTAAGATGGCAGCCCAACTGGAAATCGGATGAACTCTACCAAAAACTACAATTAAGATGGCAGCCCAACCGGAAACCGGATGAACCCTATCAAAAACTACAACCAAAATGGCAGCCCAACCGGAAACCGGATGAACCCCACCAGGCTCTTCCGGCCCATCTAGGGCCCAACTTCAGACTCCACCCCTCGTCGGAGCGGGGGTGGAACCCTCCGTCCTCCGGGGAGTTCTCCAAAAAAATTAATATGGCTCCTGCCAGACGCCACCAAACACCTCTCCTCTGCAGCCTAGATCTTAAAATGGCTGAGACACTGACAGTTTCTTAAAAATTAAGATGGCGTTCGTCAGACGCCACTAGACACACTCTCCTCTCTGCCTGATAAGCAGTCTGGGGACTACCATCTCCGAACCTCACCACCAAGCTTACCGCAACAACCACAGAACTGAAACAATTTGTAGACTCAATTTATATGCACTAAAATTCTTTTGAATAACCAAAAAGGACCAACAAAATACACTCAAGTAGTCTTGAGTTCCAACCTAAAGCACAAACTGCCAACAGAAAAACGCCACCAAAGAATAATCAGAACAATTTATATCGCAAAATGGCGTTCGCCAGATGCCACTAGACACTTCTCCTCTCCACCTGATAGGCAGTCTGGGGACTATTGGACCCTCCTCACCCCAGAACCTTACCCTCCAGGCTCACCGCAGCAACCATGCAATTAAAATAATTTTATAAGACTTTTTAAACTAATTAATATGCATCTAAAAAAAAAAATCTTCTGAATAACAAAAAAAAGGACCAACAAAACGCACTGAAGTAGTCTTGAGTTCTAATTTAAAAGGTAAATTGCCAACAGAAAAACATCATGAAAAAAATCTTCTAACTCCCTGGGTGGCAGGTTCTAATTCCTCCTCCCCCCTACGAACCTCACCTGGGGTTCCTAGCTCGGGGGGGGTGTCCTAATTCCCCTTGTGCTGGGCACCTTTCCCTCCTCCCCTGCCCGAAAGGAGGCAACCTCCAAACCAGTGGTTCCCCTTACTCTGAGAATCTCTGGTCAGGATTTTTTCTTCCAGCACACAAGGGTCCTAGTTCCTCGGGCACAGACTCTCTGGGGTCTGCCCCAAGGAACCCCCTCCTCCCAGGTGGCCTTGGCTGATGGAATCGCTACTTCCCCGTCTGGGATTCCTAGCGATTCCACCCCCGATCTGGCAGCGACCAAGCCACCTCTAGTAGGAGCCTCTCACAGGTACGGGGCGGCTAGAAGGAGGGTACTCCCCCGTCTCTCACCTCCAGGTGTCCCTTGGGGTACAGCACTCACACGTTTCCACTCGCTTCCCTCCTTTCCCGGCTGGGCTCCTCGCGGAGAACTGGAACCGCGGTACTCGGAGGTCCTCACTCACTTCGGGAGTCTGCTCTAAGCAGCCCCTGTCTCACTCGGTCGCCACCTCACACACACTCGTACCCCCTAATGCCTCACCCCACTCGCAGGACCGACCTTACCTGCAAGCCCCGCTCCTCGGAGGGGTACCTCTGGGTTGCTGGGCTTCTGATCTTCCCTTGGGACAACCGACAGTCCTCCCAACGGTCACGAAAAAATCCGAAGTCCAGGCGGCAGAAAAAAAAACTCTGCCGGGCGCCTTCCCTGAACCCATCCTTCTCCGGATTGGGACGAGGCCCCCAGCTGTTATAAACGGAGCCTGGACTTTTTTTTGGTGGAGTGAAAGTCTGCTCGTTTATTTAAAAAGAAAAACCAGAAGTGGAGACTCGAGATAAGCCCGAGTCCCACTCGGCAACCCAGAAAAAAACAACAGTGCGACGCACAGGGCGTTCCTTCGGACTCAGGTTCCTCAGGAAGACCCCCGGCCGGCGAGGGGCTGAGCCCCACGGCCGTTTTACAGTCTCTCTGATGTTATGATTGGTGGAGCTCAGATCCTCCCTCTGATGGCTCGTTGCTAGGGTCCTCATTGGTGTTCAGCTCCGTCAGTCTCTGGGGCGTCGAGTGATTGGTTTGCCCCCTAACCAATAATTCCTCAAGATGTTTACATCGTAAATTATTAAGTCATCTTAAGAACATTCCAGAACGTTCCCCTCTTTTCTATAGACCCATTACTCTCCCCCATTAGTGTCACCATCTAGCGATCACATAGCAGCATTACACCTGTACAGTCGCAATAATAATCAACTTCTTAACTATATATAACAAATAACTATTAACTTCTTTTTAACCAAAAAAAAAAAAAAAACTTTTAACCATTTATTACACTTATACCCTCTTCCAACCCCTGTGTCCCGGACCCCTCTTCCCCTATGCTGGAAAACACAGCTAGAGAAGACTGCTTTATAGCACAGGAGAGCTATCGTCCTCTTGGCTCACCCGTGTTTCCTCAGCACCCTGCCTTGGATGGGAATCCAGAGCCCGTCCCAGGACCTTCCCAACCCCTCTTCTCCACTCTTTTGTCCCCAGTTTCTAGCCCTCATGTTTCAACCACGCGTAAAAACCCCTTCTCCCCGATCTCTTTGTTCCCAGGGACAGCCATTGCCATGTGCACGCAGCCTGGGAAAAACCCCCTCCCCCCAACCCCTTTTCTCTGAGTTTGTCTCCAATAATGGCGGATGCAATGTTCCTTCCTCTCCAAACTACACCTCCCACAATCCCTTTCTCCCCCACCCCACAAATCCCTTCTTGTCACCATCCCCTCCCACTCTCACATCAGAACCTGACCCCGCCCCTAACCCTGCCCCCACAGCATCGTGTTTCACCCCTCCCTCTGTGCCCGCCCATGACTCAAGTACTGCCCCTGCCTCCCACAACCCTGCCCCCAACCCCTCCCCTCCTCTGGCCATGTCCCCTCCTCCACTCCCCGCCCCTGCTTCCCATTGTCCCGCCCCAGCTTCCCACAGTCCTGTGACTACCTCTCTAAATCCTGGAACCAGGAAGTAACTCCAACTTCTTCTACTACACTCTCTCGTACTAGCAATGGAGCAAACCCTGACTGGAAACCCTTTCCTTATTCTAATATTAAGGATTTGTGCAAGGCAATTAAGGAGTTTGGAATGCAGAGTAATTATTTTAAGAGCCTTTTAAGTGCTACTTTTGCAACTCACTTACTTGTACCTCATGATTTAGTTACATTGATGCAAACTCTTCTCACACCTGGTGATTTTATGATGTGGAAAAAGCAATGGAAAATTATTTTATCTGATTTATTGAAAATTTTGTGGCAAACTCCAGATAATTACCTGGACTTTGAGAATAATTATATCACACTAGATCTTTTATCTGGTGACAATAATATGGCAAATCCTCAAAAACAAGCAATACTTATCCCTCGTCCAGTTCTTACTGAAATCACACGTGCTGCTGAAAAGGCCTTAACATTATTACCATCTGAAACTCCTAACTCTCATTATACCACCACCAAACAATTGCCAAATGAAAATATTATTCACTTTTATAACCGTTTGTACGAAGCTGTCTCTTCCCAGGTCCCTAATCCTGACCTCCAACAAGTGCTCCTACTTGAACTTCTCCAAGTTAATACAAATGATGCTTGCAAACAAGTCATCCTCACTCTCCCTCTGCATTCTCCTCCTACTGTTGAATCCATCCTCGAAGTCTGTACAAAGAAGGTGCAGCTGAACACAGCTGCTCCTTTTTTGAAAAAAGTGGGGATGGTTGGGGAAATTGTGGAGAATGCTACAGGTACAGGGGAAACTCAATCGCGTAGTAACTTTATATGCTATCGTTGTCAGAAAAAGGGACATGTAGCTCGCAATTGCAGAACGATTATAACTGCTGATAAAAACTCTCCAAAGACTGTTTCCCCAGGTCAACAGCAGGGAAACTAGCGACCCAACGCGTCCTAACAGCTCCGCGTTCAGACCTAAATAGGGCTGCAGACAAACCAACTTGGACTTCTGGACTCAGGTTTAAGGTAACCTGTGATAAAGCACACCATTTCAACAACAACAAACAGACTGTAATACCAATCTCATTCCAGAATGTGGAGCACATGCAAGACTTTACATACCTTTTTGTTATTGGGGACACTTGGGAAACACCTGCTGGGATAGAGGTTACACCTATACTCATGAAAGTGGATCAGAACAGGTGTTTTAACCTAATTGTACAATGTATATATCCGCCGTACATTATGCCAAAGGGTCAAGTCATTGCACAGGCCATTCCACTGCCCAAATACCTGCCCACAGATGGTCATATCCCAGCCATCTGTTGGACTGAGGTTTTGGGAAACAACAAACCTGTAATAGAATGTAAGCGCCATCACAAATCACATAAAATCAGTATAATGGGAATGATAGATACAGGTACTGATGTGTCTGTCATTCCATTTGGTAAGTGGCCTGCGCAATGGGAATTGCAATCTCAGGGTATCATACAAGGGATTGGAGGTACCCAAATTGCAAAGCAATCCAAATACACCATCCAAATTGAAGGTCCTGAAGGACAAATAGCGACGCTTTGTCCATATGTCCTAGACACCAAATTCACCCTATGGGGAAGGGATGCCATGTCTCAGTGGGGAACAAAAATTGATATCACCCCTAGACATCAAAATTTTCCCTTGCAGGCCACTGAAGCAGAGTGCCAACCACAGAAGTTAACTTGGAAAACAGATGAACCCGTGTGGGTTAACCAGTGGTCGCTAAAAAAAGAAAACTTAGAGGCACTCAAAACATTAGTAGCTGAACAATTGGCTAAAGGAAATATAGTTCCAACTAACAGCCCATGGAACACACCCGTGTTTGTAATACAAAAACCGGGAAAGAACAAATATAGGCTACTCCAAGATCTTAGAGAAATTAATAAGGTTATTGAAGACATGGGACCCCTTCAACCATGTATGCCATCACCTTCAATGCTCCCACAACATTGGCATATAGCTGTTCTTGACATTAAAGATTGCTTCTTTCATATTCCACTCCACCCTGCAGATGCCCCTCGATTTGCATTTTCTGTACCCTCTCTTAATCGTGAAACCCCCATGGAATGTTATCATTGGCTTGTGCTTCCCCAAGGTATGAAAAATTCCCCAACACTCTCCAAGAGTATATTGCTAAAATTCTATCTCCCATCCGTGCCAAAGCAGAGAAAGCCATCATCCTACATTACATGGATGATGTGCTGGTGTGTGCTCCCAATAATCAGTATCTCGAGCAGACACCTAACATGGTGATTGAGGCCCTAGAGGCCAAGGGCTTTGAATTACAACCTGAAAAAATGCAGAGAACAAGCCCTTGGAAATACCTCGGACTCAAAATCACAGAAACCTCTATCACCCCAACACCCGTCACCATTAATAATAATCCAGAAACATTAGAGGAAGTGCAACAGATCTGTGGGACACTGAAGTATTTAAGGTCCTGGTTAGGACTCACCACAGAGGATGTAGCTCCTCTTGCAAACCTGTTAAAAGGGGAAGGCGGTCCAGCATCCCCTAGATCCCTGACAGAAGAGGCAAGGCAGTCTCTCAAAAAGATACAAGAGCTCATTTCCACCAGACAAGTGCACAGGTATCAGCCCTCCCTACCCTTTAAGCTTGTCATTCTAGGGAAGGTACCACGCTTTCACAGCCTCATATTTCAGTGGGACAAAGAAAGAAAGAACCCCTCATCATAATTGAATGGGTATTCCTTCCACTCCAACCTCCTAAAACCATCACACAGCCACAAGAACTAATGGCAAAAATTATCATGAAGGGTAGAGCAAGGCTCTGCACCCTGGCAGGATGTGACTTTGCGTGCATCTACTTACCTGTAACAATTGATGCATTAGATCACCTACTCCAAAATAATATAAATTTACAATTTGCATTAGATAGTTACTCAGGCCAAATCTCCAATCATTACCCAAAACATGACATGTTTAATCTGCCATTCTCTTTCATCCCTCGAGAGATGCAAAGTAGAAAACCCCTCAATGCAATTACCATTTTTACCGATGCTTCAGGAAAAAGTAAAAAGTCCGTGATCACATGGAAAAATCCAAAGACGCAAAAGTGGGAATCTGACATCAAGGTAATCCAAGGATCACCACAAGTAGCTGAACTAGCAGCTGTCGTTAGAGCATTTGAGAGATTCAAAGAACCCTTTAATTTGGTCACAGACTCAGCATATGTAGCTGGAGTAAGTGTTAGAGCTGAGCATGCTCTCCTAAAAGAAATCTCAAACAAAAAAATTTATGATTTGCTCTCAAAATTAATTTATCTGGTTTCCCACAGAGAGCATCCCTATTTTGTCATGCATGTGAGGTCACATACAAACCTGCCAGGATTTATTGCAGAGGGTAATCGTAGAGCTGATGCTCTGGCTATGCCAGCAGACATAGTTCTATCAGCCGAATTACCAAAGCTCCCCCAAGTTTTTGAACAAGCAAAATTGAGCCATGCCATGTACCATCACAATATTCCTGCTCTTATCTGCATGTTCCATCTGTCACGGACACAGGCAAAAGCAATAGTGGCAACATGTCCCAACTGCCAGAAGCTACAGCTTCCATCACTGGGCATGGGGGTCAATCCCAGAGGCATTAATAGTGGTGAAGTGTGGCAGATGGACATCACACATTTCCCTGAATTTGGGAGATTAAAATACGTTCATGTTTCTATTGATACCTTCTCTGGTGCTATGTATGCCTCTGCACATGCAGGTGAAAAAAAGCTAAGGACGTTGAAAAACATCTTGTCCAAGCTTTTGCTGTGCTCTGTATACCTGAGGAGATAAAAACTGACAACTGACCTGCCTACACCTCTCAGGAGTTTAAAAACTTTCGTCAGCAGTGGGGATTTTGACATGTTACAGGTATTCCTCACTCCCCAACTGGACAAGGCATTGTTGAACGTGCCCATCAAACCCTCAAGCAAATGCTGCTACAACAATCAGGGACCACTAAACTCAACTCACCTGTCCTCAGACTCAGCAAAGCGTTGTTTACCATAAACTTCCTGAATGGCACCTTTGAGGATCCAAACCCTCCCATCTATCGTCATTTCCAGAACACCGGGAGATAGAAACTGAAGGAAAATCCAGAAGTCCTGATCCGGGACCCAGAGACTCAAAAAATCCAAGGACCATACAAACTTGTAACTTGGGGACGTGGGTATGCCAGTGTATCTACCCCTCAAGGACTGAGATGGATCCCAGGGAAATGGGTAAAACCTTATGTCACTTCCTCAAGAGTTAAGGAGGTTAAAACTGCTTCCTGGAAGAGATGCCGTAAAAAGGATCCTGATTTTTTTGCACCCTCATGTAAACCCCCTACTGCAGATTTTTATGTTAATCCCTTAAGTTAAGTTGCACTGTTTTGCACTCAGGTTTTGCACTGTATTTTTGTAAATCTTCGTCCTGATACCCCAGACCATAGATGTCCTGACTAAACCCCTGAGTTCTGACTGGGGAACTAGTTTAAAGGCATCCTAGGTACTGTCGAGTTGTAGGGACGATAGATTCCAATTATGTTTTCCACTGTTGTTTTGTTACTGTTCTACGCACTTTTAAGTTACTAAGAGTTACAACCCAGCTTTAAAGAAAAAAAAAAATAGGGAATTGTTGCTGCCTGTTCTGAGCTTCTCCTCCCCCTCCCAAAGACACTTGCTCCTGCCACATGCTCTGAGCTCCTTTGTTCTAAGCGCAGGCAAAACCAAATGTAACTCAAACTCTTTAGCAGTGTCTGATTGGCCGGTCACCCCGGGTCCGCCCCCAGTCCTCCCCTTTCCCCTTCTCCTAATAAAAGAGATCGTGGAGGGAGGCCCCACCCTCTCTTGGCTCAGCTATCTTCCTGTGAACGTCTCTTGTTGTCTGTCTCATTTGAAAGCTTCTAACTGCAGGAAATTGAGCGAGCAGGGAGCTGTATTTCTCCCTCTTTGCTTCTGCTGATGGTATTTGCTTTGCAGCTGATACAGGTACTGATTTTAGAGCTACTAAAGTGCTAGATCGCCCATGCTACCTCTCTAGGCTGCTCGAGGCTTTCTAAGGCATTAAAGTACTAGCCTAGCCAGTATAAAGCTGAAAAGATACCTTCCACAGGTGGGATTAGGAAAGGGAGACTGTAGGGGGGGCCTACAATGGAGATATTGTCTAACATGACTACGATTTTTTTAGCATATATACTGCCTTTCACAGGAACACCATAAGACCCAGTGACCTGCACTGCCTACAACCCCTTTCTACCTTGTACAATTTTGAATTCCACCACGTCTCCATCTCCCAAGCTTGGGATGCATTTTTCAGGGTTATTCTTTTTAATAGCAGTTCTATGAACGAATATGTCTTGCTGGTTGTCACATCTCATTATAAAACCATAATTTTGTTTAACATGATACCACTTTACTATTCCTAAATCCTTATCTACGGTGATATTTCCCTTTTTCCAAGTGGCTGCTGTTTTTTGTCTCGCTGCGCTCTTGCTTTCTCTTTTGCTCGCTCCCGCGTTGGAATTGCCAGGGTTGCTAGTGCTGCCGGGGCCATCGGGGCTGCTCGTGCCTGCAGGCTCTTCCCAGGCCCGCATTCAGGGCCGCACAGGCCGGGCTGGACCGCACTGCTCAGTTCTCCGTGCGTCGCCTCCTCTGGTCGCAGCTTTGCTGCCGCTGGCAGGCACTGCAGCCACATCTTGGCCAGGCCCCCAAGCAATGACTCCCCCGCGCCCTGCTCCAGCGTGCATTTCGGCTGGGCGTGGCTCCGGTCCACCGCCACCGCCACCAGCCACTACCTGCGCGCCACCCCTCTCGGTCGGGCATTCACGGGGCTCGCTCCACCACGCGCTGCACGGGGCCAGGCAGGCACCACCGGGTTGCGCCGCTCCTGTCGCTGACACTGCAACTCATGCCACTCCGCCCACATGCGGGAATTGCCTCGCTGCTGCTCACAGAGCACTCGGTGCACGTGGGCGAGGCCGCACGGTCCCTGAGCCAGGCTTCCCTTCGCCAAGACACAGCTGACATTGCTCAACAGTCCCGGTAATTAAATAATACTCATGAAAATATTCTTCCATCAGCATATATTTTGACTCAAAATGTAACTGTGTCCAAACAGTGTTCCAAAAGTCTTTGGTAAGAATTAAATCCCAAGAAACATAGAAAAAGTTCTTAAACAACCATGAAAGGAAATGTTTCAGTTCCTTTTGAGCTTGAATTAAGCTAAAATTTACAAATCGTTGTTCAAGAATCTTTTCAAGTTTAAGATAAATGTCCATATGCGGCTCTGAGAGCCAAGAGTCTTCCCACGGTTCCTCCATAGTTTAGATATGGAATAGCAAAACAAAAACGAGAAGAGGAATCCAAAGTTGCTTTACTCAAATATCAGTCGCTTAGGGATCGGGGATCGTTCTGCTCACAATTCTCCACCATTACGTTACAGTGGGGATACTGTAACACGCGTACCAAACAAGGAGTCCCGTGGAAAAGAAATATATATGGACAGATCCTTGATAGATGTTTCAGAGATGTTTGTTTCCCCAGCCACATGGCCGTGGCTCTGCCCAAGGAACTGTTACAGTCACCGGACCAAGGGTCCTTGTCCACGCAGGGGAACACAAAACAACCAGTGGGGAATGAGGCTGACGAGGGGCTAGGGAAATCCTGTCTCTCTCCCCTCAGGGCCCCTCTCCCAGGGCTACATGGCAGGGGAGAGGGACCCCAACAGAAAATTACTTCATAAGGAGCTCTAGAAAGTAAAGTGTCTTAGGTTCAAGTATCTATTATGCTGGTTCACCCAATCATCATATTCCTGTTGAAATTGTCTATTTACTTTTATTTTAAAAGCATGTAATATAATGGCACAACCTTTAGGTTCCTGAAAAATACCGTGGCCTGTTGGATCCTGTGTCTCATTTTATCCTCCCTGTTGTGTCATAGCAGCTCTGGTGTATGGTACCCAGAATTTAAAAACCCATGATTAATAGAATTGTTGAGATAAACTAATGCTTGGCAGGAATAAAGAGTTCAAGAGGAGACAATCAGATTTTCATAAACAATTTTTTTCCCCTCAGTTAGGGTTATTTTTATTCCACTGCTTCTACTGAAGGGGAAATAATAAAATGACCAGATTATGCCAGTACAGGGAGATTCTGTGTGTTGCCTTTGTGTATCTTTCAAATGCCAGTATGTGTGAGTGTCACAGGCTGAACCCTCTTATGAAAAGCCACTTCAGCAATTATCATTTGCAATGAAGTAAAAGCAGAGAAGGAGATGAAAACTGCAAATCAGTTTGGTTTTATGTTCTAATTAAGATTTTGATCAAACATCCAGCTATTTTTCCTGATCCCTGCTGCTAGATAGAGAGGGGGGAAAAGCCTTGACGTGAATATGGGGAAAGGATCTTCTCTTGTAGGTTATAGAAAGGAACAGGCTGCCTGCTCCTGAAGGACTATATCCCTGAAATTCTAGGCTGCTGCATCCCAGGTTGACCCTGGCGCAGATCCCGAGCCCCTGGCCTGGAGCCTGGGCTTAGGGTGTCTGTCCCTGGACACAACAGCACTGACCCATCCTGCTGTGCTTTAAGTCCTCCTGCTTTCATTATCCCCCCAGTTCTCTTCTGCTACTGTGACACTGCATGAGAGCACAAGCCCTTCTCAGATAAGGGTTAAAGGGTGGTAGAAATTACCTGTTCTTTCTCTCACACCTGGAAATCCTGATATGATTAGAGATGTGCAATTTGCACCATATTTTTAGTTTCTCCACATACCTTGTAGTAAATGATCTTAGAAGATCCAAGATTTAAATTTGGATGGTCTTCAGTAGTCTTAGATTCTTTTATGTTCCTCAGTCCACATATTCAGACATACCAACTTTCATATCTCTCCTCACAACAGCCTATAAGATTCAGTAATTATGTTATTTTCAGCTTCTAAAACAAATGTATAAGGAGGTTAAATCCAAAAATGACTTAATTATATGCTTTTAAAACTCCCAGCAGCAGAAATTAATAGGTGCGAGGACTTTGACAGAATTCCAAAGGGCAGAATCTCAGGCAACATGTTCAGTCCAAGGTCAGGTAGTAATTCTGTGATTTACATGAACACTCTAATTTCTGGAAGGCCTTTCCAATTCAGCAATTCCAGCAGGAAACTGGAATTAAGCCACAAACATACCTGGCAAGTGAGGCTATTTGCTTTGGCTGGAATTGATGCAAAGAACCTCATATATTGAAAGGCAAATGTTCATAGTTAGCAAAAATAAGCAAATTTTCATGTTCTGTTGCTTAGAATTTGTGCTCAAATGCACAAACAAATGTATAGTTTTATGATAGTTTTTCCTGACCTGTGATGTTTATAAAATCTTTTGAAAGCATATTACACTGAGTTTGTAGTTCCCCACTTATTTATTTCAGCTATGGTAACGTTTCTGAGACAAAAATGAAAACATATCTGAATAAGCTTTGGTTTAAAAATCATAATAACAGCACATGCTAAAGAAAATCCAGTTGAGGGGATCATCATTGTGGGAAAATTCATTGCACAAAAATGCTGTATACTTTTCTTTTTATGACTTAAATTTCTTTTTTTTTTGTCTTACAATATAAATTCAAATTTTGAAAAGAACATAATTATCCAAGATCATAGAGAGGAAGGTTTCAGTGAAGGAGAGTCTTTTCCAAAGAAAAATTGAGATGTTGCAAATGCTTGTCATAGTGGGAGAAATAGAATAAAATTAGAATATATTAAACTCAATATAGCAGTTGCAGAGTGTGTACTCAGTCAACTTAGATGTGAAAGAAGAAGTTCGTGGCCTTTACACCAATTAAAAAGATTTGGAACCATAATTAAGCCATTGACAACATTCTTTGCAATATAAAAGGTAATCAAATGTTTGGTTGTACAGCCACATTAGCCATTTGTAGGCTGACTACAATAATACAATTGAACTAATATTGCCCATAATTGTACAGAGTAGAAAACAGCTGCTCTTTTCTAGTAGGACACACTAACAGGTTATGCTAAAAGTGATTGCTCATTTTGTTGTTCTGAGTCACTAAAAAGTTACAGCTGTGGCTAGAACATCCTGTCCTGTTAGTTTAGAGAATTATTATGATACTAGACTGTAGGCTAAGATCATCAAAACCCCAAAATCTCTAAACGGAAGCTTTGAGACTCTGTTCTGGTATCAAAGTCAACAGCAAACTCAGGGTGGTGTGCTGTAAATCAAGACCTGAATCTGTGCTAAGGTCTCGCACATCTTCAGGGATGGAGGAGGGAGGGAATTCCCTGCCTCTGTAATGAGACCAAAACAAAGATCCCAAGTCTGGTACTCAAGGCATAGCTTCAGAGTTCTGTGTTCAGGCTGTAGGAGGCCAAGGATGCTTAGTATGACTCCTGTCATTTTAAAACACAACCATTTCTGCAGATCAGGGCAGGCTCATCTTAATGTTATGTTTTAAGTAAGTCCATTTTACAGCAATTCAGAAAAAAAAAGTGGACAACTTTAGCTCTTGTGTACCCAGAGATGAAAGCAGCAGCTCTATTGATGTTGGCAGTTCCATAAATTGATTAGAAAAGGACCACTCCATTTGTCATTTCTTAGAAGAGGCACAAGGCAGATTTATCTTAGTCACAGTGTGGTTGGGTAATGTGACTAAAAGCACAGCACATTAGAATATTCACCCCCTTAGATATTTTATGTTTTCTGGACCATTTTTATTGTTGAGCTATATTTAGGATGCATTTTACTGTGTATTTGTGAGTATCTGTTGATGTATATGAGGGTTTTGCCCAGGTACTACATTTGAACTCATTAGGAAATTATTTTCTAACATTTTGAGAACTATGGACAAGCAAAATTATAAAAGGTACTTAAAACATTTTCATATGTCAAATCTAATGAATGCTAGAGGTAAAACAACAATAAAAGGGTTGTTTATGTGACTTAGGAGGTAAGCTATTAATTTGCAAATAAGTGTTTCCCCGTGAGGATTTATTGTCTATTAGTGTGGTGTGCAATAAATAGGAGTAATATTAATATAAAAAGATTTGAATTTAATACAGGCTTATTGCTTCTTGTAGAGTGTTTATAGCAAATAACGTCATTTATTAAAAACTTCAGATAATGCTTTCCTACTGTGAAAATCCAAATTATATCTAGTGTTTAAATCACATTGCTATCAATTAATATAAGTAATTTATATTTCAAAACCCATGGGAACAAATGTCACGACATGATAAAGACAATCACTGTATTTACAAATATTTCATTCCATCTTATGCAGATTGCAAAACAGAATTTGAAGATCTGCTATTATCTGGCTTCTAAAGGGGAGATATTATTTCAAGAGTAGATAATTTAAGCAATTCCTTGAAGTGGTCATTTTTCAGCATCAAGCTGTTAGTTGGACTTGGCTGAGCTTTTGTAAGCAAGATAATGCTTTAAATTTAATGATGTGACAAAGACACTTTGGAATTACGTATATAATTTATAATGGAGTACTGAGCCATGAGTACTGACACCATAACTGACTGGGCTTTAGATTCTCTATGTGCAACAAGTTACTCCTGTAAATATCAAATACACAACGACAGTTCTTTTCAAACTCTGACAATAATCTCATTTGTCCTATATGTCTGATTTGGTAAGGGATTAATTGGAAAGCAAAAAAGACATAAAAACAATTCCTATTTTAAAACATTGGTCTTGACAAAAACATGAAATATCAGTTTTGTTTCCTGCATTCTAGCAAATAATATCCTTACCTAGAAAAGGAATTGCACTGCATTAGACTAGAGATACAAGCATTTAATTCTTTCAACTATTTTCTATCCATATATGGCAGAACTTCATTAGTAATAAGACAGATTTGCTTGAAATTTCAGGCTACTGAGTACACAAAGCAATTATTTCACTCCTTCATTGCATTATAAGCTGCAGTGATAGCAAACTCACCTTAACACTATATGAATATGAAATATATTTTGATCCTATCTAGAGCTGAAAAGTTTTGTACAGGAACTCGGATACTTTATGTAGTTGTTTGGGGTTTTTGTATATTAAGGGAATGTTTTCTCTGGAACTGAAAATTAATGGACTGACAAAAGTACCCAATAACATTTCAGGCATTATATGAAATGTATTCTGTCCTGACTCACTGTAAAGCATGGTTGCAGTCCCTTTGACATGCTTGTTTAGGCTCTTGGCTCATCTACAGAAAAGTTCAAGATGTGTTCCAGCTTATACTACTAGTGGTGTGGTTATGGAGATGTGAAATTGGAGTAGGATTCTTCAGGGAACACCTACACTGTCAGTCTGGCTCTTTGTTTTGCTCCTAAGGTCTACTCACCTACTTTTACAGAGCTTAATTTGCCCCCAGGGTTCCCTCCTGAACAGCTCAATCTGTCTGGGAGTCTGTGCACAGCTGCCCACAGAGACTCCAGGATTCTATGCTGGACTCACACAATGCCCGCGGTATTTTGGCTCCCACTGATCTGGCTTTCCTCAGATGCTGTTGCAGTTGCTCACGCACCCTTCTGCCTCAAAGCTGGGGTGCTAAACATCCACTCAAAGAGCCACCCTAAACAAATACTTTTACAGGCTACAATGTGGAACCTTCGCAAACTTAGGCAACTGAACTAAATAAAAGAATTAAAAAATAATTATTTTTGCTGGGCCACAGGAATGACGTGGGATATATATGGACACAGCTAGGTCTTCTCTGGAAACTAGTAACTATAGGCAAGTGACGCAGGCTGGCTCAAAGGGTCGAGTTCTGGCATGCCCTCGGTCAGAGGGAACGCAGCGTCACTTCCACAACATCCTCTGGGAACGCCTTCGGTGGCAAAGCAGGGCGCAAGCTGGACGCGCGTGCTGCTTCCTCCTCAGAGGAGGCACAACAGGCAGCCGGTGTCTGGGCTCGCGTCAGCCCGGAGGTAAAGGAATAGAGAGGGGCCTCTGGTGTGGGTTCCAACATAGGTTTATTGCCAGAGGGTCCAGGGACCAGAAAGGGCCCAGAGGGAAGCTGTGCATGGCTTTTTAAAGGGGGGGTGGAACAAGGTGGGGAAAAGGGAAGCAACCAATGGGGTACAACCAAGGGGCAGGATGCCATTAAACTTGAACCAATGGGGAAAACAGGGAGGCAGGAGTCACAACAGGGAACCAATGAACAACTGAGAAATAGTGAACTTTCTAGAAGAGGGGGAGGTAACTTGGGCCCGAGAACCACCCAGGGGGATGTGGCTCAAACCTCCGAGCCGTCCCTTGATCCACCCTCCGACCCACTGTCATGGGCGGGGAAATCCACCCAATGGATGGCCCTGACTCGAGTGGCATGTAACAATCTCGGCTCCTGAGTGAGCTGAGCCACCCCAACAGGAAAGGTGAGCAGAAGGCCATCCAAAACAAACAGTCCTGGCACAGTGGACTAGATAAACCAGATCCCTTAAAAAAAACTTCCCCCGTCTCAAATTTTCCTTTTTGAAAGAGAGAAACAAACTCTCTGTTGCAGTCACACAGTTGGATGACAGCACAAGCAAACTCTATGACAATCTGAAGCTGCCACTTGACTCAGTTTCACAGAGAAGCTGAGAGAAAATCAGTAATGTTATTTGGTCAGGTTAGAAGAGGCTTGAGACAGGGTTTTAAAGTAGTTACGGATTAAGTTAAGAAGACACTGACAGTTTTGATATCTGATGGAGAAGACTCCAAAGAAGGGCAAATAGAGTATCAGAGACTGACAGAAAATGCCACTAAGTGAAGAGCATGAGGAAGAAATGCAGCTATTGGGAGGCTGAAGACAGATGACAGTTGCTGAATTTTGAACAGTCCATGAAGAAGAAAAGCCTGAAGAATGCACAAGGGTTAATGATATGGATATAAAACCTGAAATGATGTTGTAGAAATCCTATTGACAGAGCCTCTAAAACTGACCGTTATATTTCCATGAGAATACTGTTTGAAATGCACAAAAGGGCTGAAAGAAAAAATTTGATTTCTTGCTAGATGTAGAGTAGTATATGAGAAGGATCAGCTGACAATTACACTGTGTGACAAGTATAAACAATGCCATAGTAGTGAAATAAAATCAGTTAAAGTCAGTGGGACAATGTTGGGTCAGATTCATGCCCCAAAAATACATCTGAATTCCAAACCCCATTTTGAAATATTCTAGAAATATAAGAAAATCCAGCTTCATTGGACCATAACTCGCATCAAAAATTTTAATATGGGAAATTTCTAAATTATTCCAAAAGTAAATTAAATGCTTTTTAAATTATAAAAGAATTCAAGATATAATTCTAGTCACATAAGTCTGCAGAGTATGAGACTGGAATAAATTACGTTGAATGTAAGAGAAATTTTAAAGCTGTCCAGATTCCTTGATATCCCAAAGATTTTTCTTGTTCCCAGCAGCCATTCCCACAGGCTGAGACTGCAAGCCTGCTGTAAGGGATGCCTGGTTACTGCTTCTGAACTAGCCAGGGATACACAACCCATCCTACTTGTAGTCCACTTTCCAATTACTGTTACCCAGGTTTATGTACTGCAGCAGTGTTGCACTTTCCAATTACTGTTACCCAGGTTTATGTACTGCAGCAGTGTTGCACAGTTAGACACACTCTTTTCTCCAATAAATTTGGAGTAAAATCCAATTCGCATAAAAATTTCTCCTGGAATCTAAGATTTATAGGCAAATTAAAAAAAAAGACTGTTGTATGAGCAATACTGTGGCAGGATGGATTGCTACTATATATTATACTCATTAGCCAATACTCACATCTTGTAACACTTGCCAACTTTCAGAGTTAGGACACGTGTGGGAATACTACCTTTAAATTCTTGGTCTAAAATCCAGATAGTTATGTAATTATTCCAGAGTTATGAGTTCATCCAGAGTAAGGTCTGGGGTTTTCCCCCTTTCCTCTCTGCCTCTGTCTCTCTGTCTCTCTCTCTTGCTGTGTGTCTCTCTCCCCCACTGATTTCATGTCCTGTTTCCTGGGAACCCAGAGTTTTCATTGCCCAGTTTCTGTATCCCACTTTCATTCTAATCTTAGAGGCTCAGCAAGCCTTGATTGTTTCTATAGTAATTTGAGTTGGAAGAATGGCTGACTACTAAAATCTGTTACCTGAACTGTCCTTTAGAAGTGTTTGTTGTTTCAGCCACCTCAGTTATTTGCCTGAAATCAGTATTGTGAATGTTGTCCACTGGTCCCTTTTTCAAATATTTTCTTTTCTTCTTCCACTGTCATTAACAGAATTTGCAAGAATCTTGCTTATTAACAGAATAAACAAGAATTTGGCTTCTATCAGTCAAACCTGAGGTAGTCTGGAGCAGAACACTTAGGAACTGCACAATGGTGCTCCTTTTTACATTTATGGTTGGAATATTATAGATACTATGCCACTTTAGAGCCTTTCATTTATGTACCATTTAATATTGCATATAGCTGTAAAAATAAGTCATTAGTGAGCAAAACATTGGCATTCTGTGGCTCAAAATTCCTTATGCAGGAATATTTTCAACATTTTTAATTGTTTCTGAGTGACTAATAAGGATAATTTTACTTCCATTTACATTCCCACTGTAATGAACGTTTATCCTGTGAATTCACAAAATCACAGAATAAGCTGAGTTGCCTCAGCAGATGCTATTAATAATGCACTCCTTCACCATATTTATACCTTTGAACAGTTCTTACTATTCTTTTATTCTTTTGCTTCTAATAGCTCTTTCTGTATTACAGAATAGAAAAAAACCAGCTTCAGCTGCCCACATGCTACAACACTGGAAACTTTAAACCAGCTGTTGGTATGGGTAAAACCAGGAAGGCTGGAAATGTCATTGAAATGTGGCTATTGTCAGTGTGATATAAAAAGATAGAATATGAGATTTTTTTTAAAAAAAACACTGCTCTTTTCTGAAAAGTCTAATACAGATGTGCAGATTTTGCCAACAAATTCACAGTTTATGCCACAAAGAGCCCACTTCTATCAGTTATATTTTCCTTCAAATAATACTTTAGCTTAGAGAATAAATAAAGATATTTCAATGAAAGAGATGGAGAAAAAAGAGTGAGATGGACAAAAGTTGAAACACGTTTTAGACACAAAATTCCTTTCTTCCTCTTCCCAACAATTCCTGTGTACTATATGTGTCCTAAACTGTCCTAGAGCATGTATTTCCAGCAGTTCTTCTCTGGAATCAAAAATTTTATGTAGGAGGTAAAATGGGGTAGCTTCAGGAGAGTAGAGAAAGTTCCATTTCAAAGAAATGCAGAAGCTTTAGTACAGAAGTTTTCAGGCTTTATCTCTGCTGGCAGCTGTGATACAGAAACATGGTGGGAACCCATTATGAAATACCTTTCTAGTTGGAACGCAAACTTCTGTGGACGTAGGTTCAGTCCAGAATTTCTAATTCATTGATTAAGTGTTTACACTTTGTCTCTCACATGACTTGTAACCAGTAAGCAAGGTAACCTCTTTGTGTCATAGCTGAGAGGAGCAAGGTGACCAGACTTGCACACTTCAGGGTTTAGTGTCCAGAGCTTCACTTGCATTCCTAAGTGTGATGCAGCTGAGCATTCCATAGAGAGAAAATCCTTGGACTGAGTCTTGTAACACCCTTCAGTATATGGAGGCAAAATGAAGTTAGTAAGCACTGAGTAGGATTTTAGAAGGGATAATGCTTCTGTCACTGCTTCACTGAATGTAGAAGCTTAACGGTGACATTTTATCTGCTTTTCTGTAGTTCTGATAGCAGTCCAGTCCCCATTGTGAAGCACCAGTGACTTCAGTAGGTACAATTTTGCTCCACTTTTAGAGTACTTATCTCCAAATTGGAACTGCAAAAGTTTAAGGATAATTTTGTTAGATCATTAAATTCTCCATCCACTTTTTACTTCATCTGTAGCAACCCTTCTGAAAGAGGTATCTCTGCTTGTTCAGGATGTGTCTGTAGTTACTCCTTTCTTTCAAAATTTTGCATGAAAGCAGACACATAGGCACTTTTTCTTGTATATTAAGGCCATAATACATTTCCTCTCAGCTAGACTTGATCAAGTAGGCTCAGAAAAATATTTTTTCAATGTACTTCTGTTTTAAGAACTGTCTTTTAATTATTTTTTTACATTTCTTATGAAGTTATTTAAAGAAATGTTACATGACGTCTGAAAACCAGCTGTCAGTTTCTTGCTATCAGGGAATTTTCACTTTCTGGCAAATTCTTTTTTATTTTCAAGTGTAAGAAGTAGACAAAATGAATTCTGAACAAGTTGAAATTCCATAACCTCCAAGGTTGTATTTGTAACTAATTCTGCTTCAGTGCTTTCTCCTTTCCAATTGGCTGTCATCAATTAAACTAGTTAGTACTCTGCTCCCCAATAATTTTTTAATAGAAATTTGCATTTTATAGATGTCTTTTCTAGACATGCAGAAATGCAGCATTTAGTCTAGGATTCCACTATAATCAGTGGGAAGAATATGTCTTCATCAGTGATTTGTCCTGTGTCTGTTGGATACTGGCTTAGAATGTAATGGGTCACTCCCAAAAAGCACTTCTGTCTTTCCAGTTGAGGACACTTACAGTGGCAGCTGAGCTTGTTAAACTCTGGTGAGATAAGTATTCCTAGCATGAAGTTTATTATAGGAAATTTTAAAAATTTAATACATATAAAAATGCAATCTATACACATTAATAATGCATACAGTGGCAAAAATCTGCCAAATCCTTCTGCATTTGTCTTTTCCTGATTTTTACTTTGGACATTCTCAGACATTACTCTAACAGTAACTGAATGTCCAAAGACATTTCTCCCATACAGTGTTAAACCTAACTTGTGGGAAATGAAGTTACAGAGAATCCACAGGTGCTGACAGGGTACAGAAACAGCACTGTGCTTGAACAGATAGAAATGGATAAATGTTTCGATCTGAGACCTTGGCAAAGGCTGCCTGAATTAGAACAATGAGCTTTTGCAGCTTAAACCAAGAATGTAGTTTTGTAGTTTTAAAATAAATATGCTTTATAAAAGTAGAAAAGTATTTTTAACAAGTAAAAATATGTTTCATGCAAGAAATAATAGTGAGAAGTAAAAGAGTAAAGAATTTTGAGTTTAACAATAAATTTTGTAATAGAGTTTCTTAGAAGGTTAAGATATAGTAATATAAGCCTGTGCAATAGGCCTTAATAGCAATATGTTGATTGGACAAGAAAATACGCATTGCAGCAAATTCATACAGTGATGATTGGTACAAATGTGTTAGCAAGCTTTGTGGCATTTGCTTATTGGCTTAAAAAAGTATATAAGGCCTTGTAGAAAAAAGCTACTAGCTATCTCAGTTTTTTGATTTGCTGCAGCTGCTGCTACCTCGGCCTCTGTGCCTGCTGCAGCTGCCACTGCTGCTGCTTTTGCTATTGCTACTGTAACTGCTGCTTTTGATATTAGAGATGCTGTCTGCAACATCTCTCCTGTCTCATCCTTCAATAAACATGACATTGATTCAGCAATAAATCATCTCTGTGACATCTCTCAGTCATGCCAATCCCTTAACCCCAACACTAACTGTCTGCATAAATATTTTCATTTGCTTGTATAGCATTACATCTGATGAGAGAATAACTTTATCTTTTCAATTCAGCCATAATTTTGCTGAATCTTAGTGCCTCTTCTGGATAAGGAATACGATCACTGTCTATAGATTATGTGATTCTTTACTGAGCCCTAAGGCCTTCTTATTTCCCTCTTAAAGTGACCTGAAATAAATGAGACCATAGTAGATAGAAACATAACTGAGGATTTTGCTCTTTTATGTTAATAGATAAATGTCAAGATCTGATTGAATATTGGATTTCAATTCCAACAATTCTGACAATAGACTAATTTCCGTTCTGCTTAAATTACAAAAAGATTTCCTGCAAAATAAGCTTATTGAAATGCTTAATTATCAGTTGAGTGAAAATATTTAAGTTGTAGGAAATCCCTACTATTACGCTTTATTAAAAGCTGATGAATTTAATGTGGTTTTGGGAAATATTTGGGGTCTGTGTAAACAACAGTGCACAACACTTTGCTTAGAGAAAGTGCAGCCTTCCCCTCCCTTCAGGAATGAATTCCCCACTTGTGCAAGGAGTTCCCCATATACAAGGGATATAAGAACTTCTTCCTTTGTATTCTTTCTAGGTCTTCCAATGAAATCTTTTGGCATAGGAATTCTTACACAGACAAGAGTTGAAAAGATTTCCATCTCCATTTCATTTAAAGCTGTTAGGATATTTGCATAAAATTATGTATTGCATTCTCTTCTTTTGAAACTTTACTATAAAACTGGCCCTACCACAGAACGGGAAGAGCTGAATCACTGCTCTAATTATAAATCTGAAGACTAATTAACCTTCCATGACTAAATTAAATTCCAAAATAAAAAGAACAGACAGAAGCATTTAAACAAAGTTTTAAAGCCCATTAGAATATAAAGTACCAAATATATTCTGGAGTCTGTTTTTGAATATGACATGATTTGAATATGACTTGATGAAGTTGTACTGTATTTGAAAATGGTACATGCAACACTAGCTTGGGAAACAGGCTTTCAGAGCTTCACAGCTGGAGCAAACACTGTCACAACTAAAATGCAGTACTGCAAGGAGCTCTGTAAATTTATAACAAAACACTTTCCTGCACCATTGTTTCAGATCAAGATTTGTTTGTTCATTATATTTAAAATCAAAATGGATTAATCCTATTTTTACTTTTTTGGATGGGAAACCTCACAGAACATCCAATTCCTGGTAACTTTTTTTCCTAAGCTAAAAAAAAGACTGCCTTGTAGAAGTGGCAACATATTTGTGGACTGAGCAACAAAATTCCATTTCCCTCACTGGACCTGAATTGGCTTCATAAGTCCAAAGAGCAATAAAATTTTCCATCTGTCAAAAAAAGCAAATAGACCTGATTCTGAGTGGATGAATAGAAGGCCATTCGTGGCATATTTTTGTTTGCATATATTCCAGTAGAACCTTAATTTAAGATTTTAGTATGTCTCTGAAATAAGGTCATGAATAAATTAATAATGGGTAAAATTATTCCTTCATTAGTCTACTTTTCAAGTTTTTATTTCCAGAGATTAAGACTGAGCAAACACCAAAAATGTAATGCCTTGCCTCTGAGCCACTGCTTCTGTCCTGAGTACTCAATTACTTTGAGTGGATGTTCTGCATGATTCCTCTTGATAATTTGTTATAGGACTGCCAGACACTGTAGATTTTGCCAGTAAGGAACTCATGTGAGGACAACTCAGAAAAAAATCTAAGTAGATTCACATTCACATTGCTAATCTATGACCTTTTGTGAGTTCTTTAAGAGTCAGACATCGAGAGGGAAGGATCAAATATTACGTTGCTGTTATGAATCAATACAAAGCTTTGGTGGTGGTGTGATTCTGTTTTAAGTATGTTAATGGCTACAAAGGGTCAACTTCTGCTTCAATGATTTGCCTCAGATATGTGATTCTCCTTTCCCTGGATAATTAATTTAAATGAAATGTTGACATTTTTTTGTAATAACACTGTTGCAATAGAATGGGCTGATGATTTTTTCTGAACTGCTGAGATAGCCTATGAAAAAACCATCTTTCCACAAGAAATGTCAAAATCAGATACTCTTAACAGAGACTGGTTTTTTAAATTAATCTGGACAACCAAAAGTCTGCTACTGAGTACTGCTTAGCACCTTACACAGTGTTGTAACCATCACCATTACAGTGTTGTAAGAGGTTGACAGTGGATACTCCTGTGATTAGGACTTCAACAGTCTCATTCTGGAATTCATTGGTTACTTCAGCTTCAGTATTAGCCTGCTGCGCTGCTCAATACCTCAAAAAGTCAAATTAATAATAAAAATAAATAATTTTAATATAGCAATAATTATTATTAATAATATATTATTGCCTAAGAAATAACTCATCTGTAGTTTTGCATGCCATTAAGCCCAGCTGAGTTATTATTCTTAATATTAGAAAAAAACTTGTGCTTAGCTTCTTTTGGTTCTTTTATTATAAATTATTGCTTAAAAGTTGTGTTCGAAGAATGGGAAAAAATACAAAATTTGTGATATGAAATATCAATGTGTTAATAAGTCCATTATTAATGCATTTCTGTAGATTGAAAGGCATTACTGAAGAGTGTCTATTAAAGTGGAAAGCCTAATTAAAACAGAGATGCCAATGCACATTATTTTGGTGAATTCATCTTTTTGTGTAATACTTGATATTTTTAAGTTTTAGATGAATGGTATATAGACTGACTGAGCAAAAAACCTTCCTTTCTGATTATAATTTAAACAGATATTCTTACACCCAAACTGAAAATTTTACTGATAATGTGACAAATTGTCAGCTGTACAATATGTGTTAGATCTGATTCATCCCAGTCTGCATTTTATGGGATAAAGTCTCATCTGTTAAATTGACATTTCTATTGGATTTAGCAGTCATGCTGATCTACATCTACAGAATCCAGTTTGGATCACAGTTTTACTGCAGAATTCTTTAACCACATGCCTGTCTGTAGAGCTGATGACCAAGGAAAAATTAGTGTGAGGCTGTCTGAAGTCCTATTCTTTGTACCCTGTACTTTCCTGCTCCCAGATGCCACTGCCCAGTCCAGTTTTTCAGTGTACCAGAGATGCAATAAATGGAACCAGCGCTAGAGTCCTTGAGAGGTTAACAAGAACTTGAGAAGTCTGAATTCCTTGAAACTTCTCATAAGTAACATGTTTTTGACACAGTGTGCCAGAAAAACATACAAAGTTCCTCAAACCCATAAAAAGTTAAGACTAGATTTTCAAGACAACTCTGCATTTTGTTTTCAGCCTCTTAGTATCCCAGATAAGTTTCCATGTAGATACCAAATATGGAACATTAATTGAGACCCAGCATCTCCCAGCTGGACAGCCTGGAGTAGCAGCTTTACAACTCTACCCCACAGCATGTTTACTTCTATTAAGAATTTATTTCCAATGTTACGTGCCAAGCATTTTGGGGAATGTGAGCTACAGAACTTCCAAAAGCTGACAGTCAGCTTTGAGCTGAACACAGACTCGCTGCCTGGATCAGAGGAGAGTGTAGTGGAGAGGTAAAGAGTAAACTACAAGCAAATAGTAGTATATTAATAGCCAAATTAATACAATCAATACAAATCAGTTACATGGACACTGAAGGTCCAATTCAATTTATTACTTATCTGGCTCTAAATAAGGACAGAATTTTTCACTTATCTCAGGCTGATTGTTGTCAGACTATGCAAGTCTTTTCTGTAGAAAGAAAAAAATGAAAACATAATTTTCTGATTGGGAAAAATGTATGCAAAAATGATTGTGGGCTTTTTCTTTCCTTTGATATTCTTCTTGATGATCATTGGAGGTTGGGATATTTTCTTTTTTTTTCCTTTCAGGGCATTTTCTCCCATTTGCTGCCCAAGAGATGGTAACAAGGATACGTGAGACAAAAGAAGTGACCAATATGGGAGGAGGGGTGTAGCTGGCTGCAGTGTCTTAGCTGGGGGGTTTTCTTTTGGGAAGGACAGAGATACCATGAGATTTTGGCTGTGAGGTGAGGGGCTGGGCTCATCCCTTGCTCTTTTTCTCGCTGTTATAAACAAGTTATTGAGTTGGCTTTCACCATATGTTGTATAGGTTATGAATTATGAGTTATAATATTAAATATTATGATACTTTCCTTGGGAAATATCAAGATAATGGTATATGTTAATGTCGCAGTGACTGCTTTCTTCAGCCCGGCCAGCACCTGCGGTGTGAGGCAAGAGTGGCAAGCAGCTGAAGGCTCGAGGCTTTAAAGCTGCTCCTCTGGAGTTCAGCTCTGCCCAGGGGAGCTGAAGCCACAGGTGCTGTGGCTGTCAGCAGCCCTGACTAGTGAGAAGATAAAAAGTTGTGGGGAGGCTTGCCTTTGGAGACAGTTTCAGGTTTATTGCCCGAAGGGAGTCCAACGAGCACAAGCCCCAATCAGATCTGTGCAACAACTTATAAAGGGAGGTGTTACAATGGAGATGGCCCGACAGGGGACCAATAGGGGTCTTTGGGGGAGGGATAGGACATTCACGCGGACCTATGGACAGGGATAGACATTCACGCGGACCAATAGTCTCAAGAGGTGGAGGGAAATGGATCACATGCCCCAATGGGGCATCAAGGTTTCGGGGATTTCCAGAGGGGAGGTATCAGAAGGGGCAGGATCTCAGGGGATTGACAAGGACCATATAAGGATAAACAGGGAGGGCTTAGGTGACGGACACCAAACTTTCAGGAATAACGGAGGAGGTTTGGGTGATTGATGGAGAACCAACTGGAACAAGGGGAGGAGTAACGCAACTGGGGGCTTGTCACCACAAGCCCCGGCGTGCCCTCGGGCAGAGGGGATGCAGCGTTAGCCTCCACAGCGTCCTCGCTGTACGGCTCAGTGCAATCAGCGTGAGATGGGTGCATGCGCTGGCTCCTCCTCAGAGGAAGCACGTCCGGCAGCCGATGATCAGGCTCGCATTAGCCAGGAGGCAAAGAAGGGGGGAGGGGCTTCTGGTGTGGATTCCAACAGGTTTATTTGCAGAAGGGACCAGGGACCAGCAAAAAGCGCCGAGGAGACGCGGGCTAGCCCCCTTTATGGGGGGGATGGAGTAAGGCAGGGAAAGGGAAAACAACCAATGGGGTACAAGCAGAGGGGAGGATACAATTTTTCAGAACAAATGGGGAAAACAGGGAGGCAGGAGTCATAACAGGGAACCAATTAATAACTACAAAAGGGAGAACTTTCTGGAACAGGGGGAGGTAATTCAGGATTGGGACCCATCCAGGGGGAGGTAACCTAGACCTCAGTTATCTCGTCTGGTCCGCCTTCCGATCCACTGTCCTGGGTGGGGAAATCCACCCAGTGGATAGCCCTGGTTTGACTGACACTTGATGGTTTCAGCCTGAGAGCAGGCTGATCCACCCCAACAGAGGAGAACAACCATAGAGGGAGCACTGGGGAAGCAGCTAGAGTTCAGGGTGTACCAACTGGGAATGGGGGCAAGAGAGTAACCAGGTTAAACCATTAAGACATATAACCATATTACCACATGTTAAAACTTTTAATGTTGTTAAAATAGTCTGGTTGTAAAGCTGGTTGTATGGTTTTGTGTGCTGTAATGTCAGTTCTGTAAGTTTGCAGTGGGACAAGGTGTTGCTAGCCAAACTTCAAAGACACAACTATAAAAGGAGTGGGATTCCATCCAATGAGGACCCCAATGACCACAGCAACAAAATTGCACGAGCGCCTAAAAGAGTGACAGGGGGCAACACTATACAAAACTGTAAATAAATATGCGTAAGGCTGATGCAATCACAGGGGTATAAAAGGCAGGACCACCATTTTGTGATTGAGCTTCTGGCATCATGCCTCGCTCCCAGCACTGTTCCTTTTGCTTTGCTGATTTTTATAGCTCTCAATAAATTTTTAATAACTCATTTCCATATTGGATCTGGGTCGTTTATAACACTCGCTCTTGGGACCAGAGGGGAATGGATGGGTGCTGCTGCTGCTGAAAGAATTTGTTGCCACCGGGGAGTCCAGCCCCTATACTGCTTCTTTCTTACCATGGGTGAGCCTTTGCTCGTGAGAGTGGCCATTGAACTGGGACCTTTTCAATACCCAACCTCACTGGGAAGGACCCTCACCATCTACTCAGGTGCCCCAGGGGAAAACCCAGAACCTGGACCCCTTCCTCCTCCGGAGGGAGCCTCTCCTGGCGGTTTGCAGCAGCTGCCTGCAGCAGCCCATCTGCCACCGCCCAGCACCACTGTTTTCTGCCACTGATCCAGGGCTTTTGGCTACACTTGAAACCAATAGCCTGTGCTTGCCCGGATATCCTGCAGTTTCTGGCACAGCTCCAGAATCTTTGCTACACTTTGTTTGCCACCCTGGGTGTGCCTGCCTCTTCTGTTCCAGCCTGCTGTTCCGAGGTTTCCTGCTGCAGACCATTCAGCTTCCCGAGTGGCACTGAGACCGCCTGGCCCCCATGAGTTTGAAAAGGAGAGCCCCTTCTTTCTCTCCCGCGGGCCCGCCCGCCATTCCCCACTGCACAGAGGCGGCCGAGCTCGCACCACAGCGCCCCCTGCAGCCGCGGGGGAATCATCGCACCGGCCCTGCCCGGCCAGGAGCCAACAGCGCCCCTGCCGGCTGTGACCGGAACTGCACCCACGGGGAAGGTGCTCGACAGCCGAGAGACGGCTGTTGTTGGGTTTCTGCTTTTGTTTGTAGTTGCTGCTGTTGTTGGTGGTTGTTTGCCTTGTTATACATATATATACTAGTAAAGAACTGTTATTCCTTTTCCCCTATCTTTGCCTGAAAGCCCCATAATTTCAAAGTTATACTAATTTGGAGGGAAGGGGGTCACATTTTCCATTCCAAGGGAGGTTCCCGCCTTCCTTGGCAGACACCTGTCTTTCAAACCAAGACAATGATTAAAAAGGTTGGGGGCAAATAATATTTACAGTTCAAGGGAGTTTTCTAACTTGACATTTATCCTGCATATTTACAATCTGAGTGGTTGTTTCTGATAATGACAAAGTGAAAACACATATCCTTATGCCGTATTACTTCATTTATCATGAAAGACAAATATACACTTGGCTTTAACCTTTCACTGTCATATCTAAAGGCTTCATCCAGGAAAGTCGTTGGGCAGGATACAGAGAATGCCTGTGAAGGACAGTACTTACCTGTCAGTCTTTTCCTTGATCTTTTGTTTTATACAGAAAATGGAAAAACACATTTCTTTTGTTTCCTATCTTGTGAGTCACTTATTTTATTACAAAAAAATGGATATTTGCTTTGGAATAACAGGAGTTACTCCAGTCTGAAAGTCTTTTGCACTGGGTTTCACACACCTGAATTGTATCAGAGGAAAGCAGAAAGGGAGAATTCAAGCAAGTGGCTCCAATGAAGCATTAATCCCACCTGACTAAGACGGAGGAGGGTAACGGGCTCTTTAAAAGGCAAACAAACCAACCAACAACTCTCCACTGAGTTTAGAGTGTTCAGGAGGAACAGGAGAGAGGAAAACAATAAAAAAAATTCTGGAAGTGAATTTGTATTGTAAAGAAAAATCTGTATCAGTAAAAAACTGTAAGAAAGATTAATGTTACAGAGGAGAAAGTATTACTTAACAAGAGCTGTATGTAATCTAATATTTGTCTTGGAAGATATTTTGCCTGCTGCAGAGGTAAGATAACTTAAGCAAAGTTTCTTGAGTAATTTTGGTACAGGCTGCTAAAAACTCCTTTTTTTCCTGGCTTCTGTTTAAAAGCAGTGTTTACAGCATCTTTATGACTCCAAGTTGTAGGTTGGTACCAGATGCTTGTAAATGTAGTTAAAATTGTTGAAATAGTTGGGTTTTGGGGAAGAGCTCTTCTTTCATTTTGGATAGGAAAATAATTTATAGATTTTTCTCATGTGTTTCATCAAAGCTGCAAGTGGTGGAAGCTAAATGGTAGTGGATAGAGCTTTAACTCATCAAATTAGCTTATTTTTACACTGTTTTCTCACTTCTTTTCCATTGTGTGGTGTCTGTTCTTGACAATGCTCCTCTTTCCTTGCTAGCAGATAATGAGTTAACAGTTGTCAGAAGGTATAAATTATCCCACGGGCAGAATAGAGGTTTATTTCTCTTGAAGAAAACCATTGTTTGGGAAAATTTAGCACAGTAGCAAGAAATCCTGCAGGGAGAATTCCTAGTTAACTAATCTGTTAGCCCTGTGCCTTGGGCCTTCAGGTGTCTTGTCCAGCTACAATATTTTTTTATTTCTGTATTTTATGTGTCTTGTGTACATATAGAAACTGATTTTTTTTTTTTTATCCTGAGCAGAGAATCCAACTCGTTCAAAAACCACCCAACCTAACAAAAATCCAACATTTTTCTAAACACAAGCTGTCAAAGTTTCAGTGCCTTTGCTAGAGCTTAGGCTGGGTTAGTCTGCACTGAATTTGAGAAATAATACCCAGGTACTGAAAAGCTCTGTGGGTGTATGTATGTTAATATGTGCATTTATTGTCAAGCTTGTACAGCAGCTTTATTCCCCTTCGGATACTCTAAGTTGTGACTGATGGTGGCCAGAGCATGCTGTGTTTCAGTAAGTTTTGCGTGTAACCTTCTAAGTGATGACTTCCCATTCATCTGCAGGATTATAGGATTATGAAGCTGACAACTTCTCGGAAACAGCCTTCACTCAGCAGAGCTGAGAAGTACTTTGACTGAAATGCTGCTTCCTAAATGGGATAGAATTTTGGTCAACATGTATCAAGCTTTTTTGAATCAAGATTATTTTTTTTTTTTTGACAGACTTTGAAATATTCAGTTACCAAAAAAAAAAAAAAAGTTCTATATGTAAGACCCATTTTTTTTCTTTCTAATTTTTGAATAACAATTAGAAGTTAAATATTTGGGGATGGGGTAGTCCAAACTTCACCCTGAAAGATACAGCACTCTTCTACTTTATACCCAGAAACAAATAGCAGTTTCTTTTGGAAATTAACACAACTGGGGAAAAAAATCTGCTATAAATTGCAAAAGGAGTAAATCCTAATCGAGCCCAAGGATCTCCAGCTTGCTATGAAGTCTTCCAGTTCTATTGCAGCTTAAAGGTTTTCATCTTCTGTTACTGCTTTATATTGCTTAAAATAGCTCTTAAACTTACAACATGTAAACATACAGGTATGTATTTGAAATATTCAAAATGAATAATATTGTGTGTAACAGCCCTTACTCTCCATGAGCAGAAGATCTGAGGATCCAGCAATACAGTCTGTTGCTGCACTGAGAAAAAAGGTGTAATAATAGTGTTGTCTGTTCAACAGCATTTTTGCAAAGAGCTCAGAATGATGTTAAGATCAGAAGCCACGATGAAAACATTGTTTTGCCTTTTGATTGTTCCATCCAACTTTTGTTTATGTTGTGTGTCCTTTAGTTATAAATATTTTTACTTTTTTTCCTGTAGTCTTGGTGGTTCAGAAGCCAGTGGGATGATACAAAACTATGAACTGAAATCTAATGTACTGCTTCACACAAATCATCCAACCCATCAGAGAAATCAAATGTTTACTTCAAGTGCCTATATTAAAAGATCATAGCTTAGAATTTTTTAGCTCTTTGCCTGCTTGAAAGTTCTAGTAATTACAAAATATGGTCTGAGAAAATTTCATATAGTATATATCTGTCTGTCATGCCCTCTTTATACTTGGAATGTACCATATAATTGGAAAATGTTTCCCAGGCAGTTTCATGGATGTCCTTTTTTTAAATGAGGTTGTGGTGGGAGGGGAGAGAAAAAGGTTTTAAATATACACTTAAGTATTTGAAAATAGGTGTTATAATCTAGTATCACAGGGTTGAATGTCCAAAACTTGGCATGAGAAAATTCTTGTTCATACAAAAATTACTTTCATGATACCATCTGCACAAAAAAAAATGGTTTGCTGCAGTGTTTGTTATTATTTTTTCTTTTCAGGCTGATCACCTGATTACTGTTCTCATCTTGTCATCTTACACATCTCATATATGGTTCAGAATGTTGTCTTTCCTTATAGAGATTTTTCATTTAAGTCACTTGTTGGGGTCCCTCCCCCTGCCATGTAGTCCTGGGGAGGAGACACGGGATTTCCCTGCCCCTGGTCAGCCTTGTTCCCCATTGGCTGGTTTGTGTTCCCTGGTGTGGCCAAGGACCCTCGGGTCCCGTGATTGTGGAGTTCCTGAGAGAGCCCCGGCCATGTGGCTGGAGAAATAAACATCCCTGAAACATCTACCACGAATCTGTCCTTATATACTTCTTTTCCACGGGATTCCTGGTTTGATATATGCTTGTTACAGTAATCCCCGCCGTAACAGTCACTCATTTGTAATTATTTCCATTGTGCTGCACAAATTTGCATGAAATGCAGCCTAAATAAAAGTAATGTTTATTCAATTACTTGCAATGCATTGCTCTTCACTAGGAGCTGGGGCATTCTCTATAGTAACAGTAACTACCCAAATGTGAACTCAAGGGAATTAATATTCTTGCAAGGCCCTGGCTACAGTATGAAACGACAGTAAGTGACAAGATTATGGCTGTCAGTGGGAACTGATGACTTCATAAAACGCACAGTATTTAAGTAAGTCTTTGGCAACATTCTGTGTTTTCCCAAATGTGCTTGGCATTTCACTGCCTCTGATACACTCGTGTTTTGACAGTGGCAACTGGAAAAAAATGAAGAGACCAAATCTTGTGCTGTAAGTACTGTTGAAAGCCATGAACTTGAACTACCAAACTGTGAAAAACACAGGATATTCTTGTAGCACTAAAGTACTTCAATAATTGATTTGGCATTTAGAACTGAGAAATATTTCTATTGTTGGATATTCTCAGCTAGAAGGCAGAGAGAAGACACAGCAAGAACCATCTTAGCACAGGATCAAGGCTGCAAAAGCACTTGAGCTCTCCCATGGGCATGTGGAAGGCAGTTAGGTGATGCATCCTTTTCCTTGTCTAGTAGCACTCCCACTAAATTATCACCTATAAATTGATGTATAGATCAGACCATTGGAAAAGAATACAGTATTTGCTTCTAAATAGCATTAGTTCAAAAGATCTATCTATCAGACAAATTATACACTTGATGCTTTCTATTAAGAACTTGAAAGGCAAGATGCTATGGCTCCAGGCTTAATATCTGTTACCTAGGATATAGGGGACTCTGGCATGCTGTATTTAGCTTTAGCTAACTTACTGATCCAGCAGGTTTTCTGGTAGAATTCTACATGAGATTGTTTTAATATTAAAATGATAAATACTTTGCCTTAAGTTAAAAAATATTTACATTATACTGTATGTACTTATGTCAATGAAAGGCACTTTTGTAGGCCTCTGGTATTTTTCTTCCAAACAGAAAAATGCTTTCATGGGTATCTGAATAGCAGTTTACTGCTATTACTCTATACCACTTTATTCACCATGACAACCAGTGCATTTCTATTTTATTGCACCAGACCTTTTCTAACCTCTGTTCATCACATTATTGTTCAAACATTAGTTTGTATATATAATATATACACATACACAATGTTTGCACCACTTTTAAATAGCATTTAGTAATAAAGCCCTTTCTTGTGGGCATCCAGATATGTGAGCCCAAACTAGTACACATTTACAGCAAGCTTTATGGGATGCCTGTCTGATGAAATGGAAGGTTATTAAGATTCAGGGAAGGTTAGAGAAACTTACCAGTTGATCCCTAGAGCTCTGGGAATTAGACTGTCAAAATCAAAACCTGTAGTGAGGCTTGGCATTTAAATAACTTCAGTGGTTCCTGTTGTTATTAGAGAAAAGCTACTTCTTGAAAGTTGAGTGCAAAGACACTGAGACTTGAAGCACAGCATGGCATGCTGTCAGAGACTGAAATAGTTTATGTCTCAAACACTGATATAAAGTTTTGCTCATTATAACAAAAACTGTATAAAGAAGGTACAACCAAAGAAGCCTCCCTGAAGATACCTTACTAGGACTTTGGACTGTAAGTTAAACCACTAAGATTAGATAAAGGAAAAACCCATTCTTTAATTGTCTCAGGCCTAGGAAAAAACAAACAAGGCTGAAAAAGAAGAATGCATCCACAAGAAAGCCAAATACAGCAAAGATTCTTCCCTGACTGAGTTTGGGGTGGGGGAGACTACAACCCACAGAATGCAGGTTTCCACAGACTCCCCTGCACTGAAATGAGGCAGGGGGAAGGAGGTTTTGGGTGTAACCTCTGGTCAGAGACAGTGTACACCCATCCTCGCTTACACAAACTGGCCCAGCTGTGGAATCCCCAACCCCACAGGCCACATTCACATGAGAGGCAGCTGAAGAGGTGTCAGAATCCATCAAAGACCCCCCCAAAGTGTCCCCCAGAGTCGTTCTTGAAGCCTTGCACCAGAGGACTCCATGTGATGCAAGAAACGCAGAGTCTGTTGCAAGAGCAAATGGCAAACTGTCACACACACACCCCTTCCCCGCCCCCCCCCCCCCAAGGTGCCTGGGTTTTCCTACCTAGCCTGAGCATATATTAATCCATTGAATTCTACACTTTTGGGGAGACCTTCACCACCAAGAAGACCAGCTGGACAGGATCAACAGAATGTTGTTGGGATCCATGGAGTGGTGATATTTTCCTTACTCTGTCACTCTCTTTCTGTACCCCCCCCCCCTCCATTTTCTATTTCTTTCTTTCTTTCTTTATCTCTCTCTCATATTTACTATCAAATAAAACCCATACTGTTGTCACTCGCATATGGTCTTGTTTGCACCTTAATTTGGGCAGAGGCACTTCTAAGAACTTTAATAAGCAGATCATAACATATGCCAATGTGATTTGTTTGGGAACAGAAAAAACTCAGGACAGGAATGAGAACTAGTCATTCTACTGAATGAATTATCTGCCTTTTTTCTTGATGGAAACCTACTGGTAAAGATTAATCATTTAATAATGAAAACCTATATCAAGAGTAAATATCTATCCTGTGGAGGCTTATCAAAAACAGTTAAGCTATATCTTGTAAGTCCCAAGTATCTGCAATACTGGTGTAAGATCAAAAATAATCATGATAGGTGTTTTTAAAAGATGCTTTGAAGGCATTAATGGGATGTTTTTTCTGAGACCTGGATGATATTTTTCCCTTTCTTAAGTGAATTGCCTGCTAATTAAATTATTTTAATGGTCAGAAGACACTCATTTTTCTTGCTAGATAAAAAGATGTAAAACTTGTTTCAGATAACAGACAGAATAATTGCTTTAGCAAAAAAAATTAATCCTCAACTTCTCTTTAGGGGCTAATGCTGAGCAAAAGATCTTTTTCCTATAGGAAACCACAATAATGCATAGGGACATCAGTCCATCTTTACTAACTGGCTGCAACATTAGGAGAGAGGGTTATTTACTTATGATCCCAAGGCCAGTAATCAATGTGAGTGTTAGGAAAACCTTCATGACTGTACAGTGGTCATAGATCCTGAGAGTGGTCATTTCCCAAGTACCTTAACAAGCCAAACAATTGGAATGAAGATACCTTTCCGTTCGTCTTGGGGTGACTTTGATGTGTATCCCCTATCACCACTCTATGCCCAGAAATTAATTCTGTGCCTTTCTGTGTCTTTAAAACTGGGTGCAAGAGAAGAAAAAAAAAAAGCCAGGCAAACTTTTCAAAGCAGTTTGTGTTCAAGCACACAGAGGCTACTCCTCTGCGTGCTTCTATGGCAGCAAGAGCAGAGGAAGCACCCTTCCTTTTTCTTTCCAGGTTTTTTGGCTTTTTCTCAGGAGAGAGACATAGAGTTAAAATTCTTTGCTGTTTAGCCAGCTCGCTAGTTGAGGCAAGAACTTTCCTTGGACCTTACATCTCTGGTCTGGATCACCAGCACAGGGGACCCCAGCTCTGGAGAGAGAACAGCCACACCTACAGAAAGACTTGGAATTTTACCAGGTTCTCTCCACAGCAAGAGGTTTTATTATTTAGCATTATTCTGTTCCAGTGTGTTTATTAAATAAATAGGTTTTTTTCCTTCATGTTCCTCCAAGGAAAATTTTTTTTTCCTGAATCTGGTGGGATGGTTGTAACCTGCCTTCTATCAGAGGATCTTTTCCTCCAAATTTGTCTCAAACCAGCACACTGTTGGAGCCTACGTGCACTTTAGTCAAAATTAGTGTGGTTTTAATAAGTACATATCCTCAGGTGAATCTCTTACGTTATGTAGTTTTTAATGCACTGGATTTGAACAGTCTTACAATTTCTTGATATTTAGTTCCTCTTGCTTCTCTCGAGAAGTAACATATTTTCCTGTCAGTGAACTTGTCTCTATATATAGCCTGCATTTTCTTTGACATAATTTAATGCTGCTGTGTCTAGTTATGCATTGCATACCACACTAAGTAATCCATTCCCACTTGGAAGTTAATAGCCTAAAGATATGTTATGCCTAATATAGCATTCATTCTTAGTCATCACCCAAACAAGTAGCTTGTGGTGTTTTTCTGTTTTTTATTTTATAACCTCCTTTAATGCTTCCAAGAGAAAAGTTGATTTTTATTTTCCGGGTTACTTAATTTTCTTTTTCCTCCAAAATTCCTCTAGTTTTTCTGTCTTTTTTATCATATACTGCCAAAAGTAATTGAAATGTCTTCTAGAGTTATTTAAGAGGATATTCTTCAATTTGTGATAGGCAGTTTGAAATAATATCTTTGCCTTGTTTTGGAAGCATATTGCATGGCACACAGGTGCTAAATTTGCTGTCTGTCATTACTTGTAGACTTTCATCTTGCAATATATCTGCTTTTACAGAATATAGGTACTGAAAATTATTTCCCTTTCAGGGTTATTAACTTACATATTATTTTTCTATAGTGACTCATTTATACACTTCTTTTTTAGAGGCCTTATTGCAGCTCCATACAAAGGCATAAAATCAGACACATTTTTGAATGGTCAATATGTTTACCCTTCTTTTAGAATACTTGAAGTTTAAGGTGGAAGCTGAGTTGTCATTTTGACTTTACCTGCAGAAAATTAAAGATGCAATCGAATTATATGAAAGTTACCACTGTGTTTTGGTTTGGGGTTTTTTTAACAAGTATTCTAAAATGGGAGTTTTTTTCAAAAATATAAAAACATTTTTATTTCAGATACTGCTGACTTCCCTTCAAAAACATTTCAAAAGTTACCCACTTATGTCTCTTATGATCAGTAAATTTTATTTAAAAAACAGCAAATAAGAAGGGTGATTATTTACTCTGTCATGTGGGGTTCTTTACATGACAGCTTCAAAGACAAAACAAAAGGTATAAAGTGCTGATGTATATTTGGCTTTAAACCAATGAGATTCCTTTACACTATATATGAAAAGAGTAATAATTCTAAAAAATTGTTAAGATATTCAGATCCTAACACTGAAAGGCAGTGGCTCTGGTTGGCAAAGCATTGATGCCATGTATTTGGTATTTTGTGCTCTACAGCTATTCCCCTCTTCCCTGTGTCTCAGCAATGTTATCATTACTAATGTTAGGAAGAATTAGATGGATTTGGGGATTCAAAAACCCTTTTGTGTTAGCAATTCACATGAAACCATCCAAGACCACTGAAAGGGTTATTTTTTGTCAGATATGATCAGTTAAGTATATTACCACAACCAGTAAAAAATAATCATTAAATGTACATCTTTATAACTTAGGTGCATTGAGTTAGGGAGTTACCTTGGTTCTTTTATGTCTTTTTCCAGGACTTTATTCGCTAATGGTTCATTATTATGTGCACTAAATAAGTGAGGACTTGGGTGATCCCCAGTCAATAAATATTACTATTTTAAGTCCATGAAACGTCACAGATCTTTAGCAAATTTAGGAGTGTCAAAAGTTTCTGATTGTCTGGTGAAATTATTCTGGAACTGGACCTGTGAAGGAAATGACCACTGGGAGAGGTTCCTTATGTGTATATATGAAAATCCAACAAATTATGAGGTTTCTTCTGCCTGATAATAACAATCCTATCAGAGCCTATCAGGTTGTCTTGAATGCCAAGCCTGATAACAGTAATTACTTATGCTCCAAAAAACATTGGAGGGCCACACTGCATAATAACTGGCTTTTTCCTAGTCTTTCCCTCTAAACATATAAATAGGTGGTTTGTGCATTTTAGAATATGAGGAAGTTTCCAGCATTCCAGAAAATCCAGTATGGAATTTCTTGATCTCTCATATTAGGTATGTAAGTAAAACTTGCTTTTTTCATACCTTCTCACTGCAAACACCCTTGTAATGTTCACTGAACTAAGTCAAAACTTTTAAAGTATTTAAAAGAAACTTTTGCACTAGGAAAGAAAATTACTCATGCCTTTCAGATCTCTGTGTTCTATTCCTCAGAACTAACGAATTCTATTTCTGGATTTGAAAAATTTACTGTAATACTAAAATTAATGGGCAAAATAAAGTGGGTTCCTTAGTATATTAACAAGGAAAGACTTGAACTTAGATCAGCATGACCTTACAAGTTTGAGTTATGCCTTTACAGGTTCACACTATTTGTAAGAATTATCTTACCTAGTACTTCATTTTTCATTGTGATATTCTTTGTGCAAATAAGTCGCATCAATGCAAACAGGTCTAAACTGCTTTTATGCTTATTCACATGCTTATTCATATTTCATGCTTATATCCACAAAAGGAGGGGTGAAATGCAGTGGAAAACAAGACTTACATATCTGCTTTTTCTATAGCAATATTACTATTGTGGGGAAGATAAGTAGGAGAAAGATTATTCATTATTCCTCCTATTGCTTTCATTAACTGTTGTTTAGCAGATGGAATCTTAAAACAATGTGTTGGTTTCTTGAGGTTTTTTAATGCAATTCATGTTTCCTCTGTAGAACCCATTGCAAACTTTATTCTGTCAGGAAAAAGAGAAGTTTGAGTCCTTCATCAAATTCATACAAAATAAGTTCACCTGTGGCTATACAAGCATGATCTGAATGCATCCTCCATCTCAGGAATTGCACTCAATGCACACAGAGAGAATATACCAGAGATGAAGCCCTCCTTTATTGCCTTGTTATTTATGCTCTTTACCATCTATTACTGATTCAGGTGAAAACTAGGTCTCAGGTTTTTTCTGTCAATTTTTATATTCTTTACAATATAAATACAAAACCATCTAGGTACATTGTGGTGATGCAATGGTATTAATCCATAAATTTACCAAGGAATTAAGAGTGGGAGAACTGACCTATTGAGTAGAATGTTGCCTTTGGTTGGAAAAGTGTGGAAGAAGTTGACTAATAGTGGCTAGTGTGTCACACAATCTATGTGAGATTTTAAAGGCGTCAAAGGAACCAGAATTTAAGTCTGGTGTCCATATTGGCCAAATAAGTAGAATTAATGGACATGGAGATTAATACAAAAGAAGGGGAGAGTTGGCAAAACCTGAAAAGTGAAGTCAGAGAAAACCCATTTACATTCTGTGAGCTGTTAGTAAGGAAGTGGGCATGGAAGATCCAGCTGAGGTAGTCCATTTTGAGTGCTAAAATATATTCTACAAAGTTCTCCCCAACAGAACCTCTGGCTAAGCTGTCACAAGACCAGAAGAGTCAAGTGGTCAAAGGACTGGATACAGAAGCAGCAGCACAGTTAAAAACTAATAACCAGTTTTGATGGGGTGAAAGGTTCTCAGCAGAGAGCATTGTCATCTGTGTTAAAGGGTATGACTGACAAAGCACGTAGCAAAGAAAAAAATCTTTCATGGTGAAGCAGAAAAGAAGAAATACTTCCTTTCCCTATGAGAGCAGGAGTCCTCAAATAAAATAATAGATAGTAGATTTAGAACACAATTGAATTCTACTTCATTAAATGGGTAGTTAAACTGTAGAAATTTCTATTACACTGAGCCACTGCTTGAGAGCAGAGCACCAGTGGACCTCTGACCCACTGGCAAAGCTCTTAGGTGGAATGAAGAATAACACCATAGGGAGGGGAAAATTACTAATTTGCAATTTTCGTAATTTTAAAAGGAGGGAGCATCCCTTAAAACTCCTTGCATTCAGAGATTTGTATCTGCCATCATAAATTTCAAAGCCTAAGATATGGATCAGATTTATTTTTTTTTAGCACTGTAATGATATCTGAGTAGTTTATCTTTAGAAATAATCTTAATTATTTGTCATGGCAAAACTGCTTGATTCTTGCAAATTCACACTTTGTTTCTATTCTTGTGGGCTCTATTATATTCTTTTAAGTCAATGCTTATTCTCTTTTAGGCTCTCTGAGACTTTTTATCTGAGAATCAGATTTCTTTGCCAACGTTTAATTTCTTCTGCTATGGATGCAGTGATTGTCTCTACATTGTCTCTTAAACTTTCTAGTCCCCTCTTCATTAAGAGGGAAGACCAGGCCCCTTTTTGGGATAGGTTTGCTTCTTTGAGAGGATTTTTCCGTATCGTCTCAAGTTTAGCAATAATGTACCAAATGTTTCTGTTGTACCTAATTTGAATTAACCATGAGGAAACCCAAAGACAGATATGATGCATATACAGATGTCATACATAGTCATAAATAGTTTGTTTTTATGCTAAGATATATCTTCTCTCTAATTTCAGGACCATATAATACTGCAGCTTCTTTACATAAAGTTTGCTGTGGTATCAGCCTTCTTATTTATTTGCTGTTTCATATACTGTTTATCACAAAGAATACAGACGAAACAGCAGAATGTACTCTAAAAATTGGCGGTCTTTGTTAATTAATGAGCAACTGCTATGTGCTTACATTTTTAACAACTAACCCCTGTTCAAAGGCTAATTTTCAGGGTATGTATTAAATACAATGATTGATTGCATAGAACACTATTTTTAGAAGGCTTCTTACTTAAGATTCAACTGAAGATATGTTTCAGCTAATTAGTGACCATATTTGCTTGGTTATTTCCATTGTAAAATATATTCTTTCTGTATTGAATCCCACAAATCCATTTTTAGCTAAGGGATTTTAGCCTATTCAAAGGAAAGCTGTTGACCTTGTTAGAAATCATTAGGCTGAGTCCAATTACTCAAATCCACCTGTGGTGTAATTAATTATTTCCTGAGGTTATAAAGTAACCAGAGAAGTATAAGTAAAATTTATTTTCCAGCAATTGATATTGATCTAAACTCATGTATTTTCATACATTGCACTGTTATTATCCAGGTCTTGAAAGAATGTGAGTTGCAAATATCTTAAATGTTTTTAAAGATTCCTTAATTCATTGGATAATGTTGCATAGAAAAATTAATTTCTGGACGCAGTTTATTTTTCTAATTATGTTCACCCTTGAAACCTGTTAAATTATTATTTACTGTGTCCCAATTCTAAGTAATCAATTCCCCTAAGTGCTTAGAAAGATGTTGGTTAAATCTGACTAAATGCTTGCAACTAACACTAAAATTTTGACAAAGTATTTGGGTTTTGGTTGCTGGTTTTTTTTAAAACCTCACCTTCACCTGAGGAGATGAGAGACATGTTTCTCTCCTAGCATCGTATGTAAATCCATATCTAAAAGCCATCCTGGCCTTAAGTATAAAAAAATACGTATCTAAATAATTTAGAGAAGCTGTTTCCAAGTTGTAAAATATTGAAGTGATTTAGGCAAGCTCTAGTATCCTGTAGCAGTTGATGATGTTTTAACGTGATGGAAGAACGGAACCACGTAATGCCACTGTAAGTGCACACACTATATCTGATCAACTATCCGAAAACCAATCCAGTTCTCCATTTTCCAATCTGCTTTATTCCATTCCTTTGCAGCAGGTGCAAAATGAAAAGACTTAGTAGATGGCATTGATCTGATATTGATCATACAATGTTTTAAAGAAAAATACCCACTGAAAATTGGTGGTGGCTATTACTTTAAATGGTGTGACTGCTCTGTAAAACACTAACTCATTTGTTCCAGAAGAGCCATATCCTGAAATCAAAAATCTGAGGTTCAGGGATAGTAACCTACACCTGGAAAATGCCAATAAGGCAGATGAATTGTAATTAGGGTTTTAAACTCTGAGCTAATTGTGTATAAGAAAGTCATTTGTTCTCTACTAAAACTTTTTACTTTATCACCTTAATGGAATTGTTATAAACATGAAGAGTGCAAATCAGGAAGGTAGAACTATTTGTACTTTGTTGATAAAATATGCTCCTGTGTATAAAAACAGTGCAAGCTGTCAAGTGGAAAATGCTGCCATTTGTCTCCTTAGCACCTGGCTAATGATCCATGACAGAAATATCTGAGCTGAGTGATAACTGTACAGTGATATAATCAGACGTTATGCCACAGATTTTTCATGAAGGGCTTCAGTCATGTTTTTTAGCCACTTTGCTGCTGAAGACTAACATTGAAAGGGCTTTCCTGTCCAAATAAATTTGTCTGGGTGACAGAAACAATTTACAAAGTTCTAAATGTGTTTTTTGGCCTATTATTTGTAAGATCTAATTGTGGAATATTCAACATAAATAACATTCTGGAAGGTATCATTAGGCATGTGTCTGATTTAAACCTGCCTATAAAACTCCATGATCAATAGAGAGGGGTTTTCTCCACACTATTCTATCAGGCAATAAAAGATAACTAGATATGACTCATCATGATTTCAAGATGCCTCTGATACCATGTTTGCTAGCTTTCTACCTAAGTTCTTGTTGTCTCTCAGAAGCTAACAAAGTTTGTAATTAAATAGTTAATTTCAGAAGAGCAGACTCTGCTAGAGGATATGACTGTGGTGGAATAGCCTTCTGTGCATGAACATTCTTGTTGACCAAATGACTTTTTGGAAGGGAAAAAAAAAAAGCCGCTCCCAGGACAAAAAAGCGCACCCTCAAGTCCCACCCAGACTTGTCTGTGTTTTTCTAGAATTTATAAACAGTATTTGCCAGCAGATTGTGAAATAGGCCCTTTTTAATGATAATCCTGTGACAATCCAGCATTTCATCAGAAACAGCTCAGGCAGGCTGCTTGTTCTTGAAGACAGCACTTACAAGGGGCATGTTTAAATATGCCAAGCAGACAAGCTTGACACTTTCAGCCACAATGATTACATGTTCTCCTGAGATAATGCTGACAAGTGACTGAGTAACAGAGGCCAGAAGAGAGAATCAGTTTTGTGTTAATGAGCATGCAATGATATCAGGGAAGCAAGTAGCACACAATCAGTTAAGTTAAAAACAATATTAATCTACTCACAGTGAAAAGAAAGAGTGATGCTGACCCTGTGAAATGAACTGCACAAGTTAATTTTTTTACTAAGTGTTCTTGTTTTCTGTCTTAACCAATTTTCCTCTTGAAAGATATGGTGTCCCTGAGTTATTAATGAATAACATTTGTCTTCCACACCTATCTTCATGGAGCTCCTGCAGTCCCACAATATAATCTTTTATTGTGTGGACCAATATGGCTGGACCAGAGATATTGATGTCAAGTTAGTTCATAAGTTAATAGCTTGGTTGAGAAACATCCCCTTCCAATAATGAGGATAGATGAAGCCCCTTTGACCAGCTTCGTTTGGACTGCAGCTATCTTGGACATTCACTCTTTCCTAGACAGTGTGAAGGAGATCTAGATGTTGTTGACTGACATTCAGAAATTGTGGGACAATTGAGCTTTTCCCTTGCTTTATTGTAAAATACATCAGAGTGCATTCACCTTGTTTGTGATACCAGTTCGAATACTTGTAGTATTCTCAGAAGAAGTTATATTATTCCATCATGGCCACCCAGAGTATAAACAGTGTAGGTGCCTCCGGGTGAAGAGCAGGCTGTAGATCAAGCACATTGAGGGAGTACAGAATGGGGCTCTCTGAAAGGGATTGTGTTTCTTGATGTTTTCTGATGGTGTTTGCATGTCTTTAGTAGAAGATGGGAGACTACAAAGAGGGATTCAGTGCATAAATAACACTTCTTGTTTCATTTGCTGTGCCAATCCCCACTCCAAACCTGGCCTGCATATCTTTCTTTGGCAGTGTTCAGTTTCTAAAAATAATGATAGGACCTCTCTCTGAACTGTTGGCAGTACACTCTCACAGTTCACCTGCTTGAGTGACTCATGGTTTCCTTACAAGGCGAGAAATAACCCTGTTCTCACTAATCATTAGTTAGATCATCTTTCATCTGTGATGAACTCTTATCACCTTGACTGAAGAGACAATTAATAGATTTAAGATCCAGAAACAGCTTTACAGCTTTGTGGTCTGCTGCTGTGCACATAACTCAAAAGTGCAGTCTATGAATGCCAAGCAACCAACTGTTATTATCTCTCCTAAACTGACATAATTTGTCTTGAAGACATACCCCATTGTCTTTTAAATACACATTCATACTAACAAAAGTTGCAATTATCACTGACTGTTTCCCTGGCTTGTAGCCTCAAACATGACTTCAGGACATGGTCTTGTAGAAGGTCAGGGATAATGTTTCAGAGAGTGCAATGATAGCTTGACTATAATTCAGTTTTCTCCACATGTTCTTTGTTTCCCTGCTATCAGTCCAGTTTCTTTCAGCTGTGTTAAGCAAAATTATGCATTTAAAAGTTGTTTCATGTGCTTGATTTCTTTGTTTTGTTTGTTTTTCCAAAGCTTCTAGATAAATGGAACTATAGGGGAGACAACTTGTGAGTTGCTAAGATCATTACAGAAGTTTAGAGAATCCTAGAAGAATTAATTTACTTGGAACTGTTTAGGCTCAGTGTTCCAATCACAGATGGGAGATCTGACCGAATTTTGCCACTCTACCACTACTTTGCAGTGAAGTGGTCAGTAATCTCCCCTGGTGTGTATGAAGAGCAGAAGAGGTTCTCTGCCTATGTTTTGCAGAGTCACCAGTGCTTATATAATGTGCTATTTTAAAAGAGCGATAAAGAAACAATAAGGACAGAAATCTTGTTTAAATAAAGAACATAAATGGCACAGAGGGAAATCTTAGATGCTCTTCATCGTCAATTTAAGGTCAGTTAGCATGAAATACATTCTTCTCCCTACTGCTTCCTTTTCTGTGCCTTCACTTAGGTCAATCAACAGTTGAGACACAATTCTCACAATCTTCAGGCAAATATCACCTGCAGCTCTCCAACATTATGCACTTTATCATAAATGTTACCCTGGAAGCTTATTTAATCCTTTACAGCTGAGCAAACCAAGACCCTGTGGACCAAGTAAAAATTCAGTATTACAGCTTTTCCTCTACTGAGTCAGAAACCTTCCCTCTATGCTGCTGATGTAGCTGTTTTCTAAATTTAACTAGGATGGTTTCAATAACTTAGTAAGTCCATCTAAAAATATCTCCTGAACCTAGTTTCTAATCTACTACTTAGTAGATCTGTATATAAATTTATTTCATTATTTTGAGGGAGCAAAGAGAATTAGGGAAATGGAGCAGCTGGAGAACAGGACACAGGACAACAAGCAATGGAGATAAAAAAACCCTCTAGAAATAACTTTTAAACTATTATGCTATAATTATTGGTTAGTACATTACCCTCAGCCATTTTTCTTTAAAGAAATAGGAAAAACCTGTTTAATGTTTGTATGGGTGTAGCAGTCTTAGTTCAGTCTCTAGTGTTGACTGTTAGGTACTGTGTGAATTGGTTTTGAAGCTGATTATGGTGCTTTGAGACCTCTAGCATATGGATTGGATCTAAGGTCATTTGCTGTAATAGAGGAGTATTTACCAGACTTTACATTTCATCACTTTGGCTAAAACAGGAGGAAATAGTTACTTCATGCTTTGGAAATTTATCTTTAATGATTTGTAATCATTTATATCTCAAAATAATTTGTATCATAATAAAGAATAGGATGGGCTAATGGGGCAAGTGACATTATGATGTCTATGCTTGTTCTCAACATACCTTCACACCAACAAAATAATATTGTGACTAGTTACAATAGGAAGAGTTGAAATTCAGGTAATCCATGGAATTGGTTAACAGTTTGAAAACTGCCTTCTTTCAGGAGTGAAAATGTAGAAATGCAAATAACACAAGCCTTGCCAAGAAAATTGCTTTCTCTTGGCCATTAAGATTCAACTCAGGTACATCCCCCTCACTTCCTCTCTCTTGTGCACGTAAGTGTTAGGGATTTCATCCCATGACAGTTGCACTTATCCCAGCCTCAAAATCTAGATTCCATGATTAATGCATCTTGAGCTAGCAGTAGAAGAGTTGGGGCCCTCCCCCTGCCATGTGGTCCTGGGAGAGGGGCCCTGGGGGGGGAGACAAGGGGTTTCCCTGGCCCCTGGTCAGCCTCGTTCCCAATTGGTTGTTTTGTGTTCCCCTGCACGGGCAAGGACGCTTGGGTCCCGTGATTGTAACAGTTCCTCGGCAGATCCTCAGCAATGCGGCTGGAGAAATAAACATCTCTCTGAAACATCTATCAAGAATCGGTCCATATATATTTCTTTTCCACGGGCCTTGCTGTTTAATACGTGTGTTGCAGTTTCCCCACTGTAACATAGAAGGGATCTCTCTCTGAGAAGGTTCAGTACCTCTGCATACTCACTAAATGGTAGCAAGCTTTGTACTTCTGTCACGGGCAAAGCTGGTGGTGGAGGTCAGATATACTTTCATTAATGTTTTCATCATGTTTTTGGTCACAGAAACCAAAGATGATTGAATTTAACCCTAAAGAAAGAAAGCCCATATAATTGGCACCATAATATTATTTCTTTAAAAGCTTCAATGTGGAAATAACAAGTAGTTACAGATGTCTGAGCATCCTAAATTGCATTTCTTGTATTACAAAGCTTTTTTCAAACATAAACATTTAGAAACTTCAGTTAAATTACTGCTGAAAGAGAACTTTTTTATAACTAAACTTATTGCAAATAGGTTTTTTCTCCTTCATTATAAATAATTTTAAACAAAGGGTATTTTCAACATTAAATGTTTCAGAACTCTTATTAAACTAAGTTCAACTCTAATTCTTTCCTCCTTTTTTTGGCTTATACTGTAGTTATGCTTTTAAGTACCTGGCAATAATCCTGATATTCAAATTCTTACTCTTTCACTTTGTCTCTCCAGTTAATTCCATCAGTAGAAAAATCCATTATATTATATATTATATTATATTATATTATATTATATTATATTATATTATATATATTATATTCTTCATTTCAAGTATTATCACTTCAGGAGACAACCTAAACCGAGAACTTCAAATACTTCCATAGCCTTAATCTGTGAAAGAATTATATTCCCTGGCTATCCAAATCTTTGTTCACATTTCCCATATTATGTGGCAAAAGGGATGCAGTGCCTCTGCCTTAATTCTTATATTCACAGCTAAGAAGTTAATGAAGGTGTATTTTGGGTACAAGTGTGCAATAAAACTGGGAGGTTTGGGGGTGTCTGTTTCAAAACTATTAGACAGGAGATATAAAGTTGCAAAAAGTGTGTAAGTTAAGAATAGAGCTGACTGAAATGTGGAATTTGTATATAGTTGTAGTGGTTTGGTCCAAAATACTCATTACTGTTTATCTGCTGTGAGATAAGAATTAGGAGAAATGCAAAACAGGCACCAAACTTGAAAGAATATAAAGAAGTTTATTAACAGACCTAAAAGAAGAAAAAAAAATTATACCACCTTCAGAACTCTCCTCCTCCCCCCACCTTCCTCCCTTCTCCCACTGACAATGTGAAAAGACAACCCTTGAGATGTTCAGTCTGTTTACCACTTCCATAATAACCTTGTTCAGTCCATTTAGAAAGAGAAGTCTCTTCTTGCTCATGCTATGAAAACATTATCACAACGAGACAGCCGCCCACTTCCAAATATTGTTCAGTCCATTTAGGAAGAGGAGTCTCTGCCTGCGTGTGAGTCCTTTCCCCCGACTTGCAGCTTTTCCCG
>NW_024581083.1:4852455-4951712 GCF_017639235.1 Corvus kubaryi
CTTAGCAAGGACGTCCCTTCCGGGACTATGCTTGCTAACCTATGACAATAGTCAAAACACTTTTTTGCACAAGCGGATTCAATTCTGATTTGAAACATATAATGAAAAAAAAAGCCTTTCATCGAACATTCTCTTTAGTAAAAGACCTATGGTACTTTCCAAGTAAAATGTGCTGCCTGGAAGGTGGTGGCTAGAACTGAAGAGCCTTCAGCCAATTTTATTAGGACCTATAAATAAGTAGCTATGTTGAGACTAACTAGCCTTTGATATCTATTTGTTGTATGTAGTCAAAGCCATTAATTTTGTACCTCTATTTTCAACTTTTGCCTTTTCCCATGGAAATATTAGCTGAATTAAAGGTACTCCTGTGGTACATTTTAGATTAATCACTGTTCTCAGATGTTTTGTAACTCTCTTGACAAAAATAATGTTGCATGCAGAACATCATATTTTTGTTGGAGTGCATCTGTAAGAGACATATCATGCAGAAAATGGGCAAGATAATTATTCAGCTCTAATTGGCAGCAGTTAATCCCTAGCTGAATGTCCTGGGTTGCAGTGTATTCTATTACCATCCTCATGAGCCGTTGAAACCAGGTGGGGCAGTGTTTCCTTGCCTTCTCCCCCCAGACTATCTTTCTGTTAATGGCCCATCATTGGGCATGACTCAGAGATAACTCCCTCTGGACTATCTTCTGTTAATGAGCCTAATCAACACTTGGCCTCATGACTCATTACCCCATTGTGAGATGCTCCACCCAGAGGGAGGAACCAAGCATCCCATCGTGGATATAATCTGGGACTCTGAACACCAGAGACAACCCTTTCACTGGATTTCCAGAGCTCGGGAGCTGCATAGCTGCCACTGGACCTCCTGAGGAAGAGCAGACCCTTTTCAACAGGATCACTGCTTCAGAAGACTGCAGCCAACATTCTACCAGACTGCTACAACAGGGAGTCAGGCTGTATCTTGACTCTGTCAGTTTGAACCAGTGTTCTCTTCCCCCCCCGCCCCCCCCCCCTTCTCTTTAATTTCCCCATTAAATTGTTATTCTGACTTGGTGCCTCCCACTGGTTTGTTTTCAGACTAGACCACTGAAACATTGAGGTTTTACTTTTCATCCAGAGTTTTAAAAAGCAATTAGATTTACAATAAAACAACATAAATTAAAGATGGTAGACAGACTCTATGAAGAAATTTGAGTTCACATATGCTCTAAGAATAATCAAAATCACTGATATTGCAAGCCCACTATCATTTGATATCTCTAGGTAGCTTTAAAAAAGGGGAGGGAGATAGTGATGCAGTAAAGTGAACCATCAGGATGCCTATTCTGCTTATGAATAATCATAAGAAGCTATCTGGGTGCTGATCATCCCTCTGAAATGGACAACTGCATCAGAGTAAATTCCTAAAATGTGAATTTGATCATTTGTGTCAAAAAAAAAAAAAAAGGCATCCTGTTCTTGGAAAGCAGGCTTAAAAAAAGAAAAAGAAAAAGAAAAAAAATCTTTGCACTTGAGTTCCTAGGAAGGAAGAATGAACCCAATCTAAAAGATATGAGAGAAAAGCAAAGGAGAGAAGTGCCAGTCATGTTCATTCTTTGCACATCAGATTTCTAAACTAATCTTTAAAGCAACTTTGCTTTTATTCTTTCTGACTTAAGCTAATGGGATGAAAATAGCTTCAGAATATACCATTTCGTTTCCAATTTCACATAGTCACAAATCCTTTATTAGATAGCCATGACCTTCAATGCTCCAGTAAATATTTTTTGTCCTTTAAATTTGCCTTACAGCAGATACTTAGTTTGGTGTCACTCACCACTACATACAGCACGATGATTAGCTCTTAATTAGTAAACACAGGAATATGCAGAATGGTATTCATTTGAATTAAGATGCTGACTTTTTTCAGCCTGCCTGTAAGGGCAGTTTTGGTTGTCTGTGTTACTTGTCAAAGAAATACAATTCTTATTTGGAAAAGTAGATCAAAAGCAGAGATTCAAATGGAGGTGGTTTGTTGGGAGGTTCATTTGGTTTTTTTCTTAAAAGAAGTAACAGTGCAAGTTTTCTAGCGATAATCATCTGGAGCTGGTGGGGGTGGGGGTTTTTTCCTCCAGTATTCCAGTGAGTGGAATTGTCCCAGTTGAGTGACCACAGATCCCAGCCTCTTTCTGCTCTGGGCTGGCAAACAGGGTCTTCTCAGTAGGGCTTCTCTGAAACTCAGACCCTTCTCTTCTGCTTGTTTTAGGGGAGATCTGAAACTGTTTCCCAAAACAAATCCTTAGTGTTTTTATTCAGAAGTAATATTCTGAGCAGTAATCCAGTGACAGTGAAGACAGTCCCAGTGCTTGTTCTGGCACAGCCAGCGACGCCATCAAAGCCAGGGGCAATGCAAATGGACTGGAACAGGTGGTTCTGCCTGTTTAACATTCAGCAGCAGGGAGTCTTTCACAAGTTGAGTGCTGGAGGAATGTAAGTCAAAAAGTTCTGAATTTCTGGCACATCCCATAAATTTCTTTAACCAACAACAAGCAAGACACAGAGAATGGCTTTTCACTAGGCTGAAAGGATTTTCCTTGGGGAAGGGGACTGTTTCTTCAAGGTCTTCATTAGAACATGTAGTTTTTCTCATTCTACCACATCTATGTGTTTAGCATAAATGATTGTGCTTTGTTAATATTTCCCTATTGTGCCACACACATCTAAAAAACAAAAAATAATCCTTTCTAGAGGCCAGACCCCAACCCTTTCCTTCAGAATATTGTCTTAGGGTTTACATCAAATGTGAAGCAATCCTCAAGTCTCTCTTTCATGTTCTGTAATGACAGCTTAATTTCAATGAGAGGTATATTCTGGTTGCAAGTATACAGTAGACACTGAAATCTCATTTTCCAGCAGCATTTTGATCAACCTCTAGACAGATATAGCTTTCAGGAATTAGACAGAGTTAACTGCCTTAGTAAAACTTGGTTTATATCTCCTATATAGGTAATGGTCATTCACGTTACTTGCAGAAGTATTTTGTGTGTTGTAGGCAATAGCATGGAGTGCAGACAGACCCATTTGGCCAATTACAAAATGCAAATGCATGCATTCATTTTTTTCATAAGTAAACAGAATTTGTGGGCTGACGAGCATAGAGTTTGCATTGATGTTATTTGATTAAGTAATCTTTTTATGCTTTAAGCTGTTCATGAACTGGTTTTTAGTGCACTTTGAGATGCTGTATGAATAACAGGATTGGTTTAGGCCCTAGTCTTGAGACAACAGCAGAGCCCATGCTGTGTTTATTGCCACATTACAGTAATCAAAGCACAATTACACGGGCTGAGAATAACAGAGGATGCCACTCTCTACTGAGTAGAGCCAAATGCTGGGAGCATACTAAAGGGATTGCCCAGAAAAGTATGGGAGGTGAACAGATGTGTATTAGCACTAGACATGCATTTTTGGATCTAGAACCTTGTCCATCCTTCTCCTTCTAAGTTGTCTATTAGGAAAACGCAACTGAATATTCCTACAATAGGAGTGAAAAATTGGAAGGAAAGCAAGGGATCACTTTAATTTCCTTTGTGAACCAAATTTCTCAGTTAAAAATAACTGCCTTTCAAATAATATGTTCCATCTGAAAAGAACTTCAGGACTGACAAAGCTTCTGAATAATGCTGTCTAAGGTGAAATCTCTCTTTCTTTGTGTTAACACCTGCCAAGAAAGTAATGTTCTGTATTGTCACTGGTTTCATTTTTAAAAAAAAACAGTGCCCAAATATTCTGTCCTCTGAACACAGAAGCAAGTTAAAAATACCTTATAATTGTTACCATTTAGAAAATATCACATAATACTTCCCTATTACTGCCAAAATATTAAGTGACAGTGGCATGCAAGCCAGTTCTCTAGGACTGTTTTTCCTTGATAAGCAAACAGGATTTTACTGTAAGTTTCTGAATGCCTAATCCTTCCTATTATTCAACATACTTTCCATGTTAGGGATAAAAAAGGATAAATGCATCCTATTTGTATTCAAAAATTGCAATACATAATTAGTAAAGTTCAGTAATGCTGATTATCTTAAATAGCTGTCATGGACAGAGTATGTAGTCATCTAAATCTCTGATGCCAAAGTCTAGCGTTGTTTTTTACATTTTTCCAGGCAACGAGGTTGTATATAACCTATTCGAGCTGGGGAACCTTGTCAGCAGGTACTTGGATGAGAAGTTATGCAGCGTAACAACACTATTTCAACATTATTAGACCATAAATACCTCTTTTTCTCTGTCTTGGATTTATCCAGCTCCTCAGAAAATAAAAATTTTTTGCAGAAAGGAGCAGGGACATAATTTCTTGAGCCACAGTGGATGGCAGGGTCCATTTTCCTTGCTCTTATTGGTTCAAGAAAAGAATGAAACAGCAGAGAAAAGAAAGATAAAAATATACAACAAAGAAACGGTAATTGACCTGGGTTTGGTTTTATTTGTTAGCAATTTTTGGCTTGGAAAACATTTATTTAATTATGGTTTCTGGATTGGTTTGTAGTCTAGACTTCTATTAAGGGATTTTCCTGTTCTAACAGGTTTTTTGCCTGTTCTTTTGTTCTGTCATCTTCATTGGTTCTTCCCTTCCAGCCCTCTCCAGAGTGCCTAATTTAGATTCAGGATGTATACAGATGTTGTATAGATGAGCAGAAGTAGGAAATGCTCAATAAACAGCAGAATTGCTCCAGTGTTTCAGTCAATGGTAGCAAAACCAACAGCTCCTTAGTGAGGCAGGAAGAGTTCACAGCAGCAAAAGAGAGAAATTAATTTGGTTGTGGAGGACATGCTCCCTTCCACATTTTGAGGGTAATGTCTGACATTTCATCATCTCAACTTGGTTGCATCTCACGATTCTGTACATCTCTGCACAGGCACAGAGATATCATCAGCAGATTCTCAGTTTTGTTTGTTTCTATTTGAGTGTGTCTCACCAAAATCTGGCAGAGGAATACAGGATGTTTCATATGTGATTCTATGGAGCTTTGTTTTAATTATGGCAAATAAAAATTTCTCCTTTGTAATGTTATAGAAATTGATTTAAAAAGTAGGTGGTGATAGATAAAAGGGTGGGGTAATTTCTGTTGACTAGAATATTTTTCCAGTCTAGAAAACAGATATATGAACTAGGCCAAATTTTGCTTACTATTACAATAGCATTTTTTCAGTTTTTAACCTTATCGCTGACATGTTACACATCTCTCAGTAGCAGCTCTACAGATGGAAAGATTAATATAAGGGGAATCATGAAAGGGCAGGACATGTCCTTCATAGATGTCATAAATGTATTTCAAATGAAATCCATTCTTTCTGAGCACAAAACATTGTTTGAGAAGGGGGGAGAAAGGAGAAATTGGTAATGTTCATGATTTTATTCCTTAAAGCATATGCTCAGCCCTCTGTAAGCAGTGCATTCAGCTGGAGAGTCATAGGCATTTTACAGTGATTGACTGCTTTTGCAAGTCTTAAGCCAAATCAAACCAGGCAGTTATGCATTGACAACACAATAGGCAGGGAAAGTCTGAATTTTTATTGTGTAAATTTCAAACAAAGCAAATAAATCTGCTCCTTGTTTCATGCTAATAAAAATAATTTCTGCTATGGGATGTCTGCATTTTGAATTTTTGTGGTTTGGGGTTTTTTTTAAGGTATCTAGCTAACATTTTGGTAATTCATGCCAATGAAAGTTACTTTTTTTCTAAAGTTTTGAAATCATGAAGCAGTAGCTATTATTTGGTATCTGCTTTGAAATTTTAGTATATCATGCTGTACCACAGGGCACTCTAATTTTGTTTATAGCATTTGATTATCATGTCAATTTACATCCAGGGTGGAAGAAACTGGCTGGATATCAAGCAATAAATTTTAATAGGTTCACCATCTGCATCATTTGGTAGAGCATTCCGTGATTTTTGTCCTGGTGTGGCAAACAAGTTATCATTCTTTAGGCACTGCTGATCTTCAGTTCTGCATGACTGAGCTAACTGCATGTTGCTCAGTCCCTGATGTCTGATCCACACATTATAACAACCTCTCAGAGGCAGACATGGCATGAAATACCAAAATGGCACAGATACATTCTGGAAGTGCTGCCATTTCCAAAATCTTTGCTGTGTTCAGAAGCAGTAGAAAAGAATGTATATCAAGAACCAGATCACCATTTATTAGTGGTGTTTAAGGCTTTGCAAAGACCGAAATGTGGAGAGGTGATAGAAATTGTGCATTATGACCAATAAAGCTAAGAAAATGGATTGGATTTTAGTGCCTGTGTCAGATTGTCTCACACATTAAGGCTAGGAACAAGCACAAGTTTGTAAGAGCTGAGCAAAAGGCACTCCTTGGCAGTGAAGTGTGGTCTGAAATCTCTGATGTCCTGCAAGGTGCTGGACCTCAAAGCCAAGGTTTGAAGGCAGCCGTGGCAGACAATATCAGCACTGTCTGATACTGTGTCTGTACCAGGGATCTCAAGAATCTCCCTGTGAAGGACTGTAGCGGGTTGAGTTCGAAACCGGGCGGAAACACCAATTAAATGTAGTGGTTTTGGTTCAAAATATTCATTACTTACTTATTTTCCTTCTGTGAGATAAGAGTTAGGAGAAAAGCAAAGCAGGCACAAACCTTAAACAGTTGCAGTACAATGAAAGAGCTTTATTACTAATAGAATTAAAAGTAAAGAGAAAATAACAAAACAAAATTAAAGCAAATTCGACCCCCCCCTCTCTTTCCAGCACTTCTCTCCTTTTACCTAGCTTGCACAAGGATGACAGAACATGGGATGTTAGTCAGTGTTGCAGTTCTTGAAACAGTCTCTCTCTTATGCTTAAGGAAAAAAGGGTTTTCCTTCAGTTGCACGTGGTTCCCAAACTGCCACTAACAGCAGACCCGCCCGGAAACAAACAATCTGCTGGGTGTAGAACATCTCTCCCATGAAAAAGTTCACAGTTCCTTCACACTACAAAACATGGGCCATCACATGGGGTTATTCATCTTTTTAAGGATAAGTTATTTTGGCCTGCACACAAAGGCTTTTCTTCGCCACAAGTCTCTAACAGCCTCTTACTACTTCTATATAGCCTGGCATAGGCACTCTTCATAATCTTCATAGGCCACATGAGGGTTCTCCATCCCCCCATGTTCTTCAAATGGATTAAAGAGACAAACAGTTTGTGGTATTACAGTTTCTTACCACGGCATGCAAGAAAGTTTTTTAAGCTACACGCGAGAATCGCGGCACCGCCCTCTTTTCTCCCGTCGCCATTTCCAGCTCCGTCCCACGTGACTCACTTCTCTTTCTCTCTGACTCTGAAGCTGCCATGTTGAAGAGTGTTCTTGTTCAGGCTTTACGGTGGGGAAAGCCTCGCTCCCTCTGTGCTGCTGGCTGCATGGTGTCCTCTTCAGTTCAGCACGAAGTGTGCTGGCTGCAGACAGGAGGCTCTGCCGGCTCCCGTTGACTCCGCCGGCTCCGCATGGAGAGGAGAGGGACCCGCCTGTCCCCAGAAGCCGCGCTGGATGGGTTTAGCTGTGAGCAGTCCATGGCTGGTTTTAGCTGCCTGTGGCTCTGGGACAGTTCCCCCCAGCGACCCAGGGTCCGTGCCGCAGCGTTGGGAAAGGGGGAAAGGGGCAGTGGCCCCGGCCCGGCGGGGCCGGGAGGCTCGGAGCCCCCCCCATCTTCCAGCAGGCCAGCTCTGACAAAAGGGGAAGTCCCGCCTTTCTGTGCAGTTTAAATATGTAAATTGTGAGAAGCGTAATTGGTCTTAAAGACTGTCCATCAACTCAGGGTCAACCCAATACAAGGACGTTTTTTGTCTGTTCTGCACCAGTCCTGATCACTTGGTCCTGCCTGTAAGCCCTCTAAGGTCCTCACAGGATGTTGATGGCAACAAACTGAAATAAGGGAAGAATCAGCATCTCTTAGGTACAATTTGAAAGTACATTGCTATCTACTGCCCATGGCCAGCTGTCATCTTGCAGCTTTCCTTTGCTGTCAAAGGGGGAGTGCATTTTTTCCTGGAGAAAAAAAAAATCATTCAACATCCTGAACTGTAAATCTGTTTATCCAAATTGAAGTAACTCATTTCTTTTAGATAACCCAGCACTGCAAAGACAAAAGCTGTATGTTTACAAGTCATACAGTTATCTACAGTGCTTTTCTTTGTTCTTAAATAGATATTGTAAATTCCAACTGAGATGCAGCGAAACGGTTCGGTTTTGATCTTGTAGCACTGAAGGCAATCAAGTGCAAAGAATTTCACAAGATTAATGCTGTTGAATAATTTCTTCATGTTAATGGAGAATAATAGCATAATTCATTCTGCTAACAAAGGGTTATGAGTGGCATAGACATATACAACATCAAAGGGATCTGCCACAGTTTGTTATTATTCACTAGCATCAGTGTTATTTGTTTCAAGCAGGCACATAAAGAGGTGAGATCCAATTTTTTTTTCAGTTAGACGAGAAAGAGACATTCATTAAAACTTTTTTTATACACAATCTGATATCATTATATAAAGAGACAAATTCTGCCAGTAGCTTACACCTATGAGTTTTCATAAGGTCTAGAGCCCTTGTAGATTCTTCATGTATAAATATATTGCACTGTCATCACAACACCTTGATTGCAAGTTCTTGATCATTAAAAAGTTGAGTGAGCCTGGTCCTATTAATGCCAAAAATCTAGCAAAGGGATTGAGTATTTTGCTAGATTTTAAGCTTCTAGTCTTTCCTTTTCTCCCCTGCTTTTTCATGCACTGTCCAAAAGCAGTATTAGGCAGTAATTACTGTCATTTGCTGTGAGAGGCAGGGAAGGGGAGCAGATAAAATCAAGCATGGACATGGCAACAATTTGTTTGCATTATGTTGATGACTGCAATTCAGTTTCTGATGCATGGTCCCCTTGCTTTTATCTTAACTCCTTTGGTTCAGTTTTGAAATAGGAATATGGGGGATATATATTTTTTACATTGTAAGGGTTTTCTTCCACACCATGTTTTGGATTAAGTCTTTTTAGTATGGCTACTAAAGATTATTTGGAAAATCTTATGCAAGCTGCTAAATTGTAAATTTTTTCTTTAAACACTATTTATACTGTGGAAACATGTAGAAGAACCAGCTATTCCCTTTCTGCCCACTGTCCTAGGTGGAAAAAACAAAAACCTGTCTGAGCTCACAAATGCTTAATAAAAATTTTTCATGAGTAGGATATAAACTGGTTTCAGATATAAACTGGAATAATTTAGTTGTACTAATAAGGACATAATCATGATATTTTCTTAGTTAAGAGTGTATGAGAGAGACCTTGGATAAGAGCTGCTTCTGAAATGCTATATATCCGTGATGCTTTTAGAAACAGGAAAATTATAGTTAGCACTCTAAAAATGGTTCAGTTTTGTCAGGCTGGAAAAGTTTTTTCCACGATTGTTACTTACATTAACTGGACAAACAATGCTAATCAGTTTTGGCTTCTGGATTCTGCATAAAATATTCTATCTTAGACACCTCACCAGTGCTGACTCTACATTTTATAACTTTGGAAAAGTAATTGCTGCTGTTGGCACTGTTTCCCTGGGCCTAGGTTCCTGCATTTAAATTACTGACTTGCCTAACTTTTGATGGCAGATACTTGCAGGCAGGCAATATTAGCAGTTCAGTTGCTGAGCACCCTTCTGATACCATTATTTTTATAGAGATTGAAAATTCATCAATTAATTTCATGTAAATAAGGTCTAGTTGGTATGTTCTCCAAAATTAATGTTTTCCCATTATCAGATTGGAATTATTGCTTAGATCTTTAAAATCTATCCCATACAATGATAATGAAGAGTGCAAGAGAATGGCAATCTTGGTGAATTTATGTCCTTCATCTAATTTGAGAACATTTTACATGAATATTTCACATATCCGTGTTTCTTCCTATCTGAGGTGTATTTTTTTATACATAAGGTTTTTAGTTTCTTGCATCAAGTGAGCTGACACAAAATTCCAGAAGATTATACTCTCTGATTTCTGTACAGGATATTATCATTCTTTACTATTATTCACAAACTTCAGCTTTCAACAGTCCTATGGAATAAGCAGAACAATATAAAATTTGGTAGATAACCGATGCAAGAGTGTTGTAACATCCACCTCAGTGTGCTTCTCTTCTGTGCCTCTGTTCTATGTCACAAATGTGTCTCTCCTTAGACCGAGAGACTCCACAAAAATAAAACTGCTCAGAGGTTTCTCTCTGGCAGAAGAAGCAATGACATCTATTTGACAGTCAGCTGCTGCACACTGTGATTAAGAGAAAATGCTCATTTCTCATGAGGATGTTGATTATTCCCTAACTTTAGCTCAAATGCATAGTTGCTGATTTTATTCTAATGTGCTAAAATGCTTTTTCCCAGGATTTCTGTATTTAGAAATAGTGGCCAGGATAGGGGGGAAAAGGCTTATATGGTTTTTATAAAACAGCAGTTAGTTGTGGTTCTTTACAAAGACACCAGTGGGAGTTCTTCGGCATTGAATAGCAATTCTTATCAACATAACCTAGTCCTGCCATACTTTGCTGCTTTACTCTTTGTTTGCACTGATAATTTTTTGCAAGGTATCTACAAGGGATGGAAAATGTAATTGTGTAATGTAAGAGAGTGCCACCAGTGTGAAACACTAATCAGAGGGGCATATAAACATGCACTTATAGGTGGTAAAAGACCAGTGAAATAGTACCAGCCACGTGACAATACTTTCAGAAGGGTAGTAAGGGTTCTTGCTGAAACTAAACCAGGCTGAAACACCAGTTTATAGTCCTATGGTCAAAGTGATTGTTGCAGGTTAGGATCTTTCCTTTTGTTTTTTTCCCTCGTGGAATTTTGTCCCATAGGTTGCTAGGAAACAGTAACTATCGATACTTACAAGAGACAAAAGAAGTTGCCCCAGGAAGAGTGCGGCTGGCTGCTCTCTTAGCTGAGGTTTTTCTCTCGGAGAGGCAGAGATACTTCAAGAATTGGGCTGGGGGCAGGAGTTGGGTGCAGTTTTTCACTCTCTTCTTGCACCCTCGGCATCTGGAGGGAAAGGAGGCTGAAGTCGCTGTGGGAAGAATTCACCACCCCTGTGGGGTTCTGTCTTCTGCTGCCTTCTACCGTGAGTGGAGCTCTACTCATAAGAGTGGCCTTTGCACTGGGACCTTCTTAACAGCCTACCTCACTAGAAAAGGACTTTCACCCTCTGCTCCAGTGCCTCGGGGGATTCTCAACCCCTTTCCCCTCCAAGGGAGCCTTTCTCTTGCTGTGTTCCAGAGCCGAGCTGCCCCTGCCCCGCCCCCGCCATTTTTTGCCACTGCTCGGAGGATTCTTTACTACTGTAACTCGCATCCCCTGCCTGCCCAGCTGCCCCACGGTTTCAGCTACAGCTGCTGAGTTTCTGATACATCTCATCTACCACTCCGGGACTTGCTCATCCCTGCCTTCCCAGCTGTTACTCCGAGGTCCCTGCTACAGCTCTTTTGGCTATCCAGAGGGGGCACCGGGATCGCCTACCCCTGAGGGTTCTCAAAGGAAGCCCCGTTTCCATCCCTTCCTGCCAGCTGAGCCCACAATTGTCCGAATGGAGAAAAGACATCATTGCACCCGCCCTGCCCAGGCAGGAGCCACCAGCGCCCCTGCTGGCTGTGACCGGAACTGCACCAACGGGAAAATGGCTTAAGGAGCAGGAAGACTGTTTATTGGGTTTTCTGTTCTTGTTTGTTGTTGTTACTCTTCTTGTTGGTTTTCTGCCTTGTTATACATACATTACTAAAGAACTGTTACTCCTTTTCTCATATCTTTGCCTGAAAGCCCCTTAATTTCAGAATTATAGTAATTCGGAGTGGAGGGGGTCATGTTTTTCATTCCAAGGGAGGCTGCCTTCCTTGGCAGACACCTGTCTTTCAAACCAAGACAGCGAATTTGGTGACTTTCTCTTAATTTCCCTGCTCAGTTCAACAATATTCAATCCTTGAAGACTTAAAAGGGGAAAGATTCTGATTTGCAAAGAACCCCACTCAAAACTGAGTAGCAATGTTAAGTGCTACACTGAATTAAACACATAGTTTCCTGTAACGAGCATGTGTAGGATTGCTCATCCTTGTGGAGCCAGAGAAGTCTTTCACAGATCTCCAGAAAAACTGACTCACATCAAAACCAGTGATTAACACAGGTACTCGGACTTTGAGATGAGTGGATAGATCTCCATCTCTCCCTCTCTTAGGCTAGAACATGTCATTCTCCTAAATGGTAAAGACAATATATCTGTTCAAATTTTTTTTCAGGATAACTCTGTCCACTCAAAAAACATGGTGGCTTTGTGTTTTGTTGGTTTTGTTTGGGGTTTTTTATGAAATGGCAACTGAGAGAGAGAAGCTGTTTTGTTCAAGAAGTCTCCCAAAGAAAAGGTTTTGTGAGGAATAGAATTAGGTCAGGAAGGCGACACATGATTGTTTTAACTATATATTGCTATATAGTTCTTTCATCTGAGAGATGCTAAATTGGAAATAAATGATTTGCTTATTGCTGTAGTTGAGGGAGATCTGGGAGTGGGGGGCGTACCTGATGGGTTTTTTTCTCCTTCTGGTAGGCTAGAAATGAGCAATATCTGCCAGCCAGAAGAAAACAGAAGGAGTGAAGTCTAATACTATCAATTTGAAAGGACTTCTGCACTTCAGAAACAATGGCTGGTTTGTGTACCTTGTTGTAAAAGAAGGAGCAATTGCAACTTGAGACAAATCAAAATCAAATTCAAGCCTCCCTGTCCTAAAAGCTCCCAAGCGCAACACAATATTCCCTTTGAGTCCAATGCTGTGCTTTAAAGCTTGTTCAGTGTTTCAGGATGACTAGTTTTCTGCATATTATCTCTTAATCTTAGGAAGAGTTTGAGTACAGCAGGAAGAGAGAGTGGAGTCATTTTGGTTTGACACATTTGGAAATGAAACTAATATTTAGGCAGATCACAAAAATAAAGATAGCAGAATTCAGGGCACCTCTGCTATGTTTTGTGTATTTACAAACTTGTAGGAAAGTCCTAAGACTAATAAAACACCTTAAAAAATTAAAAACTCAAGACACCACTGTTGCAAGTGGTGAAATCACTGTTTTGGAAATGCATCTTAAAAATCAACCTGTGTTGTCTGTTTCCAGTAAATAATTACTGCTTAACTTTGGAAGATTCTTCTGCCTTTACTGTAACAGCTTGTACCCATTCCAGAAGGGTAGGGAGTGAGTCTAAGCACTCTGAAGGTGAGGGATTCTGACTTGCCTGACTATAGTGCTACCTATGGAACTCTATTGAATCAAGCTGTTAAGAACTCATGCTTTTTTTTCTGTAGCTTTCTGATTTGAGAGATCAAAGCCACCATTTCATTTTGGAATACTGTTGGGCCTATCACAGATATTATGCCAATGTAATTTGTCCCCATGTGAGGGGGTTTTGCAGCTTAGGGTAAGCTGAAAGGGGTTTTCCCCTCACATGCCGACAAAAGGAAGCCTGGAGGTCAAAGCTGCAAGCTCTCTGGAAGGCAGCAATGCCCACTGAGACACACAAAAGGAAGGAGTAGAGCTCCTCACCCAAAGGAGCTTTCCTCATGTTGCTGGAATGAAGGCACGAAGGTGAAGGCAAAGAAGAAGGAGAGGGGACTCTCCGTATGTGTTCCACACAAGTTTATTCCCGTGAAAAGACAGGGACAAAGAGCCCAATTTTTGACAGCGTCCAGCGATTTTATACTGAGCACGGAATAGGCGGGGAAAGGGATCACAGCCAATGGGGTAAAGGCAAGTAGGCGGGGTTGACAGCAAGGGAACCAATGGGGACAACACATAGGAGGGACTTAGGGAAGGATCCAATGGGGCGTTGAGGAACAAAGAACTTTCTAGAACTGATACATATTAAATAAGGGATATGAATATACATACCTTTATACATAAAACAGGGAGGGGGAAACATTAACCAATCAGGGGAAAACATGCAAACAGCAAAACAAAGGACTTATGGGTTCTCACCGTGACTGAAGTTATATGCTAAACTTGGGTTGCTGAGTTGTCTGAGTTCTCCTCAGGAGACAGAGTGGCTGGAGACATTCTGCACCACCATACCCATGATATCCTTAAACCTGTTATGAAAACTCTTCAGCAGTGCTATCACACACAGCAATAGAACAAAATTTAATTAAAGCATGTTTTCATATGTTTATTTCCAAATATGTATTTCCCTCAGGAAATTGTGTATGGCTGACTGTTGCTTAATTCCACAAAAATATATTTGTCTGGGCAACAACTGGAACATTATATTCAAACTTGCTGTAGGTAACCAAAATAATGGTAAGACATGAATATTGAGATAGCACTGTGGGGGTTTTTTTAATCAGTCATAAATAATACAGATGGGCAGTAGAGGTTATGGGAAAGAGTGAGCCAGAAAAATCAGTTGTATACTATGGATAAAATACTATCTGTTTTCTTGCATGAAACAAATTTGCTCTGTGCTATAACAGTGTAACTGAATGCTTTTCCATGATCCATGGAAAAAAATATTAGACAAGACATAACGGATAAAAAGAAAACACGAATGATTTAGAATGAATTGTTCTTAAGGAAATCTGGCTAGATTTCCATGTCATTTTCTGCGACTATAAAGTTACAGTTTAAAAGCAAAACAAAAGAAGTTAGAGCAGACTGTCTGATTAATAAATGGCAATCAATTGCAATGCCTAATTATCTCCTTAGGAGGTTTGAAGACATAGTAATGGATGAAGCGTGCTTTTCTCTCAGCATGAGGAGAGCTGACTAGAACAGCTTCAAGGCTTAAAATAAACAAACCTTTCCTACAAGTGAGAAAAGGACCAAAGTCTTAAATAGAAAATGTGCAGCTGACTTTCTTGTTTGAATCAGGCAAAGCCAAGAGTGTGATATTTGTGTATAGTAGTTTAGAGAAAAGTGTCTTCAAAATTCTCACAAAATCCCAGTCGAGATTATTTTTCTGTACAATATGGGGGAAGGGGGGAGGGGGAGGGAGGGGAGGGGTGTGGAAATAACTGTGAAGTATTAGGAAGTCATGCTCGAAATTTGACATATGCAGTAAGTGGTTTCTAGTTCTCTGTGGTATAGATGGAACTGTTAAAGGAGTCTAAGCTCACAGGCCAAGAGAAAATATCATCAGGTTTTAAAGGTCATTCATTGTATGCTTACTCTATAGGAAAAAAAAATCTCAAAATTTATCCTCTTTTGTTAAATAAAATTTGCTTTACAAAGGCTTTCTCTTCTTTCTTCCTCCCAACACACCAAAAAGGAAATTTCTGAGCTTGAAAATAAAACCCCACTTTAGCTTCTCCTGTGTGGTTTAAATGTATCTGTTTTGTTTTGGTTTTTTTAGTAGCTTGGGGGTAGATGTGGGCAGGTCTCATTTGCAAACAGACAAAACAGAAGTATCTGAGAGTTGCTTGGCACAGCAGTCCATGAAGCAGCTGCTGAAGGCTGCTGTTGAATGGGATGTGTCTTGTCAGGCTTCTGTATGCAACAGAGTTCAGTGAGATACAACATTTGAGTTTGGAAAAGGAAGGACTAAGAGGCTTATAAAATATAAGAGAAGTCAGGGATGTTAGAAAAGCGAAAAGGCAGGTTAGGAGGTTTGTAAGGGTGGTAAAATTATGTGCTTACTCAGAAAAGAAATGGGAAGAGGAGAGAAGCAGCACTTTGTGAGTAAATGAAACCTTGGTGTGCACATCTGTAGGTAGATTTGTTTTCTGCATCTCAAGATTTGATGAAGTTAGAAAAAGTGCAAAGAAAGGCAACTGAAATGTGGACTCTGTCTTAAAAGGAAACTAAAAATAAAAAGCTGGGAGTCTGCAGTCTGGAGAAAAAAATAAGGCTAAAGTAGGGGACACGGCCAAGGTTTACAAAATCATGAAAATAAAGTGAATGAAAAACTGGTGTTCATCAAATCCCTTGGTGCTAGAACAAACGTGGATTGGTTGGACGGGTGGGAGTTTGGTCTAAGACAAAGGATGTACTTTTATATTAAGGTGTTTATGAATTTAATGGAATTTGTTTCCACAACAGACTGAGGTGACAGCTGAACTGTATCAGCAAGAAGTAGAAGGAATTGGACACATTTCTTCTGTAAAAGGACTAAATTTTTAATTGCTCATTAAAGGGAACCTTTCTGAAATGTGTGCTCTAGATCCACTGTCACAGTGGGATGGGGTGCAAGGGAACAGTAAGGTCAGGGGACTGTACAGAAAGGAAAATCCTGTTTGTTGTCTTAATGCTGTCTTGTATGGCACTGTCTAGAGCAGAACACACCACCAAGTAATACCTTATTTAATAGGCCATTTCTTATGTTCTCATGTAAGAAAATGTGGTTTAATTTCTCAAAAAAGGTTACCAAGAACTGTGAACGCCTTCTTGCCTAGTTAACTTTGAATGAGAACGCACATTGTGACATATGTTCTCCTTTACAGCAGAGCCTGGACATTGGATCTGCTTTAGATTTTTTCTTTCAGTTCAAGTAACTTATCTTCTTGCTTCAAAATTCTGAGGCATGCACCCTGAATTTTTTGATTTTTTTAACTTCCTTGAAAAATTCCTCAAGTGTCCCTGGTGACTCTGTAATTATTTTAAAGCAAGCTGAATAATTCTGGCACTTTAGATCTGCAGTGATAAGTATAGATTAAAGCTATATTTAAAACATAAGAGATTATGCTTTTTCATCCTAACAGGGGTTCTTAAGCCTGTACAAATAAGACCCCTATGCCCTGCATCCAGTGTTAGCAGAAGATATTGAAGTGGCATTATATGAGGCAAAATATACTGATAAAACCTAAAGAAAACAGTAAGTCAACATAGGTTTCAAAAAAAGTCTAATTTCAATGGAATAAAAATGCCAATGATTATTTACCCTAAGCAGATGGAGCACATGACTTGTTTTTGCTGTTTCCCAGACACAAATAGAAGTTAAAAAAAAAAACCCAGAGTCACACATAGAAAGGGAATAATGGCAAGAGTTAAATATTTCTTGAAAACTGTATTGATATCTCTGACAATGAATCACCTGTCAGCATCTTGCCATTTGAAAAGTCTTTGCTTTTCATAACCAACTTCTCCTTAAGCATTTTCTGTTTGCTCAGAGACCAACCATTTACACTTTCAGCCATTCATCAGGAGGTTTGCCATGTTCATTTATGAATGCCCAAGTGCGCTTACGTTGTCAGAGACTGAAATATTATAGTTTATGACTTAAACATTTTCTTAAAGGACTTTTAAAACTGTATTACAAAAGCTGCAGAAAAGACTACCACACCCTGAATGGGGCCCTGAGTGAGGCCTTACACGGATCGCTGATGAAGATAAGATAAAGTAACAACTCAGGGCTGGGGACATTCACACAAGCTTAACACCTCCAAGGTGGAGACCACAGCCCCAGGGCTATCAGCTGCCAGGCTCATACAGACCCTCCAGTAACCGGTGGAGGGAGGACAGGCTTTGGGTATCTTGGAAAGACCTCTGGTCAGAGGTGCAGTGACTGCCCATCCTCCACTGTGCAGAGGAGCCTGTCTGAGGGGTCCTCACCGGGGGGTGTGAAGCTTATCCACAGCAGAAGGGGGTGACATGACCCATCACAGGGGCCCCCTCAAAGGGGTCCCCAGACCCTGCACAAAGCACCAGAGATGATGCAACAGACCCTCAGTGTTGCAAGGGACAGTGTCAAGCTAGCCCCTGCAAGAGGAGGCATGTGGGCGTTCCCACCTGGCCCAAAGTGTCTATTAATCCACGGGATTCTGTACTCTTTGGCGTGGCGTGTGTTGTGGCGGTGTGGTGGCGTGTGGTGGCGTGGCCATGGCAGCGACGGGGGACCCTCACCACCAGCACACCAGATGGAGGGGAGCAACAAGACATCATTGGGATCCTCAGATGGGAGATATGCTTCCACCTAACCCCTGTCACCTCTCCCTGTTCCCCCACCCCCATGCACACTTCTTTTTTCCATTTCTTTCTCTCTTTCTTTTCCCTTCTCTTTACATCTTTTACTATTAAATAAAATACATCAATTTTTTTGCATCAACATCTAACCTCGTTTGGTTTTAATCTCGTTTCTGGGAATATTTTGAACCTTCTAGGTTTTTTCCAGTTTATGCTCAGAGACTTAGCTTTCTTTGCTTTTCTGAGTTTAAACCGGATCATAACATATGTAACCAAAAAAAAAAAAGCCTTTTCTAAGATCTGTTAACAGATTACTTTTTTTTTTTTTCTGATACCACTCACTGTGTTATCTTGTCAGAACAGCTTTATGCTCTTTTTGATAAGCTTCCCATTCAGGACACACAAAGGATCCTGCAAATCTATATATATTGCTTACATTGCAGCTTTCCCTGCCCCATTCTCTCTCTCTTCCTGAGGCTCTCTTTAAACCTTCTCCCTTACCCCTACCCACACTTTTTACTCAGAAACCTTGAAAGGCAAAATATTCCAGCTAAAGAATTGATGGCTCTATGCCCAGTTGTCATCTAATTCTTCTGTCTTCTCACAGTGCCATCCTCTGTCAGAAGGTCACACTTCTCCTAACTCCTCTCTCTGCTGGTTGTAGTGAGAGAAAGGGAGACAGAATGATTGTGGAGAAAGCTTCGTGGAAATAACTGCTCAGTAAATTTAGCCAAGTGCTAAATTTATAGGAGAGGAGGAGGAATTGTTGGATTTTATTGCTTCCTCTCAATAGAGACAACAGTAGGTTTGAGCTTTGAGATAGATACATATATATATATATATATATATATATATATATATATATATATATATGTTTGGGGTTTTTTTTTCTTCTACATATGTTTGCATTTAGTTTGGGCCAAAACTACATTTTCAGATTTTGCCAGTGTTGCTGTAGGTTTTGCTTCTTTCAAGGGACAGGAAGAAAGTTTCCCTCTTTGATTTGCTTTTATCCATTAAACTGGGGACATATTGTCTGACTGGGAAATTCAGCGGAGTCTCTACTTTCAGGAGTTATGTTTCTATATCATGAGGAAGTGTCTTATGACCAGTGTAAATAAAAGGTCACAAATTTATTTCACTTTGAACAGGCCTCTACATGGTATATTTTTTTCTTCCCTCTCAGCCCTAAATATGAAAAACTTGTGAAAAAAAAACAAAAATAGGAGAAGCAGCAGAACAATGCTTGTTTCTGCCAAACTTGTGCTCTCAGCAATCTGAGGCTGTGCAGTGAAATGTCTTCTGAAAGGCACCCAAAGAGTGCACCCTAAAGAAAAAGAGAAATGTTTTAACACGAAGTTTTCAGATGAACAATATGCTTAAAGCAGATACCTGTGTGCACTTACACATGTATTCTAAATGCTGCTAAAATGAGCTCTCTGTTACTCATTTACATCACTTTGTATTTCATTTTCGCAGGGTATCTATTTCTTGTATTTCTAATAATAGTTTTCTAGTTTTTAGAGGATATGAATTGTGAAATAAACTATGGGTTTTGATAATTTGGTTTTTGCTTTGCTAGAATGTGGAAATCAATTTATAAATATCTAAGCAGATGTTAGGGATTCCTGGGAAAAAAATAAACAATTCATAATTTTCCGGGGTACTTGTTGTAGTATGAGAAGTAAGAGCAGAAGAAAAAGGCATATGTATTGATCATAATCTCAAATAAACTTATAAGAGATATAGGTTAATGTAAAACTACATTCAAGATATTCATAGCAAAATTAAATACCAATAAATTAGATGTTAATGAGACACAGGTGAAAGCAGGCACAGATGCATTTAACAAAGATAAAAATATAACAGGGAGAAAACAACAAAATTTTAATGAGAGCCTGGGAAACAGGTGAAAGAGAAGAGGTTGCCTAAGAGATGGTATAATTTTTGTCAGAAAAATTAAGTGAAAATAATTTTTATTTCTTCAATTCCACAAAAAGAAAAAATAGAATTTAGCAGATATTAAAACTATTAATTGACTATAAACCAAGATAGATTGTGGCTGTAAAGAAAGGGCCCAAATGAGAGGTAGTGGCTTTTCACAGGCAGTGATATCACTGAGCTGGAATATGCAGCATTTGGTGTTCCAAGTATAAGAGACAGTGGTCTGAAAGGAGCTGAAATGGGGCAGATTCACACTGAGCATAGGAAAAACAGACTTTATGGACTTGCAAGTATTGAACTGCGTTGAGGATGTTTAGGATGAGCTCAGTGAATTGTCACTGAATTCCTGTTGTGATGGATATAACTATTATCCTTGCCAGCTTAGACAGGAGTAAAAGTTTGCTGATGCCTGGAAATACTAGAGAACTAAAAGCCATGAAAACCAACAGTGATGCTTAGGATTGTGTGAGATGCTGAAAAATGATGACAGAAGATATTAAATGATCATTTAAGACTCTAAAGAGATCATTAAAAATAGAGATGCTAAATAGAACTTTGATTTCTGCCTCTCCCCTCTCTCCCATACTGTGAGATGACAGAGGCTTTTAAGGCCAGAAATTATAATGAACAGACACTTTAAATTATACTTTTACAAAGTTGTGTGAAGAAATAGATCTTCCCAGTCCTAGTAATATGAGCTACTTCACATCTACCCACATGTCAAAACTGTGATTAACCCTGAACCACCCCAAACATCTTCCTTGTTCCAACTGCCCTCACTTGCTGCAAAGTCTTTGTTTTTAAAATAATAAAGAATAGGCAGAAAAAGCATAAAGAAAGATTAATACTTCCATAAACTGTCATAACCTGTTGAAAAGATTGACTCTGGACTGAAAATACAGACAGTTCCTCCACCATCTGTTATACCTGGAGATATCTGGCATGTAGCTACAGCAGCGTCACGTGAAAAAACTACAGGAGACATTCTAAGGTCATTGATATGATAAAAACAGAAGGAAAGGATGCTGTGTAGGTGTTCGATGCCAGAAATGGTTTCCTGATAAATACCAGTTTGAGGAGGGAAAAATAAAGGAACTCCCATAATGCTAACGGAAATAAAGGGTGTTCTGAATAACCACAGAGGGAATAAGAAGGAAAAGTGAACTCAAGGCTCTAAGGTTATGCAGGGACAGCTGCCAGCTGCATGTATGCTGACAAGTGAGGAGGCTGACTCCTGCAATACAGACTGAGTTCTAAACACCTTCCAGAAGGCATTTGTAGGAATTTAAAGGTCCAAGAATCTCTGGGGACTTGGGCTTGGCATCTACTCGTCAATGATATCCTACCAATTAATTTAGCAACCAGACAGCCAGTTTAATCTTTTGTCGTTTACTAGGCATCCTGAAAATTTAACTATTCCCATTCTTTCAGTCTGCTGCTATTTGGAGCAAATTCTGTATTTGTTTAGAAAGCACTTTAACAAACACTGGCTTGCTTTACTTATGTGCTTGGGTTTGGGATGTTTACACAAAGAGGGCCAGATCCCTGCTTATGAGTAAAGGACAAGGTCATCACTATATGCCTGATACTTAAAGATACTGAATTATGTACACAACTATCTATCAAAAGGAAAAAGAGAACTTTATTTTAATAGTTACTTCATCAAATGTTAAAATCATTTCTTTAAATTCAGTTATAGTAACAGAAGAAGGTGAATTCTGGAACATAAAGTAGAGGGGAAAGCATTGTAAAGCAGAACTAGAAAATATAAAAGATGGCAAGAGAGATTCATTTAGCTGGAGTATTTTTCTGACTAATTACATTCGAAAGGCCAAAGAACACACATTCCTTATGGTCTCTGTGATTGGAGAGGATATGAAAGTATTTGGAATTTGACTTGATGAGTAATTTCTAAATGCAAATCTGTAGTGGTAGAAGCTCTCAAATTAGAGTGAGGTCACCTGGGCTCCACTACTTCACACCAACTGTGAAGCACATTCAGATTAGTTTCCATCAGTTGTGAACCTGGGTAAAGGCTCATTTTCCTGGCAGAAATCTCTGTGGAAAGGACCCATAAGTCAGCAACAGGCAGGTAGTAAGAAAACTCGTTTGATCTACTTATTGCATATTTCAAGGAACCTGGGCTTAATTTCTTAAGAAAATCCACAAGAAGATTTAATGCATGATTCTGCAAATTTCATTCTGGTTTTCCTGGGCTAACAGTTAAATTTTGCATCACTAGACAATTTAAAAGTGATGTCTACCATTACACTAAAGACAAATAGTACTTAGAGGGTGGGTTCCTGACAGGAAGGAAATCCATGGACAGTAGTATGAAAGACTTGATTATCTTTAGAATGGCCTTTGACTCTCTCTGTTATGTTTTGGAAGGCAGTTGCTGTCTAACTAGGATTTTATGAAAATACCACCTAAGGAGGTAAGTAGGAATGTAGAATTACAGCATTCTGTGTTTATCAACATCCTGTGTTATTTTAAAACATATGCTGGAGAGAAATCCAGGATTCCTCTATCCTTCCTATCACCTATAATAGTCCAGGAGTTCACTGAGCAGTAGATGATCAGTACAGACAATTCCTAATGTGCTGATTGATAAAGCTGGACAAATTTTGCTTTAGTAATCAAGTAGTCTTCCTAGGTTTGCTACATTTTTTTTCCTTATACAAGAGTAATTTTCAAATATTCTTCTCTGAATCTGATCTTTTTCTTATATCTCTGTTTGCTGTTTGTGCATTGCACTTTGTAGGTTTAGAAAGTCTGGAAAATACACTTTTCTTTTCCAATATTGAGCATTGAATTACTTAACTTGCTGAATTAATAGTAAAGGGATTTAGGTTTGATTCTGTAATATACATTACCTGATCATTGTTCTGCTTGAAATCAGTTGACTCTTTCATATGGATAGTGGCACAAATATGGGAGTATACAGCTAGATACCCTTACTGGCAGTAAAATCTGGTGGGGCTGTTTCTTGTGGAGGAAAATATCTGTAAGACCTAAAAACTCATGTTGCATCTCTGCAAAATATTTGAAAGAGACAGGTGAGAATTCCCACCATTTCTACTTTTTCACATTCTGATTTGTTTCGATCCTATCTGTTCTCCCCTTTGTTCTGTGTAATAAAACTCGTATCTTTCTTTATGTAAATCTAAACTTACTATGTGATATTACCTGAATTCATCCTTATCCTATTTGGGCACTGATTTTCATACAGAAATATGTATGTTTCTTTCTGAACTCTCTGGTGACAGAGATCAAATACAGAATTTTGGGAGGATTGTCTAATGACTTGGGTGGACTGAAATTGCAGTGATTTGTAATCCAGCAATGACCTTATCAGATTTTTGCAGACATTTTCAGCTGTAGCTTAATGGCCATAACCACGTACTAGCAACTGGGGTGTGTGGGTTACTTTTACATTCATGTGACACTGTTGAAAATGGTTTATTATGTAATTAAGGATAAATATGCCACAGTGAAATAAATATTATAGTACTGACATCAGTGAGCCAGCTGGAACTCAACCCTTGATGCTCTGCTAATATTCTGTATAGGGAAGCTTGTTCAGATAATTGTTTGTCTTATCTCAGGCATTATCTAAGTGTAGTGTGAGTCAGAAATTACCTACCCTCTTCTGGGGCTCCAAAGAGCCGCTATCTTTTGTTCTCATTGATTAAGACTAGGAGGAAGTCTTGGCATCACTGTCTGCATGAAAAGAGTGTTATGAATTAGATCTGGAGGTTAAGTAAGTCCCTGCCTTTTGCCCAGGCCTCTGGCAGCAGGCAGTAGTTTTATTGAGGTGGCCAGCACCCCAAGAACCACTCTCATTTGCAAGTTCTTTAATAATGGCTGATTCAGTCTATTATAGAACGAATTATTTATTTAATAGACACAAAACTAACAGATGTAAGACTTAAAACAGACTATTACTACACAGGGATAAGGACAAAAAGAGACAACTAGTATTACACATGGGGTTAAAGGTACCATTAAATTTACAGCTAGCAAAGAAATAGTATAGATTAGGATCCAATTACCATCCAGTTGTGGTGGAGCACACATCAAAATCCTTTCCCTCAATTCCCAGGAAAGTAACCATGGAACCTGAGTCCAGACTCCGGGAAGAAGTCCCTTGCAAGTTCTCAGGGTGTGTGTAGGAGACTTCTGCTTCTGTGATAATGGTATGTGCTTCTGATATAATGTAAAGCAGACCTTTTGGTCACCTATGTTTTTTCTTTTATCACTTCCCACATCTGTTCTCCATACCAAGGTGTTGATTCTTGGTTAGGCTTGTAGACCTTTTGGCACCAGGAGATGATACCTGCTGAGCCTTGCCTGCCTGGGTTATCTCTCCTATCAGCACCGGCCACCTATGGTGAGGAGAGGGGTGTATGCCCTGCTACACAGAGAGAGAAGAAAATACAAGCATTTATTTCAGCTTGTAAAATGGAAGAACTTTGAAAAGATTCATGTAAAAGTGCAAACTGTAATAATTCAAAAGGAACCTCTGAACTTTTCCCTCATAGCTGCTATATGATTGTACACTTGCAGATTAAAGACAACTGCTCCAATGTACTTTTTGCTTCATCACCTTCTTCTATACTCAACTTTTTTACCTCATGCAGAAAAAGGAAAACCCTGAAGTGCTTTTCATAAAAAAGGTCAGTCAGAAGAGATCACAATTCTAGTGCAAGTAGTGTTTATTTAAGTTGATTTTCATGTACCCTTCATTGTCTACTATCTTTTACATTCTCATTTCCATCTGGAAGGCTGGGAAGGCAGCTGGCTTCCCAGCAAGGACTAACTCCACAATTAGGTAGCTGGCATGCAGCTCTTGCTTCCCTGTTTGTGGAGCCTGTCTGCCTTGCTGGACATCATCGCACACTTGCACTCCATTTGCACTGGGAACCTGGCTGCACCTATTGGCCCTGGGTCAGGAAAAGAAAGGGTTCAATGGACGTTGTAACAGCAGTGACATTGTATATGACCAGGCATTAGAAAACATATGGACTGTGATGATTTGAAGCCAGTTTGCTGGGTTATCAGTACTATTGACTCAGAAGGAAATGTGTTGAGTATTTCTTTGGGGTGTACTCAGGCTGTCTCATCAGGATGGCAGAACAATGTTTTTCTTATCCTACTGACTGTAAATCAGAAACATCCTCATTAAACTGTTCCTTGCACACCTTTCTGGTGGGATGTTTCATGCTGCCTGTAACCTCTGAGCAGCACTAATCTTTGAGGCTGTTTTTAAGCCTGTTCCGTTCTTCTCATCCTTGCTATTGCTTTAGGTTTGTATAACTCAGAAATAATCTGGACTTCAGGGGTTTCTAAAGATGCTTCTGATATTCAAAGCCACTTCAAAGTTTTACTGCATTTTTTCTTGCTTCTCTGAGAACCAGGAGAGCATGATCCATAACTGTTTGACTGTTCTGATGTTGGCTTGCCTACAGGTTAGAGAATTAAAAAATTACTGTTTGAAATTAAGGGAGCTAGATGGTTTGAAATCTAGATGTGGGTAAACAAAATACAAGCAATAAGCTTAGCTAACAGACACACTTAGAGTGCAACTATATTATATAACACAGTATCTCTCAAGCCATAATTTCACAGAAATTACTTGAACAGAGATTATTTTAAAAATTGTAATTGTGGCTCTTCCTCGAATTCCTAGTTCAGCAGTTTTATTTGTCATTTTTGTGCCTGTGTCCTTTACTTTTCTCCTCCTACTTTGCTGTGGCATTGCAGAGCTGCCCAGCACTCTGTCAAAAGCACCAGATTCAGATTTTGGGACTTCTCTTACTGACTCTGCTTCTCTCCTTCAGCCAAATCCATCCCCACAAAATATTGTGGATAACGGGATCTTCAAACTATCACCAGCCATGTTACCTTTGTTATTAAACCAACTGAGATTTAACCAGTGTTCCAACAAGAGGGTGCTCCATACTGCATCACAGCAGTGATGATTTCCTTAGAGAGTGAGCATTTCCTTAGCCCTAATAATGTATCATGATGAAATCTGCCAGGTAATGTTATTATAAACCTTTTGGGTTTACTGTATTTTTGATTCAATAACCATTAGGAGCCTCGTGCTTTTGCCTCCTAGTAAATCCAAGCCCAAGTTTAGATTTTTTCCATGTTCATTTTCTGGATTCATACAAGCATTATCTAAAGAGAACGTAACATTTGTACACATCAGCTACTGACACCAGTTATTTTTATCTTTTGCTTTCCCCAGAAAACAAGACTTCTTATCTTCCTTGTACAGAAAGGAGCTGCAGGCAGGAGAAAAGGCCACCTTGGAAAATTCAGTAGGAGCCAATCTGCATCTTCCAGCTTTCTATAACCAGAGTCTGAACGAGGGATGGGAAACAGACTTCATCCTTCAGTGTCAAGCCTTGATTTACTCACTGTCCTTCCAGCTTCATTACTCCTCCATAACAGAAACATCTTTTGTTTGTTTGTTTTACAGTGGAGGGGGAGTAGAAAAAGGGGAGATAGTAAGCTGATTCTAGAATCAAATTCTAATTAATTTGAACAGTTAGAGACCATTATGCCACTAAGCCCAGCTCCTCTTTAAGCAGCACAGGTACAGATGGGGGTTTTATGTTATAGCAGCAGTTCTCCTGTGCAGTGTTTCATTTTCAGAGCATCGGATCTGTTTTCTTACTTTTTGATTCAGCAGAGCTAATCTACAGATGAAATGTTAAAAAAATAACTGTTATTTCATTTAATCACAGTGAATAAAGTCAGAACCAGTTTCTGTGGTTATTTCATCTCTTCTGGAAAGTGTAATGAAACCTAACACATCAAGAAAAACTTGCTCAAATTATTATATCCTTGATGACAATTTTTCCAACTTCTTTTTCTACACTTCCTGGAGCCAGAGGTCACCAGCCACATGCCAATGTGTTCTAGTGCTTTTATCCAGAAGCTGATTTTAATTCCCTTCATGCTTGAGAAAGAGCTAGAGGTGGTTTGCTAGAGGTGGTCCTTCAGGCAGACATGCTGAGTGTATCCTACACAAGGCATCCACCTGGTGTTAGGATCAATCTTGTTAAGTTTCTGGCTGCTGCTGCCATCCTCCAGCTTTTGATACTGTATTTGCTTAGCAAAAAGAGCACTCCAGGTGTTACTTGACTTCAGATTTTGTTACAAGATTTTTTTCATCATCCTGTTGCTAATTTGAATGTATTGGCCAGATTCCAATGCAAGTAATTACATTCTGTCTGTCTTATTTTCCCTGCCACTCCCATTGCAGATGTTATTTGTCACTACTTGCAAGAGTGGTGTGGATGCTAAAGAGCAGGAGCAGAGGATTTTCCAGCTGCTGAAGCATTTTGTGAAGTTTTCTTTTCTCATGCTTTAGCTGAGAAACGGTTTGCTATTTTGTAAACTACTTTGCAAGTGCAGGCTGTTGTGGAAATACTGTGGATATTGTTTTGAGTTCACTGGGAAAAATATTTTGGAAATGGGTGTTATGCCATTCAGCCAATCCCTCTGGGAGGTGGATGGTCAAGCATCCAATGGTTTTATGCCACCCTTGCAAACAAAGCTATGTAAGCTGAATTATATAATTAGATATAGCCATTTCTGGCCTTTGAACCTGATCCTGGACCTGAGTCGTTTCTTGCTGTCCCTGGGGACAACAGCGACATCTGGTGACGCCGCATCGTGTACTACAACCGCAACTGGACTTAAGACGGTCTGGTGACCCAACGGGTACTGCAACCGTGGCCGGATTTGGAGGGAACGCATCTCCCCCCTGCCCCGGGCTGCTGGGACGGGACCCTCAGCTGAAAAGGATGGGACATAAAGCCTCACAAGGAAACACAGTACTTTCTGCCTCCGTGCCACAGCTACCTATTTCGAGTGCTGTACTGGCGTCCCCCGTTCCCACATGGCCCCGCCTTTGCCATAACCGGATGAGGCGGGGGGTATTGTGGCGGCTTCTGTCCCGGTGCCTGCCGCTTTGCGGCTGGATCTGGCGCCGGCCGCTGCACCACAGCCTGCCGCTTTGCAGACGGCCACAGCGCCAGCTGTCACTCTGTGGACGGATCCGGTGCCGGCTGCCGCTCCGCGGGCGGCCCCGGCGCCGGTGGCTCAGCAGCCGACCCCGGTACCGTGGCCTGCTGCTCAGCAACCAGCTGTACTGGCGCCGCAGGGTCCGCCCGTGCCTCTCCCGGGAGTGGGTGTGATGCCATGGTCTCCTGCAGCCATGCTTCCAGTACCTCTCGGTCCCTCATCGGGACCCGTAGCGCTTTGTTCTCATGCGCATGCTCCGATAGCCGGGTTGTTCCCAGCGCAGCCGCAGGTCCTACAGTCATCGGTAATGGACGCTTTAATGCAGCAGCTTCTCGTCGTTTTGCGTAAAGCAATGCAGCAGTTTGCAGCGCTCCCAGAGCTGGTGCGACAGGCTGTTGTTGTTGGACCTGCGCCGGCATCGGTGCAGCCGGCCCCGGCGGGGGCACTGAGCATAGCGCCGGCGGCTGCGCAGATGACAGCGCCTGCAGGGACAGCCGTGCTACCCTAAGCAGCAGCATCCCAAGCTGCACGGCCGCCAGCGAGTACATCGCTGCCCTCTGCGCCACCGCCTATGGCTCCCCCCGCTCCAGCCCCCGCCGCCGCACCGCCCGCTGGCCCGGCGCCTGCGTCCTGTCAGCCTCCCGGGAGATCGGACACACCTCCGTCTGACGATGCGAGCAGCGTTGCTACGGAAACGCTTACTTCGCTACGGGAGGCTGTGAAGGCACTCAGGCGCCAGCAATCCGGAACTCGGCCAGCTCGCAACCGCCCTCGGACCCTTCCAGAATGCACGGTGATTGTTCGCCCAAAATATTCAAAACAGTCCTGGGAGGAGCTTAAAAGGTGGGCATTGGAAGCTGGGGATTGGGATTTACTAGAAAGAGTTGGGATGCCTGAAGAGGAAAGGGGACCTGAACAGGTTGCTACCTTACCTCAGAATCAGGCAGGTCAAAGTGATCTAACGAGGGACCAAGCTGATAGTGATACAGAGTGTAAACTCCAAGCTTTTCTGTACAAAAGGCTCTTCCTAATTCAGGCCAGCCTGACAAGCATGGAATCTTTGCCTGGAAAGTGGTACAGGATCTGCAAACTAAGGTTGCTCAGTATGGATTGGGTTCTCCTGAGGTCATGCAGATTATTAGAGTACTGAATACTGATCTGCTTTCTCCATTTGATATTAAGCATTTAGGTCAGGTGTTATTTCAACCTGTACAATATCAAGTTTTTGAAGCTGACTGGAGAAGGATGGCTGAGAAGGCTGCAGCTGAGAATATGTAGTTGCCTCAAACTGATCCCAGATGTAGAGTTCCTGCAGATGCTCTCATGGGACTCAATAACTATGGGACCCTGATGCCCAAGCTGCCTGGCATCCTCAGATCCTTGAACAGGCTCAGAGGATTGGTATGGGAGCCTTATTAAAGGGCATAGACATGGCTGCTCCTAAAACACAATATGTGAAAATATCTCAGGGGCCAAAAGAGCACTTTTTGTCTTTTGTGGAAAAGATTGCTGTGGCCCTTGAGAAGCAAGTTGAGGATGAGGCCGTGAGGCAGCTGTTGTGCAGACAGCTAGCAAGAGATAATGCTAATGATGAGTGCAGAAGGATTATTGATGCCTTGCCAGGGGAACCCACACTTGCACAGAATGTTGAAGCCTGTGCTAAGGTGGGATCTGTGGAGCATAGGTCTGCTCTGGCTGCAGTTCTAAGACCTCTTTAGTTAAATTCTGGTGGACAAAAGAGTCCTAAGGTTGACAGCACACAGAAACAGCTTAAACAAAAGAGGAGAAACAAGGAGAACAGGCAAGTTGTTCAATCCAAAAGATGTGGTAGGCCAGGTCATTTTTCAGACTACTGCCGGTCTATCTATCATGCCAATGGTTGACCTCTGATACGTTTGGGGAACATGAACAGGAACACAAAGGGGAGTCAAATATTTCCTCAGGGCATAGCTCCTCTGGGACAGGCCTACTCAACCAACTTAGAGTCGGGACCCAGGGATCAGCCAGCGTGGATGTGCACGCCGTAGCAACAGTCGTCTCAGACTCCAGACATGTTTAAAAGGTTCCCTTTTGTGAGTATTCATCCCTATCTGAATCCAAGAAAGTTGTTTCCTCCTAGTCACTGAGATCTTTCAGGATCTCTCCTGTGAGTATGCATCCCTATCTGAATCTGAGAAAGTTGTTTCTTTGTAGTCACTGAGATCTTTCTCCTCTGTATGACTCCGCTGGTGTATGAGGAGAGTGGAGCTGGTCTGATATTTTCCCACATTCAGGACACTCGTGACCTCTCTCAATTTTTTCTTCTTTAGCTGCAGATACATGTGGATACAAAAATGCTGTTAGCAAGAATTTCTCTTGCTTTTTTCTAAGCCCATGGGATACTTTTCTCTCTCACAGAAGATATTCACAGAGTTTATAAACCATGAACATCTGTGACCTTGGAGAATTTTGTTTATAGTACAGTAGAAAAATATTTTGACAATGGATGTTTTAGGTTTTTAGCCAATCACCCCCAAGGGGTGGCTGATCCTTTGTCCAATTAGACTATGAAGAAAAAAGTCTCTAAAAGAGTTTGTAAAATAATTAAATAAATCAGTCTTGCTGCACAATTTCTGCCTGCTGGATTCTTTCCTCCTCCGTACGGCTGCGGGATACGGTAATATTTACTGCGCTAATAGATACATCTCCTTGGATAGACTCTCCAGCTGTCCCCTCCCCAGGCTCTCTTCAGTCTTTAGTCCCTCCTCCTGTTTCACCAGGTTTGCTGTGGCTTTATCCAGTGCAGCTTCGTGGTTTTTCAGTGCTTCCAGAGTTCCAAGGAAAGATATCTGAGCTTCATCAAAAGCCTCCTCCAAGCTGATGATTTTGTGGTTCTTGCGGGAGAGGACAGAGCACAGGATGCAGATACATCTCCTTGGAAATACTTAGGAGTCAAAATTCTGGATTAGGATGCAACATAAGGAGGTGCAATTCTCAAATTCTGTTAAGACTTTGAGTGATGCTCAGGCATTGCTGGGTATCATTAATTGGTTACGTCCTTGTCTAGGGCTAACCATGGCACAGCTCTTCCCACTTTTAATTTTAAAAGGGGACCCCGAGTTGAATTCACCTTGGAAATTGACTCCTGAAGCACGATGAGTGCTGCAGGAGGTTCAATAGGCTGTTTCTGCTTGACAGGTTTATCAAGTGGATCTCAGGTAGCTTTGAATTTGGTCACTGATTAATACTCAAGCTCGGGTGCATTCATTTTGCATACCCGAAGCTACACCAAATTGCCAGGTTTCATAACAGAAGGTAATGCTAGGGCTGACATGCTGGCTAACCCTGCATGGGTAGCTCCTCAGCCTGACAAAATTGCATAAGCTAAGGCATTGCAAAAAAGTTTATTCGCACTTTCTCCTCAGTTATTGTGGGCATCTGCTCATACTGAAGAGAAAGGTCGTGATGTCATTGCCCATTGGAAACTGCTTTTGTGATCTTGGGCGTGCACGCTTCTGTGAAAACTGATACTGGCTTTGCCTATGTCTCTCAGAAGATGCGGGCAAATAATCATTTTACAGTGCTACCAAATTCAAATAATTCTGTTATCTTGAATTATTTTCTCTCATTGCAGTCTGCAGGCGAGATGCACCTGCCTCGAGCGAAGGTCTGGGTGCAGGACCTACTCACTGAGAAGTGGGAAGGCCTGTATGAGCTATTGCTTGGGGGCGTGGGTATGTATTCCCACAGATACTGGGGTATGATGGCTACTTGCAAGTTGCATTCACTCTGGCCTGCAGCACCAGAAGCAGAACAGGCAACCTCCAAAGCAGCTTCAAGTGTGACCAGAATGCAGATCATTCATCAAATGAGTCTTCTGGTGCTGACCAAGACCATCAGCCTGGTCCTTCTACAGGCAGAGACTGAATTTCAGAGACTGAATTTCAAGTTCCTTATGTTATGGAGTCAGAATGTTATGCAGAATGTTAGAGCCCTTAAGGCTATTTATCTAGAGTCAGTAAGTAATGTAAGCCCTTAAGGCTATGTAGAATTAAGCTGATGTAGAACTGTAATAGTTGATATGAAGCTGGGTTCACTTGATGCATTTCCTTTAGCACTGCTGGAGGATCTCTCTGCCTGTTTTAAATTGGTATTGATTTAGATTCCGTTTCGTAACTGGCCACTACCAAACAGACCCCTTATGCTGTGTTTGTTCTCCTTGCTGCAAGGGATCCCGCAGAGGATTACAAACGCGACCTTTTTGGTCTCAGATAAAAAGGGGGAACTGTGGATGCTAAAGAGCAGGAGCAGAGGATTTTCCAGCTGCTGAAGCATTTTGTGAAGTTTTCTTTTCTCATGCTTTAGCTGAGAAACGGTTTGCTATTTTGTAAACTACTTTGCAGGTGCAGGCTGTTGTGGAAATACTGTGGATATTGTTTGAGTTCACTGGGAAAAATATTTTGGAAATGGGTGTTATGCCATTCAGCCAATCCCTCTGGGAGGTGGATGGTCAAGCATCCAATGGTTTTATGCCACCCTTGCAAACAAAGCTATGTAAGCTGAATTATATAATTAAATATAGCCATTTCTGGCCTTTGAACCTGATCCTGGACCTGAGTCGTTTCTTGCTGTCCCTGGGGACAACAGCGACCGAGTGGAACTGCTGTTGAATTTCCAGTGCATATTTGGGTAATGGAGAAGAAAACTGAATGGAGTCCAAAAGGAGTTTGCCTTTCTCTGTTTGAGATCAAATATCACATCTGCATCTGGTTTTGTGGAGGTAAAAAAAACAACAACAAAAAAAACCCAACAAAACCAACCAAAAAAAACCCAACAAAAAACAAAAGTTAAAACCCAAACCCCACAACACCACAAAAAACCCACATTTTGGTCTGACAAGAGTGGTGCCAAAAATGGCATACAGAAACCTTTGTTAGCAATGTGTTCTTTATATCAATTCTTTAATTACCAGAAACAAATAGGATATAGAGTTATTACATTTGAACATCTGAGATCCAGAGGTCCAGCATTTCAGATTTTCATCTAGTGTAAACTGATAGGTCCCATTTAATTGGCTTTAGTTCAATTGCATTTATATCAGATAAGACCACAAACTTTTAAGGACTCCACATTCAGCTTTTATCATCTCTGTAACCTCTGCACTTGAAGACTGTGATCTCTAGGAATTAACTTTTATTTCATCAGCTGCATAGTAGAAATGGATTAATGACCATGTTTCAGGCATCACTGAGGTTCTCTCTCACATTGTCTACACACATATATTTGGCTTCTGGTACATGAAATAATTAAGGAAAAATTACCTTTAAGGTGCTCTGGGAGATCAGTAGGCACAGAATATTACTTTAAACCTTTATCAATTTGTTAAGTTTTCTTACTTATGACTTGTTGTGATTTATTATGATAATGTTTATTATGGTAGACATTTATTATGACCTCTCTGAATCAGTTTGTTTTAAACAAATGAGATTCGTTCTCTAGATTAAACTATACATATTCCACAAGTGTTTGAATCTGAATAAGCAGATATCAGCAAGGTGTAGTGTGGCTTCATGAAATTTAATTAAACATGCTTCTCTAGAAGCTTCAGAACCGAGAATTTACTGTAAGCTGAAAAGCTTTAGCCTCTTGCATTCAACATGGTTTTATTTCTGTGGTTTCTTAAATTATTCTATCTCTGTACAAAAAAAAAATAAACAGGTAAACCTAAATCTCTGTTTAGAAGAGGAAATAGCAAAATGTTTTTTCTGTATTTCTCCCTGGGAATGGCATATATTTTTACTTTTGCCGTAACAGCCATTTCCACCTCAGTGGCACAAGAACAGATCTCCTGACTAACTGATCCTATGTTGTATAAGATCTGGGGGAAGAAAAGGCACGTAGAATCTGGCATGGGACAAGTTTTTCCATTAGATCAGTAGAGTTTCTGATACAGCCAGAACTACAAACAGCACTCGAATAAACTCTAAGTCCTGCATGTGCACGGTAATGAGTATTATCTTCTCATTACAAAGCAGTCGAGGTAAAAAGATTTACAGTGCGCTAAGCAGGTCTGCCTTGCAGATCCCAGAGTGCTGTAGGATAGTCTCCGTTATTAGGAGCAGTCCAGCTATGGCACCAGGGAGCTGAGGGTGGGATAAATGATCCTGCCCAAAATCTGTTCCTGTGTGTTGTACAAACAAGGGCTCTAAAAAGGGCATTTTGCAATGAGAGTCTTTGATTGTGCCCATCCTGAAAAAGGTGTTACATTGCAAGTGAAATTTGTTCTGCAGCCTGATTTGGAGGAGGACAGGGAGTCCTGACCTGAGAGAGTCACTTTCCCACAGATATTTGGGATGTTTTCTTAGTAGTTGAGTACACACAGATCTTTCTGGAGTTAACATCTACCTGCTAAACAAAGCCGGGAGTACTTCACATCTTTACATGTTATGTTTCATTTAATAACTATTTTGAAACACTTTGGGTTACCTTTCAGACCTCCTCCAAAATAGCACTTCCCCAGTAGTTATTTTTAATATCTGTTGTTCAGATAGCCTTTGAAAAAAAACCCCAATATAACCAACAAATAGAAATGTCACAGAATCCTGTTAAGTTTGCTTCTGCCTTTAAAAGCTGAATTTTTCAGTAATACCATGCCAATACCTAGTTCTAACTACAAGGGAAAAGTGTCCAGTACATGGACTATGCGTCTCGGTTTTGAAAGACAGGTGTCTGCTAAGGAAGGCAGAAGCCCCCCTTGAAGTGGCAGATATAACCCCTTTTCCCTCCAAGTTATTATATTTTGAAATCAAGGGCCTTTAGGCAAAGATGTGGGAAAGAGGAATAACAGTTCTTTACTATATATATATATATATATGTATATAACCAGTCAAACAAAACAACAACAACTCTGGCAGTAACAGCAAACACAAACCCAGTGCCAGCCTTCTCGGCTGTCAGGCTATTTCCCCTCGGGTGCAGTTCCGCTCGCAGCCGGCAGGGGCGCTGGCGGCTCCCGGTGAGCAGGGCAGGTGCGATGGTTCCCCCGCGGCTGCAGGGGGCGCTCCGGAGCGAGCTCGGGAAACACGCGGCTCTGGTGCCCTGGGATCCCGGGAAGGGATGGAAGAAAGGCTTCACAAACCCCTGGGCAGCCGGTCCCGGACTCTCGGGAACGGCAGGCTGGAGCGGCAGGCTGGAGCGGCAGGGACGAACGCAAATCCCGGGTGGCAGGCGAGATGTATCCAGATGGGAGAACCCCACGGAGGCCCAGGCAGGCAGGGCGACCAGGGCTACAGCGTAGCGAAAGCTCGAAGCAGCAGCGGGGCAGGGCAGCCACAGCTCGGTCTCCAGCAGGGCAGGGAAAACGGCTTTTGGGGTCCCGGCGTTGTTTCCAGCAGGAAGAAAGAACGGCCGAAAGAAAGAAACAGCAGCTCCTTTCTTTGGAGCTTCTCTCTCCAGACGCTCAGAGCGAACTGACCCCACACCCAGGTGTAGACAAAGGAGTAGCCAGGCCCGCCCCACCCCCCTTTTTGTCTTTCTTAAGTACAGCTATTTGTCCCCTAGCAACATGCATATGGGAGAAAATTCCTTTAACAGAAAAAAACTAAGACTAAACTGAAACCCCAACACTATGATGGACTTTTCCTGTACCTTCTGCCAGAGCCAATATCTCAGAAGGAAATACAGGCTTGCTGTCTTAAAGGCTTACAGGAAGTCTTGTGCTTCTTGCTTATGTAAGTACTTGCTGAGATACTTACGATACAGCTATTCTACTTCCCAAGGCATTAACTGCTCTGCTGAGGTGATATTGCATACATTGTGCTGTGGAATGTTTCTAAATAATAAATGCAATATAATTTTGTCAGTCTTCTCTTGGATATCATACTGCTCTACAGGGTATTCATTAACATGCAGGAATGGAGCCTAACTGGTTGCTCCCTTCCTTCAGTGATTTAAAGCAGATTGTATATATCTGCAATTCAAAGAAGAACTTGCATAAAATTAAATCTCTGTGTTGTATTCTTTCTTCTCCTGCACCTCAAGGCCCCTGTAAGAAATGCTTTAATTAAAGAAGTATCAACTTGGCTTTAGTCTCATTGGTTAAAACTTTAGAATTGACATGATATTCTTCCCTGCTCTTGAAAGAGAAAAGAGAAAAAAAGTGTTGAGAGGGAGACAAGAAAATATTCTCTCCCGTTGTCAAAAATGATAGGACAGATTTGCAGTTAAGTATTGCTTTGTACTTTTCCTCCTAAATATCCACTTTCATAAAGCATAGCTCATGTTATGGAAAACAGCTGCTTTGAGAGTGATGACATGTGGGTAGATGTTTGCCATTGTTGGGTTAGGAGATCTCACACCTGTCTCTGCCATTTGTATTGGAACTGTAATGGTGCCCATAAAATGGTTTTGTTCTCTGTAGCCTAAAAAAATGGTTTGTGAGATGGATACAATTTAACTTCTGTTAAACACGTTTACCACTCACCAAGTGAGTACAGTACTTGTGCATTAAATATTTTCCTCTCTGTAAAACACAGCACAGCTGAATTCTACCCTGAAATAGCATCAGTGTTTTGACTGAGTCCTACAAGACCCCAGAAAGTCAGAAGTAGGACTAAAATTAGCATCAGATGTTTCAATCTTTAAGTTATGCCAGAGTGCAGTGGAACCGATGACTTTCAGTTCACTGTGGCATTCCCACAGGAACTGCGGTTTAGTAGATTAATATTTGCATAACAGATTTGCCAAGTATATATTGTAGGGGCTAGCAGAATTGATGGTGTTCAAATTTACTGTCACTGCTCAGCTTAAGGTACCTTTTTTGAGGAACAATTAAAGCTAAGGTACTTTCCAATTGTGCTCAAGAACATAAGAATACAAAAACAAAAAAGAAGGGGAAAAAAACACCCAAACCAAACACTGCCCCCCTCAACCCATTTTTCTAATTTTTTTCTAATTAACCATTATATCCAAGTGAAAATTTTAACTGTAAAATGTTATAGCATTATTTGGAATTTCATTTGATATTTTAACAGTTTCATTTTTAAAAATTGTGTGTTTGCAGTTGTATTCTGGGGCAAGGATCACTGTGTTTTCCTATATGATGGAAGAGGCAGTTTCCTTTCTTGGCAGAGTTGCTATGAGACTTTATCAACTACTGTTTGTAGATCTAAGTTGCAAACAGAAGCTGGTAGGCATCAGTAAGAAACAGTCATTTTTTGATACTGTAGGAAATAAATCCTGGAAATGCTAGTCTCTGCTTATCTTGCTATGGAAAAGTTTGTGGGGTTTTGTCTCCTGAATGCTCCCGGAGCAGCAAAACAAGTGTATTCACTAAGGCTGCAGTAAATTACAACAGTTATGAGCAATTATCTTGAAATCATTCTCATAGGCCATAGCTTTCAGAAAGTTACAATATTGCATTTCTTCAAAACAAAGAGCCTCAGTAATTATTCGTCTTTATTTTACCAGGTTTATTAAATGGTTCAGTGGCCTGATTCTGGCAGAACAAAGGAAATGGAATGAAAATGTAATCATGTATTTGTGCTACAGGTTTGGCCATGCTTCTGCATTTCCAGAAAATTTAATGCGTGTTAAAATCATCCATCCTGATGCACATGCAAACAGCTGTGGCTCTCTTACTGTTCTGAACAGTACTATTTGTCATAGTACTGTAAAATATTCCCCCCCCAAAAAACAGACTAAGTTTTGCTCTCCAGTCCTCTGCTGGTGTTCCATCAATTCTCAAACTGCTTTGCTATTGTAGACCAATGGGTGTGACAACTATACTCTGTTTTAAAGCTATGTATAGTCAGTAAATGGCTTTTATAGAAATCAGCGGAAGCTAAAACTGTGCAAATTCTATCTCTGCTACAAAGGATTTTCTTTCTTGTGCATACTACAAATAGCACAGTATTCAATGTGAAGATCTGATTAACTGCATTGACTGATCCAAGCAGGCAGCTCTAGTCACATCCAAATCATTCACACAAGACTTCTCAGAACTCAGCCAGGGCTTATGTGAACACATTCATTGATCTTTGCTGGAGACCACAGTTAAAAATTCTTGTTTGATTAGTAAAGGAAAATCATTTTTTCTGGCTTTTGAAAATCAAACTGAATAGTCTACAGTAAGGATGACTTTACAACCCACCAACTTAAAATGGTAAAAACTTCCAAGTTTTTACAGAAACTCACTAATTTGGAGATATTTATGACAGGAGATTTTAGGATAGGCTGTCAGTTTTTAAAAACCTGCTTTTCTTCCTACATCTTCCAGACTTCAGCCATTTTCCAGAGCCAAATCTCCTTCAGAGTCCTCTCTTTTTTATTTCACTCAAGCCATCTAATAATAGAATATAATGTCTCCAGGATTTTTGGGGAGGATAGGGCAGAGTCCTTGTTGTTTGGGTTTTTTTCCTAGACTAACTCTGCCTTCTTCAGGAAGTGTTTGGACATTGCCCTCAGGCACATGCTGTGATTCTTGGGGGTATCCTATACAGGGATGAAAGCTGAACTTTTATGATCCCTCTGGGTCACTTCCAGTTCAGGATATTCTGTAGTTCTATGGTTCTTATTCAGAAAAAAAACCAAAAAAAGTGGGAGAGGTTTGTTCAGCTTTCCACACTGTAAAATGTATCTGTTGGTTTTTTTCTTCTTTTAAATACAATATTGTTAATATAGTTCTGCCTAGTTAATGTCAGGGAGCAGAAGCTTATTTGGTTATTATAGCATTAACTGGGTCCTATTGTAAACAGTTAAATTCCTCAGGGCTCTGAGCAGACATTAACAAGTTAATGTGAGGAGGCCAACAGTCCTCAAGGTATTTGCTTCCACCCACCAGCTTTAGACAGACAACTCCAGTGTAATACCATTAAAAAAAAGAAAGAAAGCCCTTCTTAGTGTAACATTCCTGCTGAAGCCTACACGTTCACTGATCCTTCTCTGGCATGCTGATATGTGGGAGAGCACAGCCAGTCCTTCTGGTAGTGCCTTCAGTAGCCACTCAGTTTATAACCTCCCCTTTCATCTCATTATTCTGGGCCAAGAACCAGAGAGAAGAAACTGTAAAGCATCATTTGAGCGTGTCTGCAAGGGAATGGGGAGTTGCAGGGGATGATTTGTTTATAGTGACAGTATAACAGTGGCAAATAAGGAATTTATTCCATTTAGCATCTTTTGCTTTGCTTGATAGCTAATAGACATAAGAGGTTAAAGATAGCAAACTTCTAAACTCCGCCTTTCTTCCCTCCTAGACATGACACACCACTTTATAAACAAGGGGAACATTTGCAAAGTATCCTAAGCTTCATCTTTAGCTCAACTGCTCCTTCTGAGCCTTTCAGGGGAAAAAAAATTCTCTTTTTCTTACCTCTGAAAAGCTAAGGAAGCTCTCTTCAATTCCACTTTGCTTTCACATTCTAATAAAATAAATAAAGCAGGAATAACTTGTGACTGTGAACCAAATTTGCTTGCCCTTGCTAATTGTGGATCCAGGTTTCCCTTCAAACAGGATCTTTTCTTCCCAAGTGCATGCTCCAAGGAGGTAAAAAATTACTTTTGTTACAATCTTATTTCTGTTTGTCCTGGTATTTAACTGTGGAATGCCAAGGCTGGGATGCTAAAATATGTGGATTGTTCCATGTCTAGAAAAGGGTTTCCTTTCTTTTCAGGGTTCTCCAGCTGTTGTCTTCTTTCTAGCTCCTCCAGTTGCAACTGAAGAGTTGAATATGGAGCTTTATTTCACATTTTGCAAAATGTTCTGGGCTTCCTTTTACTGAAACTCGGTGCAGCTCCTTAATTAACTGTTTCCAAAAATCTAAGAAACTATAAATCTTTATTCCAGCAGGAACTGCATTAATGTTCTCAGTGATGAAAGGCAAACAAGATAGTGTGTCACAGCAGGATGCCTCTTTCTATAGGGACATTTATTTCACCACCTTATTAATAGTAAAGTTTTATGGAACAAGTATAAACATATTTGTTTAGAAAAGGGAAATGGTGGGTTTTAATTTTTTTTAAGGTAAATATTACATTTTACTTAAGAAATTTTGACAGGTCAAAATCAGTGATGGCATCCCTCATCCAAGGAAATTACTGTCACAGAACATGAGGATTTGACTTAGTTCACAAAGATAGTACTTTAAAGTCAAAATTTAAAATAGGCTGCGGTGGTATATATATTGTTTGGGGTTTTTTAAATTAACATATTATTAACACTTCCTCCCCAGACACGTAAGTATTTTGACTGATGTCATAAAATAAGAAGCCTTGAGGAAGACCTTAGTCATTACTTTCAAATCCAAATGAAGTACTTCAGTAGGTTAATACTGTGAATCTTTTTAACAGTGTCAAGAAACCCGCAACTGTTTGTAGGTAAAGCACCAAGTTCTTTTTTATTAGTATTATTATTTAATTCATAGGAGTCTGTATTCAATCAGTTCCCCAAAAATATATTCTCTGGGAAAATACTACTGTTTAAAAAAATGAAATAATATAAAAAAACTTTCATATGCAGTCATATTTTGTTAAATATAAGCCTCTGTATTCCAAGTAAATTTCCTTAATTATTTTAGACTTCCAAGTTTCTCAACCTGTCTATAGCCCAATTTTAATCAACTTACTATTTAAAAGAAGCAGCTCAAACCATGCTTGCTGTTTTCTTGCCTGGAAGTGTTCAAACAGTGAAACTGTAGAGCTGTGAGGATTCCACTGTCCCAAAATCCTTTCCACTTTGAAGTCGGGTGGCTGCTGTCATGTGTTGTGCTATGAACTGCTGGTTTCCAACACCTGTGCTGCTCCAGGCTGGGTGGCTGTCAGGAGGCAAAGGCAATGTCTGTAAATGCTAAATGTATAGATTAGGATTTTCCTGGTAGGTGAAAACCAGAGCCTACCAAGGCCAGTGCAATGACCACGTGTCCCAAGATGGGTGTGCTGGATATGTCAGTGACTGGAGCAAAGCAGTTATTACATACAGCACTGTGTCTGCCTGGCACAGTGTGCTGGAGGACTGTGCCAAAGGAATGGATGGTCTCTGCTGCTTAGGCATATGCAGAAATACAGCAAATTGGTCTCTAGTCACTCAGCAAATGTCAAAATACACTCTTTGGGCTGAGGTCCACCAAGTTCACATGGTTGTCCAACAATATCTGAGAAAATTTTCAAGAATATTAAGAATATTCAGGGAAATTAAGATGTATTCTCTCCTATGCTAACAATTGTTGCTCTTAACTTTACTTTTTCTAGATTTTTACATCTCATTTTTCATAGATCTGATCCTTACCATGTTTTGGAAATTATGAGCAGGGTACATGGATCCCACTGTTAACCACAGATCTAAATGCTTTCCATTCTCATTATTGCAGAAAAAAAGAAAAAATATTGTGACTCTATCTTTTTGATTTCAGGCAACCCTGGAAATGATGGAAATTTCCCTTTGCCCCTCTAGTGCATGCATAAAGACTGACTGTTTGGAAGGTCATTATGCTCATGGAATTCCCCATGAAGTAGATGAATTTTATGGTGGTGACAGCTGAGGCACCTGGTGTGTGCAGCTGTCCAGCCTGCATCTGGGTGGTGGCCTCAGAACAAAGTATGTGCTGTAGTCACTGTAGCCCTATTCAAGCAACCAGAGCTGGACATCTTTAAAAGTTATGACAGGATGGTTTCCTATGCATATAAGTACTTAACGAAAATATAGTGATTCTCCCTCTTAAGGAAAATGTATAGTGATTCTTCCTCTTCATGCCAGCAAGGAATCTGTTTTATCACTCATTTCTGTTATGTTAGCAGTCATCTCCGAGGTGCATCTTTGCATATCTTGCATTAAATACTGTCTAGCTGGTTAGCACATAGAATTGATTTTGGAAAAGCCTTCTTTAGATTTCTTGATAAACTAAGTATTAAATGGGAAGTGTTTTATTTTGGTTTGGCTTTCTGGTTTTTTGGTTTTTGTTGGGTTTTTGATTTTTTTTTTGGTGGGGTGTTGTTCATAAATTCCAGTTTTATCACCCAGAGTACATTCATATGGGTTTCAGGACATATCTAGCTTTCAGCTTACTGGTATTAACTCTGCCCTTTTGAATTCGTTTGGAATTGACTAAGTGGATTAAGACGTAAAAATCCTTACCTTAAAGGAATGAAGATCCCCAGTTCTGCTGGTTACCCCTGACACACTTGCTTGCCTTTAGCATTTCAACTATTTAAGATGAAAATCTTAACAGGTAAGGAGCAGAAGCAGTTTGCTCACTATTCATAGATTAGAAGCTTGATTTTCAAATTGCAGATATAGAAGTTGTAACCTGCTTAAGAAAAGCACGCTCTATAGATGGTTTCTAAGCCTCTAAGCAGTTACAAATTCCCTGAACCAATTCTGATAACAAAAATCATTTCCTATAAGTAGTGTTATAAACATGTATTATAGTATTGGCTTCTCACAAAGTATTAAAGTAGATATTATATAATGTTAGAAATGCTTTTTGCTGTGTGGATGTAGTTTTCTCTCGTTTTAGCAAGAATGTTAGCAAGTGTGAGCAAGTAAGATAACCTCCAAGCGAGCAGAGGATGAGGCCCAAGGAGCTGCTAATCAACACTTTGTCCAGGGCCCAAAGGCTACTCCGCCCGGAGAACGGGCGGCCAGGAGGGTCCAAGAGCCACTATCACCGCTCTGCCCGGGGGGCAAAGAGGCCCAAAGCTGCAATCAGCCCTGTCTGGAGAATTAAGAGATCCACCCTACCATCGACTCTTACCTAGCAGGCCCAACCCCAAGAATCAAAAGAAATAAAACCACAAGGCCGAAGACTACGCATGCTCTAAAAAGGCGGACCCAAGGAGTGGCCATGCAGATCAATTCCTAGAAAAGTTTTAATATGAATAGAGAACAGACAGTAAAAATGGTATAAAAAGGACTCACCTCGGGCATCAGGCGTGCTCTTGGCAGAGCGCCAAGGCACCCGGCTGTTATCCCTTTGCTTTATTTTATGTGTCTCTTATTGTCTTTATATTAAACTCTTTAAATTCTAACAAGAGAGTGAACCTCGTTTTTCACAATTGGGGCCTCGCCCGGGATCTACACCTCGCCTCTGAAAAGCGTGGGAGGATTCAAAAAGCAAAGGGTAAGGCGCCCCCTGCCCAAATTGGCAGGACCCTTGCTTGGCATCCTCTGGCGCGGTTTGGTGGCAGCAGGGCAACACCCGGAGGACAAGAAAGACACAAAAATAAAGCAAATAAAAGAGAGCGCTCTCGACAAAAATCCCACAGACACTGGAAAAGCAACAGGACTGGTAAGTATTGTCCAAACAAAAAGGGGGTGGTTACGGGAGATGAGTGTGTGTGAATGAGACGCGGACTGGTTGCCCCAGATCTGCGAAGCGAGTGTCGCAGTCTCTGAGTGCTGCGGTTCCGTCTTGTTCGGAGAACAGCGGCCAGCGAGGAGACGAAGCGAGAGATAAGAGGAGTGAAAGAATCTCCTGGGGTGACTGGGACGGGGTCCCAGGGAAGGGGTTGCAAAGTGGGAGCTACCCCCCCCCCCATATGCTGGGTTGAGGAAAACTCCAAGAGCACCCAGGGTCTAAAAGTACCCCAAGAGAAGTTGGGGTTGGATGCTAGCAGTGCTGGGTTGAGGAAAACTCCAAGAGCACCCAGGGTCTAAAAGTACCGCAAGAGGAGTTGGGGTTGGATGCTAACAGTGCTGGGTTGAGGGAAATCCAAGAGCACCCAGAATCCTAAGGATTATTTCATACCCATGGGTGGATACTAACAAGTGACTTGAAAGAGGTACCTTATTATTCTGTTGTGAGCAAGAATGAGTGAGTGAACAAATATTAAAAAGGAGTGAATGTGTGAATGAAAGACTGTAATTAGAAGTTAACTTTGTTTTTGGGGAGGTGGGCTGTAATAAATTTTTTTTTGTTTTTCGTACTGTGAAAGGGTGGGTAGTATTTTACAGCAGTGAAGATTGGTGTTTTAAAGGAATGAATTAGTATTTCAAAGGGGGGGGGGGATAAATTGGTATTTTGAGTAAGTTGGAATAGAGAACTCCTGGAAAAATGGGACCACTACCTAGTAAAATAAGTTCAAGGGTGCCAGAGGAGATACCCCAAGACAGTCCCCTTGGGGTCAAACTCGCGAACTGGGAAACTGATCCTTCCACAAAAGGAAAAGATAAAGTAAAAATGATTCAATTCTGCATGAAAGAGTGGGTAAAAAAGGAAATCAGATCTGATCATGTGTACTGGCCAAAATATGGGTCTGATGAGGCATGGATTTGCCAGGCTCTAAATGTATTTGTAAATTCAAAAGAGCCATCTCACCCTGAGGAGGGAGAATATGCTTCTTGCTGGACAGGAATTACAAAACCTCTGGGAACCAAAGTCTTTAAAATATCAGAAACCCCAGAGGAAAAGCAAACAGAAGAGAAAAGAGGGTGGGACCCTTTAGAAGTATTGCCCCCGCCTCCAGCACCAGAAGCTGCCCCCCCCCTCCCCCTGGCTCCGGGGCTTCCCCCGCCGCCAGGATCAGCAGCTGCCCTCCTCCCCCCGGCTCCGGGGCTCCCCCCGCCAGCCATCCCTCCGCCGACTCCGGGGGTCCTTCCCCCGGCAGCTCTCCCGCCCCAAGGGAGCGGGGGGGGAGCCCTGCCCCTGCCCATGCTGGGGATCCCACCGTTCCCGGGAATCCCAGCAGCCTCAATTGAATCAAGAGGAACGTCACACGTCCCGGCTTCAGCCCCCACCTCTCCTGCCTTGAGAAACCCGGCTTTAGTGCCGGTCCCCGCCTCCTGTGCTCCGGAGTATTTGGCTTCAGTGCCGGACTCTGAATCTGCCCCTCTTCCCCAGGGGAGTTCCGTGCTTTCTTCCCAAATAAACCCTCTTCTTAACGAAGGAGCACCATACCAGAATACAAGAGGTGCCATTAAGGCTCAGAGGCAGCCCAACAATCCCTCCATTGCTAAACAAACAGAGGGAAGCCGAGAGATTCATTTATTTCCATTAAGAGAAGTACCTATGGGAGGAGGGGGAACCGGCTTTGTGAATGCTCCTCTAACGTCTACAGAGGTTAGGAATTTCAAAAAAGAAATTAAAGGATTATTAGAAGACCCCATAGGTACAGCTGAACAGTTGGACCAGTTCCTAGGTCCCAACATTTTCACTTGGGAAGAAATGCAATCAATAATGAAAATAATATTCTCCCAAGAAGAAAGAGAAATGATTAGAATTACTGGTATAAAAATTTGGGAAAGAGAAAACCAACAAGGTCCACCTGGGGATCAGAAAATGCCCATTACACCTCCTAACTGGAACCAAAATGATGAAGCTGGGAGGGGACATATGAAAGATTATTGTAATTTGATAATCAAGGGAATAAAAGAAGGGGCATCTCGAGGACAAAATGTCAGAAAGGCCTTTGAGGGGCAGCAAGGGAAGGAAGAAACCCCGACTGAGTGGCTAGAGAGGCTCCGAAAGAATATGAAACAATACTCTGGGATAGACCCAGAGTCCCTAGCAGGGCAAGCCCTGCTAAGAGTTAACTTTGTCACTCATGCCTGGCCAGATATTAGGAAAAAATTGGAAAAAATAGAAGACTGGTACGAGAAACCATTACAAGACCTAGTAAGGGAAGCTTAAAAAATATATGTCCGGAGGGATGAAGAAAAAGCCAAAGTGGAAGCAAAGATCATGATAGCCACTATGCGAGAGAGTACCTTCCAAAAAAATCTAAATCAAAAGCCCTCAGGTAACACTCCTAAACGTTCAAGATTCAGAAATGGTGGGAGGGAGAAAAATAAAACCTCAGCACAATCAAGTTTCCAAGAACAACCCAGGGATGCCTGTTTCTATTGCAAGGAAGAGGGGCATTATAAAAGGGAATGCCCCCACCTGAGGAGGGATCTGAAAATATTTCAAGAGACACACACAGAAGAAAAATAGAGAAGTCATGGGCTCTATTTTTTGGGAGATAAATACCATCTGGAGCCTTTGATAACTTTAAAAGTAGGCCCCCAAGAGGAAGTATTAGAATTTATAGTTGACACTGGGGCAGAAAGGACTTGTGTGATGAATATTCCAAAAGGGTGTGATGTAAGTAATGATGTGGTAAAAGTAACGGGAGCAAAGGGGGAAGGATTTAAGGTCCCTGTCATTAAAGATGTGGTTATTGAAGGGGAAACAAAAATAGGGACAGGGGATGTTTTGTTAGTTCCTGGGGCTGGCAGCAATTTATTAGGAAGGGATTTACAAATCCAGCTGGGGATTGGGGTCATACCAGAAGAAGGGAGAATGACGGCCAAAGTGTTAAAACTTAGCCAAGAAGATGAAAGAAAAATTAACAGAGAAGTTTGGGCTGGGGAAGGTAATAGGGGTGGACTAGATATTGACCCCCATAAGGGTCACAATTGAAAAAGAAGAATGTCCCATTCGTGTACGTCAGTACCCTATATCTTCAGAAGGGAGAAAAGGCTTAAAACCAGTAATAGAAGAATTAATAAAGGATGGGACACTAGAACCTTGTAAATCCCCTCATAATACCCCTATTCTCCCAGTAAAGAAATCTGATGGAAATTATAGATTAGTGTAAGATTTAAGAGAAGTAAACAAAAGAACACGGGCCTGCTACCCTATGGTTCCTAATCCCTACACTCTTTTAAGTAAAATTCCACCTCAACATCAGTGGTTTAGTGTGGTGGATCTTAAAGATGCCTTTTGGGCCTGCCCACTGGCAGAGGAAAGCCGAAATATTTTTGCCTTTGAATGAGAAGATCCACACACAGGGAAAAAGAACCAATTGAGGTGGACTAAACTGCCACAGGGGTATTGTGAGGCCCCAAATTTATTTGGGCAGGCCTTAGGAGAAATATTACAAACCTTCCCCACTCCCCCAGGAATACAAATTATCCAATATGTAGATGATCTTCTAATATCAGGAGAAGATGAAATTAAAGAAGCTACTATAAAGCTTCTAAATTTTCTTGGGGAAAAGGGACTAAGGACATCAAAAAAGAAATTACAGTTTGTAGAATCAGAAGTAAAATATCTTGGCCACCTGATAAGCAAAGGTAGCCAAAAACTAATCCTGAAAGAATTACAGGGATTTTATCCCTCCCTCCTCCCTCTTCAAAAAAGGAGGTTAGGAGACTGCTGGGGCTACTGGGATGTTGCAGGCTATGGATCGAGGGATATACACAAGCAGTAAAATTTTTATATGAAAAATTAACAGGGGGAGACAATATACAATGGACCAAAGATGATGATAATAAATTAGAAAAACAGAAGTTGAAACTAGCCTTGGTACCAGCCCTAAGCTTACCCTCACTAGAAAAACCCTTTCATTTATATGTGAATGCAGAAAATGGAGTAGCTCATGGTGTATTAGTCCAGGAATGGGGAGGGGTGAGAAGACCAATAGTTTATTTATCTAAACTATTGGACCCAGTAAGTCGTGGGTGGCCAGTATGCATTCAAGCCATAGCAGCTACTGCTATTTTGGTGGAGGAGAGCCGTAAGCTCACCTTTGGAAGTAAACTGATTGTATGCACACCCCATGCGGTCCAAAATGTGCTAAATCAAAAAGCTGAAAAATGGTTAACAGACTCCAAGATACTAAGATATGAAGCAATTCTGATTGACAGTAATGATCTAACTATAGAAACAAGCAAAAGCCTCAATCCGGCCCAATTCCTCTATGGAGAACCAAAAGATGACCTGGCACATGATTGCTTAGAAATTATTCAATACCAAACAAAAGTTCGGGAAGATCTAGAAGAACAAGCCCTCTTAGAAGGGGAAAGAATATATGTGGATGGTTCATCCAGATGCTTGCAAGGAAAAAGAATGTCAGGATATGCCTTAGTCGATGGGATAAACATGCAGACCATCGAAAAAGGAAAACTACCTTCAAATTGGTCAGCGCAATCTTGTGAATTATACGCTCTAAAAAGAGCACTGGAGCATTTAGCACACAAAAAGGGGACCATCTATACTGATTCAAAGTATGCCTTTGAGGTAATACATACCTTTAGAAAGATCTGGGAAGAAAGGGGTTTACTAAATTCAAAGGGGAAAGAACTGGTACATGAAGGCCTGATTTCAGAAGTGTTAGAGGCATTAAAATTGCCTGAAGAAATAGCTGTAGTGCATATCAAAGGACACCAAAAAGGGATGACCCCAGAAATAAGAGGGAATAATCTAGCAGACCAAGAAGCCAAAGATGCAGCAGAAAATGGGACTAAATGAATTATGTTAATCCTGACCCCAGAAAGGGGAGAATTGGAAATCCCCAAATTTAGTAAAGAAGAGAAAGAATTATTTAAGATAGGGGGAGAACAAGATCAATCTGGAAAATGGAAACTCCCTGATGGGAGACAGTTACTTAATAAGCCACTCACTAAGAGAATATTAGAAGATATGCATCAAAAAACTCATTGGGGCACTCAAGCTTTGTGTGATCATTTTCTGAGAAATTATGGGTGTATTGGAATCTTTAGGGTAGCAAAACAAATAACTGGAAACTGTATAACTTGCCAAAGAGTGAATAGGAAAATAATGAGAAAAACAACATTAGGAGGCCGCGAGTTAGCTCTGCGACCATTCCAAAGTATCCAAGTAGATTTCACTGAACTTCCTCACATACAGAGATGGAAGTTCCTATTAGTAATAGTAGACCATCTAACTCATTGGGTGGAAGCAGTTCCTGCTATTAGAGCTACAGCTAACGTAGTATGCAAAACCCTTCTGGAACAAATTATTCCCAGATATAGAATAGTTAATAAAATAGACTCAGATAGAGGAACACATTTTTCATCCAAAGTCTTACAACAAATAACTCAAGCCTTGGGAATAAAATGGGAATTACATACCCCCTGGCACCCACAAAGTTCAGGCCGAGTAGAAAGAATGAACCAGACTTTGAAAAGAACTTTAACAAAATTAATGATTGAAACTCAAATGTCATGGGTAAAATGCTTACCTTTGGCTCTGTTGAGAGTCCGAACACAGCCCAGGTCAGATCTGGGAGTATCTCCTTATGAGATGATGTTCAGATTACCCTTCCTTACCACTCAACATAAAACAGCCACTTATGAAGTGGGAGAAGCAAGTGTCAAAAAATATGTCACCACAATTGCCAGAACACTTGAAAATTTGAGGCTGAAAGGAATGATCCCTCAAACCACAACTTTAGAGTTCAAAATTCATACTATCCACCCAGGGGAATGGGTACTGGTAAAAACATGGAAAGAACAATCTTTGACTCCACAATGGGAGGGCCCTTTTCAGGTACTGCTGACGACTGAGGCCGCAATCCGGACCAAGGAACGAAGGTGGATCCATGCCAGCAGAACCAAAGGACCTGTAAAAGAACCTGAAGAGTGGACTGTAATATCCAAACCAGGTGACACCAAATTGATTCTTAAACGGAGGCCAGGTGGCAACGAACTAGAACAATCTAAATAATCCAAGGGATATGCAAAGAATCACACCTAACTGAGAAGTAAAAGCCAAATTTATATCAGTGGCCCCTGGACAAATTCTGGGACATCTTGGAGAAGAATATTCTCACTTCAAACAGGAAGGGTTGGGACTGTATCAAACAGGGAACTCTCATATTCTGATTCTAGCCTGTGATTTGTATTGAGAAGGGGGAGAATCACAACTTCCATCAGTGCCACATCATATGCCCTGTTTGAATCATTCTAATACGGGGCATGCCAGCCAGGTCAAATATAAGTAATTAATCTGGAAGGAAACTGGCATTTTACATCACCGACTCCCTAGTTGTAAAAGGTGTCAAGCACAAATCAACCCCCTTATCCAGACAAAATCATAAGCCACAAAAGCAGTAACTTTGCTCTGCAGATGGGAATTACTAGTGCCTGTTGAATGGGAAATACCTAAGATATGATAAGATACTACAGTTAAAAAGGGTGCCAAAAGAAATTTGCCTAAAAGCTACAAAGGAAGTGACAAGGAAATAGAGGGCAAGACCGGGTTGGCCACTGTACTCGCCACCAAGAAGATCCAATACACCTGCTATGGGTTGCAACCCCATAGGCAAGGGAGGTGGGAGTATAAGCCATGCCGGACCTCTGTTATTCCTCCTTTTGTCACTTATCCTGGTCCCTTTCGGGACACCAGCAAGACCATGTTACAAATGCTACCGAAAGCTCTACATGGAAAGACACCGGGGCTTCTTTCTTATTACTCATACCCATATCAACAGTCACTGTTATGACTCGTCCAAATTAGGTATTTGTATGCATAAAGGGGAAAAATATTGGATTACAGAAAATTTGGGAACAAGTGGAAACAGACTAGGAAGTAATTGTCCAAAAAGAGAAAAATGGATTTGTTTCACAACTGCCACCAGGGGAACAGTCCAAGATTTGGTAAAAGAACAAGTGGTAAGTAAAAATACAAAGCCAGCACAGCAACCTCGCCCTATATTCACCTCACGCCAGGACCTGTATGCAAAGCTTAAACAACAGTTAAAAGAGGAAAACACCCCCAGGTTAGGAAAAGACCTGTTTGTGGAATTGGGGGAGAGGATAGGTAAAGAACTTAACATAACCAACTGTTGGGTCTGTGGAGGAGCTTTGATGACAGAAGAATGGCCATGGAAAGGTAGCAGCATAGGCCCAGTAGAACTCCTTAAATGGAACCGGACAAATATAAAAGCGGGGAACCGACCTGAGGGGTGGATTTTAAGTTCAGCAGTGATAGGGGAAGAATGCCTCTGGCGAACTGGGAAGAACTTTCTTAATGAAGTAGGAAACACTCCCTGTAAAAGGTATAAAGTGAGCAACAAAACTTCAGCGTGGTGGGTCCCAGAAAAACCAACTTGGTATTGAGCTCAGAAAAAAGGAAAAGGCTGTATATATGATAATGAAATTGGACTCTTTCAGTGTAATGACACAAGGAAAAATCCTTATTTTGGAATCCCAGAAATATCCAAATTTTGGGAGAATATAAATCAACAAGAAGGTGATTATTGGAAAGCACCAGATGGCTTATTTTAGATATGTGGGAAAAGGGCATACCCAAGACTCCCTTCATATTGGAAAGGGAGTTGTACATTAGGAATCATTCAACCAGGGTTTTTCCTTTTACCAGAACCAGAGGGAGATCAGTTAGGAATACCTGTCTATGAAGACTTCAAAAGAAATAAAAGAGATTTAATTGGAAGATTCCAAAAATGGAAAGATGAGGAATGGCCCCCTGAATGAATATTAGAAACATATGGGCCAGCTACCTGGGCACAAGATGGAAGTTGGGGATATCAAACCCCAATTTACATGCTGAATCGTATCATCAGACTCCAAGCCCTTGTAGAAATCATAACTAATGAAACAGCTGAGGCTATGAAATTAATAGTCAGCCAGCAACACCAAACCAGAGCTGCAATATATCAAAATAGACTGGCTTTAGACTATTTACTGGCTGAAGAAGGGGGTGTGTGCAGGAAGTTCAATACATCGGAATGTTGTTTAAAAATTGATGACAATGGGGATGCTCTTCTAGATATCGCCAACAATATCAGAAAAATAGCCCATGTACCGGTCCAAAAATGGGAATCAATGATGACTGCTAACTGGTGGGATGGCATATTGGGGAAAGAATGGTGGAAGAAGCTAGGCTTCTTCCTCTTATGTGCTACAGCTGGTCTAATATTTCTCCCTTGCTTGATCCCCTGCTTTATTCGGCTAATCACCAGCGTAGTTCAAGGCATGCAAGTTGTGACAATGCCTACTGACCCAAAGTTGGCTATGTCTGGAACAGCACAAAAAATTATGGTATTAAAAAAACAAAGTGATATAAAAGACCCTCTCAAAGAAGCCAAATTGATCTGTGAAAAGAACGAACAGACATTAGAAGCCAAGAAAAAAGAAATATTGCTCAAGCCAAATGATTTATAAAATAGAAAAAGGGGGGGTTGTTATAAACATGTATTATAGTATTGGCTTCTCACAAAGTATTAAAGTAGATATAATGTTAGAAATGCTTTTTGCTGTGTGGATGTAGTTTTCTCTCGTTTTAGCAAGAATGTTAGCAAGTGTGAGCAAGTAAGATAACCTCCAAGCGAGCAGAGGATGAGGCCCAAGGAGCCAATCAACACTTTGTCCAGAGAACAAAAGGGCCCAAAGGCTACTCTGCCCGGAGAACGGGCGGCCAGGAGAGTCCGAGAGCCACTATCACCGCTCTGCCCGGGGGGCAAAGAGGCCCAAAGCTGCAATCAGCCCTGACTGTCTGAGGAATTAAGAGATCCACCCTACCATCGACTCTTACCTAGCAGGCCCAACCCCAAGAATCAAAAGAAATAAAACCACAAGGCCGAAGACTACGCATGCTCTAAAAAGGCGGACCCAAGGAGTGGCCATGCAGATCAATTCCTAGAAAAGTTTTAATATGAATAGAGAACAGACAGTAAAAATGGTATAAAAAGGACTCACCTCGGGCATCAGGCGTGCTCTTGGCAGAGCGCCAAGGCACCCGGCTGTTATCCCTTTGCTTTATTTTACGTGTCTCTTACTGTCTTTATATTAAACTCTTTAAATTCTAACAAGAGAGTGAACCTCGTTTTTCACAGTAGTGATGTGCACTGACCACATTTCACCTTGGCTTCTTACTGCAGACTGTAGTAAAAAGCAACTTTTTAACAAATTCCAATTAACCAAAGGCAAACAAAAGTATAATTTAGTCTATTCTCAAACTGTCTCTCTCTTCATTCATGTGTTGCAGATGCTGTTACACAACAAGATATATGTCAATACTTTTTCCCAGTATTACTGTTGAGAAATAATGAAAGAAACTTGTTGGAGCAAAGATGTTGGACTGAGAGTAATTGGATGTGACCAGAGCTTTTTTTTGTTCAATTTCTGTAGCAACAAGTTGCTTTTCTAACAAAAACACTGAGCTTATGCACAAAGGTATAGCAGAGGGAAGAATGATAATACAGATCATAGATATTACAGCTTTTAAATGGTGCAATCTAGCATTTAAGACATTGGGGGACTTTTCAGTCCCTGTTTCATTGCTGAATTGAGAATTCAACATTGCTGTAGTTTTCATAGGTAAACTTACTTCTTCAGAGCTCATCTGGTTTAGAAATACTCATTAGTTGCTAATATTCAGCTGAATATGCAGGTGTCCATGAACACTATACAGGTACATACACATAAACACTTGGCTGTGTTTGGAAGGAGGTTTTGGTGTAACAAGTATTTCATGACTGCAACTGAGAAATGCTACTTCATTGTCCGTTTCTTTCGCTTTCACGTGTTGGAGGAAAACAACTTTCAGGGATGGGACTATGCAATTACACAAATTTATTGTTTAAAATAAAAAACGCATCAGCCAAGGCGTGAGATTTTACACCTCCAAGTAATGGCGACAAGATTTAGGGTTATATCATAATTTATAACTTTCTAATCCAATAGATACTTAAAATGACACTTTGTTTTAGATTTATGACCTTTCACCTATGGCACTTCTCACTGCAATGCAGCTATGTCTTGACCAATAACTTCTCATGTCACATACACACAGATGTCTCTCTTATACCATCTACATTCTTAACTTAAACTATATTAAATCACACTATTACATTTTAAAACCTTCCACCAGAACACCCAGTGTACAGTTTTACTTATAATTATAGGAATACGAGTTTGTAATCCTTTTGCTTAAAGTCTATAAATCTCTGTCAATTAAGCCAGACCTAGTCTCTTCCAGGGTTGTAAATCAAAGCCTCCTTTAATTGCAGGAGTTTCTACTCCTCTGTCTCCCACACTTCATGACTTAACAAAGAAGAGCTTCGAGCCCTGGTGTTTACATAGCAGTGCAGAGGAGCGCTTTGTTATAATGCCTAAGTAGGAAGGTACAATATATTTCTCTGAGCTGTCCCAGCAGTCTGGGCAGTCTGCTCAAGTAGCAGCCAGAGTCTCTGAAACACACTATAGAAAATATTCCTTTCAACCATACCAAGAATATATACCTGTAGTGGTTTGGTCCAAAATACTCATTACTGTTTATCTTCTGTGGGATAAGAATTAGGAGAAATGCAAAGCAGGCGCCAAACTTGAAAGAATATAAAGAAGTTTATTAACAGACCTAAAAGAGGGGAAAAAAAATGGTACCATACCTTCAGAACTCATTCTCCTCCCCCCACCTTCCTCCCTTCTCCCACTGACAATGTAAAAAGACAACCCTTAAGATGTTCAGTCTGTTTACCACTTCCATAATAACCTTGTTCAGTCCATTTAGAAAGAGAAGTCTCTTCTTGCTCGTGCTATGAAAACATTATCACAACGAGACAGCCGCCCACTTCCAAATATTGTTCAGTCCATTTAGGAAGAGGTCTCTCTGCTTGCATGTGAGTCCCTTCCCCTGACTTGCAGCTTTTCCCGCAACTGCTTTCGAGGGTCCACTCTTGAAGGTTTTTGGGGTACAATTTTAAGGTTGAGCCGTTCAGAAACAAAAGTTCTCTTCACCCATCTCTGGGAGCATTTCACCTCTAAGAACAGAGGCCCTTCTCCTTCCCTGGGAGCAAAGGGTCTTCCTCATCTTTAGGACTATCTCTGGGAGCATCTCTAGGAACTGAAGTTTTCTTCTTTCCCGTTTGGAGCAAAAGTCCTCATCTGGTCCATCTCTCCCTGTCCAAACTTCTCATGAAATTACAGCTGCGTCAGCATCTGCCTATCTCAGCGCAGGTGCTTTTGCTTACAAGTTGAACACTCCACCCCCCATATCTTCATGAAATTACAACGGGATACTCTGATATATCATAGCTTCACAACAGACTTTCAGCTTTAAGCATCTCCTCTTTCTCTTCCCTCAGGTTTTCAGCTCTTCACAGCAATAAAAGGGTTAATCTCACCTCGGCCTTGCAGCTGTGTGGCTTATCGCTGTTGGTCATCTGACCTCTGCTGGACAGCGGTACCACTTTTGCTGAAATCTTGGCCGCAGTGGAGGGGGGGCATTCCAAGCCACTCTGGCTGCCCACAGCCCTGCTGGGGGGGGTCATCCTGGAGCCGTGGCCCGGCCTGGCCCAAGCAGGGCCTGGGCCGGGCCCACTGGGCCCTGCTCAGGCCCCGCAGCCACCTGTCCCAGCTCCGGAAACGAGAGAGCTTGGGGGTGGCATTTGTCCATTCTTAAGTGTGTATCACAGAGGCGGTCACAACTTTAAGTGGCTTAAAGAATTGTCCATATTCAAACTGGCCAGCTGATAGGTTCTATCAGGTCATAGAGGAAGCTGTAGGAAGAACATCACTTCTGAGACTCAGCTTGCTAACCTATGACAATACCATTTATCAGTATTTCACCTTTCTTGAAAACTGGTCCAGGATATTTAAAGCTCCATTTTCAGAATTTTAAATTATACTGTATGTAGGTGATTAGCACCTTTTGTTGGTGATAGAGGACATTTCTGAGCACTATCAGTGAACCTGAATAAGAGTTATCTATTACATCTAAGACACAAAATTGCTTTTCCTGTTCTATTGTTTATGCACATTTCTTTAGCTTCTGAAGCACAGACGTTGGTGCAAGTTGGTTTACTGAGAACTTGCCTTAAACATGTGGATAATTAAGACTATTTTGTGCAAGTTTGAGTTCCCCTATCTTTATGATGGTTATGATGAAAAATAAGGGATTATCCCGAAATTATTCCTGTTGCAATCTACTTGGCTAAGGCCAGAAAACCAAGATATGATAGACTTTTTCAGTCAATAAAAAATCAGGTGATTAAAACTCATTTAAGAAAAAACAGAAAAAAATTTGCAAGATAGGAAACCAAAACATGGCTGTGGTTAGACAGTATAAAATTACGGCCTGGGGACCTTCCACCCTGAATCAACAATGCTATGGTCACATGATGCAAAGCCCCAGTCTGGTGTGAAAGTGTTCTGCTCATTCAGATTTATTTAGGAATTGTGATGGGTTTATTTCATAGTGGCTAGCAATGCCAAACTTTCTATTCTCTGCCATTAGCATAAACTCTCCACTGAGTATTCTCTTCAACTTTATAGAAATGGCTCTAAATTTCCATCAATTTTTAGAGAATAATGTATTTTTATGTCTCTTAAGCTCTTTGGATAAAACTGTATGTTAGGAATACAATTATCTATAAAATGTTACAGGTTCAGCCTCTAAGCTATATAACATTCTGTTAAATTCCTTAAAGCCAAGGAATTTCTTACAGGCTCAGTGGAATGACTTCTTAATTAAAGCTCTATGAAAAGTAACAGAATATGGCATAGCAACTTTAGAGGAAAAAACTCCTCCAGGTTTGCTTCACATGAGAGTTTTGTGCTCTTAGACTTCTTTGGCTGTAATTAATTTTTTGTTTCAATTTTAGGAAGAATAAACAAGAAAAATAAACAAAACACCAAAATACCTGTTAGAACAATAAAGTATGTCCACATACCTGATATGGAGGTGAAGTTCCCATTCAGTATATAAATAACGTTTAGCTTTCTATAATGCCTGCTTAAGTCAGGTTGATAATCCTATTTGTTTCATTGGACCCTGTAGTTGCATTCAATTCTGGTGCAATGCCAGTGAAATGGACTCTAGGGGTTAATTCAGACAAAATAATTTGATCTTAAAGAGATTTCTAGAGAACAGCATTTCACCTTCACTATCTGCCTTGGAAAAGAGTGCTTGAATTTTAAATGACACTTTGAAATTGGTCCTTTTGCTCACCCCCTTATTATCTAAGTAATTGCTGCATATGATAAATTGGTTGATAGTCACTGGGTTTAATATAGGTGAGACTTCATGAGACTTTGAAGAAGTTGCATGTTATTTAAATATAGAAAGCTTCTTTCTATATTTCTCTTTCTTTAGGGTAGTTTTTAATGTTTATCTGAAGTGATTTTCAGGGGTGAGTGATTTCTCCTTCTAACTTGCTTTGGTGCCTACATTTATATTATGCTTGTTACTGAGCAGTCACATCTCTGACTGTGAAGGCTTTGTTGTCAACAACTTGCTGCTCTTAGAGAGATCCAATTTGTTCCCATTATAGATGAAGGCACAGCCAAACAGGAATTTGGTTTTCTGTTTACATACGCTGGGTGGGTACAGGAGTGACAAAGTCTGAAGGAAATTGTAAGGACTTAGCTGCAAGCAGTGACAGGAACTTTTTCCAGTGTGTGTGTGTAGCCTCTGTTTCCTGAACTAATAGGGATGAGCATCACTGTGATTTTCATCATCATTTGACTCTTACAGTACCCCCAATCTGTAAGACTGAGAAAATGAACACATGAAACAATGGTCTTGTATCTGACCTGAACTGAATCACTGATCCCTGTTGCTGTTGTCCACAGGGATGGCGTGAAGAACGACACAGAATCCAAATCCAGGATAAAATGGGATTATTTAATTAATTACAAACTCATTTATGTAACTTGATTCGGAAGAATGGCTAAGGCTATCGGTCATTTGACCATCAACCTCTCAGAGTGATTGGCTGAATGCTACAACACCCATTTCAAAATATTATTCTCAGTGAACCAAGACAATATCCACAGTATTTCCACAACAACCTGCAAGTGCAAAGTAGTTTACAAAACAGCAAACCGTTTCTCAGCTAGTTTGCGTGAGAACGGAGACTTTCACAGAGGCTGTAAAAAACTGGAAAAATTTCTCTGCCAGCCTTTCTCAGCATCCATAGATCCCTGCTTATCTCAAGAATGGATTTTATAGATGTTATTTGTTTGATTTTAAGCAATTGTAAAAGCAAGAAAACAAGTAACTGAGAAGTGTTGAAAGACAGTCAAACATATTCTAATGGTTTTCTGAATGTTGTAATACAGCTTTTGTAGATCTCAGAGCTTTAAATGTGTAGGTCTAAAAGCAAAAATTAATATTCTTCTTTGCCCTTATTAACCCTAGTGATTAGCAGCAAAATTTACTGAGGTAATTTGAGAGTGTTGACATATCAATTTCAGGTAGTCAGTGTGAATTCCAGTTTTTCGGAGTTAATTTTTGAGTAACACTTTCAAAGCATTTAAAAACAAGTATATTTGGTAATGATGTTTTTCTTTCTTAATTAGTGGAGTTCAAAATCTCTGTAGTTCATCACTTCAAATTCCCAGGCTAACTAACATGTTCATTGCCATGTACTTGAGCTGGAGCTTGAAAGAAAAGGCAAAAGCAGTGAATTGTGCTCCTCTGAGAGACATCCTTCCAAATGATATCATGCTTAGAGTCACATCTTGATGCTGAAACCTACTCCAAAAAGTTTGAATCCAAGTGTTTCAAATCTCAGATTTTCACTAGACTTTGTTTTCTTTCAGGGAGTATCTACCCTGATTGTAGAATCCCCAACACATAAAACACAGTTATTGCTTTTTAAATGCCACTGATTTGGGAACCATGTGCATAGGACACACATTATCATACATCCACATATGAAATTGTACATATAGTCTGCCAGGACTATTCCTCTAACCTGTTCTTGCTGACTTTTATTGCATCTCTGCTTCTCCCACGCACTTTTTTTCACTCAGTCTCTGATAAGGTCCATGTTTTAAAAGCTATTAAGAGTTTTTTCTTACATTTGCCAAGTCTCCAAAGAGGTCATTATTGTAAGAGGAGACAAGAACCTGGACTGTTGGACTCTTTCCAAAACTGCTTTACTTGAACAAGTCATTTGTTCACTTTTCAGCTTCCTCTAAAATGAGCATAACATTTGTTAACATTGCAGAGAATGTCAGAAGAATTTTATAAGCTCTATATGAGCTCTTTCGACAAAGAAACTCACAGTACGTAGAAATTTTATCTGAATGCTAGGAACTGCCTTCTGTCCAGATTTTAGCATAATATGATTCTTTGATTAATCTATAGTAATGCAATTTTTTGGATGGAATAGAGATAGTTGAATGGAAATGCTTTTAGAAAGATGAGAGCTACTTTTGCTGCCACCACTTACACATTAAAGGGGGAAAACCAGTAACAAAGGCAAACCCAGAAGTCAGTGGATAATTTACTCTTATTCTGATTAGTTTGTGAAAGATACTTTTGGTTTGGGGTTGGATTTTTTTTTTTTTTTTTTTTTTATTTTAGATGGGTTTGTTGGATTTTGGGTTTGCGGGTTTTTTCATAAAAATGTGAATACTCTAATTTCTTCAACTGCTGTTTTAAAAGTATTGGATGGAAATTCACTTGCCCTTTACTCCTTCAGGCACAAATTGTGTCTTGTCAAACCAGACATTTGCAGAGAGTCTTGGAGAATTGTTTCTCTGGCCAAGTTACTCTGTGGTTTTCTATATTTGCAGAATGAAAAGATGATATTTGACAGCATTGGCAAGTCTGTTACAGGGATGATGAATTCTCCTCAGCAATGATCAGTGTAAATTGATGTAAATCAACTCTTGAAGGAGGCAGGGCAGTTAATTTCAGGAAGAGCAAAGTTAAATGAAGCCGAATAATTAATCTTTATTTATGCAATGATTTTAATTGGCTTATTGACAAAAGACTGTATTTGTAGTTATCACAGTTGCTGTTTAAAAAAAAAAAAAAAAAAAGCTGGCTTTTGTGCTTATAAAAGCTCATTAAAATCAGAAAAATTAAGCAGAAATCTATAATGCCCCTTTGGAGAGTTTCCAAATTGCAGGAAGATTTAGAGCTGGGCTTTAGCCAGGACAACTTGATAGAATATTTTCAGAATTTTTAAGCTTAAATATTGTATTAGTAGCTGTATTTAACTTTAAGTGGATCTGAAAGCAAACTGTCTGTAACAAAGCACTGTTTTGAAAATTCAGATCCTTCTGTTCCTGTTCTTTCACCTGTGGTGTGTCTGTGGCTTTCTCTAGGAAGTTCAGTTTTATTCTGACATCACATTCCTGGTAGTTCTCTAGAATCTGTACGTAGCTTGTTAATACACTCAATCTATGACTGTGGTATACACAGTAGCACCCCAGTTTTGGTTTTGGGTGTTAGTTACAGTCTGATCTGGATCCCTGAGGGATCCATAAATATGGTCTATATTCATGTCTGTGATGGTGTTGGGGTTTTCCTCCTGTATTATTCTGTGGAACTCCAATGAAATGATAGCCCACACTTCTCAGATTCTGCAGTGAGCTAAATTTCTAGGCCATGCTTAAAGTTCTATCATGAGTTTATACCAAAACAAGTTTTATTACAAGAATATTGTAGTTCTTTTTGTATATCAGAGATATGAAGCTTTATGCTTCATGGGTTTAGACTTCTGAGATGGGATTAACTTTTTAATAATTTCGTCCTTGATTTCCATTTTTTTTTTAGAAACTGTAGTTCATTACGTTTGTCTTAAATTGCTTCCTGCATTAGTGCATTTTAATCTACCACTGATGTTGGATATTAAAATTAAAAATCTGCCAACTTTCAACTATAATCAAAAATAGGTATCTTTCTAAGGTTTGGGCAATGTATAGAGCAGGTAACTACATTTAACATTTTTAAGTTCTTTTAGGTTATGTTTTGGAAGGGGTTATACTTTCAGTGTGCATGCGAACAAGCAAATTAAATTACTCATAATTCATAATAAACCAGTGTATTGGGGTGACTTTATGATGTATATCCCATATCGCTGCCCTATGCCCAGAAATTAACTTTGTGCCTCTCTATGCCTCTAAACTGAGCCTGAAAGGGGGAAGGAAAAACTGAGCAAAACTTTTTCAAAGCAGTTTTCAGCTTGTTCAAGGTCACACACAGATAGCAACTTTTTTTTCCCCAGCTGCGGCAGGGGAGGGAGGAAGCACCCAGCTTGCTGTTTCCCAAGTCAGTTTTTTGGCCAGTTGTTCAGCTTCTTTTTCTCTGGAGAGAGACTGAGAGTTGAATTTTTTTTCCGTTCCCTGGAATTTTGGATTTTCTCCCTTTTCTGCTAGACTGCTTCAATATTAGAACACATCAGGAGGACTTTCCACTGAGCGCAGAGGGCCTGACCCTGGGCCAAGCCCCAGCTCTGAGGAGACCAAAGGGAGGACTCTTAACACTTTCCCAGGTTTTTTCTCCACAGTGAAAGATTTTATTATTTAGCATTATTTTCCTTTTCCCGTGTGTTTGTTAAATAAGTAAGTTTTTATCTCTTTCACTTTCCTTTGAGGAAAATTTATTTTTCCCGAACCTGGTGGGGGACGGGTGGTAACCTGCCTTCTCTCAGAGGATATATTTCTAAATTTGGCCAAACCGGTACAACCTGGTCTAGCCTACTCAGTGTTATAAAAAACCAACAACTCTTGAAATTACCATAAAAAGGTAATTTATTTGACAAAGATTTAATCAGGAACAGTACAAAAATAAAATCGTAAAATAAAATTAGAAAAATCCCGGGCACCAGGATCAAGAGCTCTTTGACCGAACCAGCCAGGAGCCTCAGAGCATGAACTCAATCAAAGCTGTGGTGGCTTTAGCTAGTCTAAAACCCAAGTTAATTAATTATGCCTCTAAAGAGGTATGAGGACCGACAGCCACAGCTTTGGGTCTCTTCCAAGGCTAGTCCTAGGAGAGACAAGACCACAAGACAAGACAAAACAAGTCAAGAAGGTGCTAAAGAGCTTTTTTTCAGCTTGGGTAGAAGCCTTTTAAACTCTCTGGTCCCTCCCAGACACACCCACAGTCCACCCATAGTCCGGCCTTCCTGGCCTCAGGTAATTGGATAAAAAAATCATGACATCAGTTCTTTCATCCAGTGGCTCACTTGCTGCTAAGGGCTGTTGAAGGAGTGAGGTAAGCTGTTCTGTTGGCGGGAAAAGTTCCTCATTGAAATGCATGGTTGCCGTGGTTGCAGGTTACTGACTGTCAGAAGGAGACTCAGTTGCCTTTAATATGTTGACTTATGGGCTGCTGAGGGTCCTGGAGGGAGAGTCTTAAAAAGGATTACTAACACACACAACTCAACTTTTTAAACAGGGAACCTTTCAATTCAATATAAGTATTAACAACTGCAACTCCTCAACTTTTCGTAAAACATCAAATAACTTTCAAAAAGGGTGTAAGCAACAAATGTGTAGTGGTAAACAGAAGGGGGTCACTTATGGATTAACAATAAGCCTTAACACAGCAACAGTTTAAATAATTAACTCATGCAAAAGCCAAACTAGCAACTTCATAAATGACACTCAGTATTTCTACTACGGATTTGTTCAAGTTTATGTGCTCAAAATATCCAAATCAAGCCTTTGTTCATAGCTCACCTTTCCCCACCAATGATGATGAGTAGAGTGATGTTGCGTCTTATCCTGCTTGCTTGAGTTCTCTATATTTAATTTGCAAAACACTGCCAAGGGAAGCTAAAGACTGTTTAGAGGACTGGGGTAGGTCTATTTGTTTCCATCTACTAATTTGTTCTGTCCTGTTTGTTTTATTTTTCCTCTATATTTGGCAGGGAGCAGACATGAATTTGACTGTGTTCTGTTGAACGGCCACCACTGCCTCAAGCTGTTTCAGTCACTCACCTTGCCAAAACACTTTTTCTTTCCAGTTTTTTCTCTTTGAAAAAGGGAGGGGGTTTGGGGCAGAGATTGTCACCTGAGACTTACTTTGGGACTGAGTTGGTATCACAAGGTGAAATAGTTTTATCATCCTGACGTGTGACAGAATTTCTTGAGAAATTAATAAACAAAAAATCCTGCAAACATATGTTGTCTCAACCAAAATGGTTTTCGTTTCTATTACTGCATATCAGCAGTAATAGAAAAGCATAGTCTCATCAGCATATCTTTAAAGTTAAATTGCAAAGTGTTGCTTGAAACAGAAACTTACTTAAATTAGATCGATATCCTAATATGCCATCTTTAGTTTTGATTTAGTAATTGTACTATGCTTAGAAATTTATCACAACTGATTTTACTTTGCTGCCTGTTTCTATCTAAAGAGTTCTCAAAAGTTTAAAAAAAAATCAGAAAATACCACATCTACGCCTAGTAGCTGGAATCCTTCCATATATTGGTAACTTTATAACAATAAGTATATAATTAACTATTAACTATACCACCTGTCAATGTCTTGCACTTGTTTTAAAATCTTCTGTTTAAATATTATCATCTTGCTCCATATACCTCAAAATCCTGGTTTCCAGGGACAGATAAATTGTTTCATACAGGTTAAGATTTAGGAGGTTTACAAATGCAATAAAAAAATTACAGTTATTTGAAACTATAAAATAATATATTTTATACTACAGTTTCTGAATCATATTTCCCCACCCTGTGCTGCAAAGGGAGAGCTCTGTCCAAAGCATGTCTGCTATGACCCCATGAGAGCTTCATTCCTCCTGCTGTGTATTTTTTAATGTGCTGTCTGATGTGGAAGACAGTTTAATAAGAATTTTGATCATTAATTCAAATGTAACTGCTGAAAATGAACAGTTGGTAATTAAGTGAATGGGATGTGCTGAATAATTTGTTGATGTAACAAATAGCCAAAATGCAGTTAATTTTTTTAAGTAAATATTTGAATTGTTTGAGAAAATGTTTTGTAATACAAGCAACAAGACTTTGCTCTACTATTTTTAATTGCAATCTCAGCTTACTCGAGAATGACTTGCAGTGTTCCTAAGAAGGCAGGCTTCAAGGTGAGACTTAATCAAAAGGTAGATTAAGTCTATCGTTACATTTTTGGCTATAGAGATAAAAACAGCCAACTTTTTTCATCTCAGTTACTATATAGTTGCTCTCAAATTTACAGTTTATTCCCTATGCACAGCATGGATTTGCAAGTCATTAAGAGAATTCAGTCTTCCTTTGAAACATACCATCATGGATTTATTTAAAAGTTTAATCATGTTCCCTTTTTAATCACAGTTTCCATAATTTTATACAGGAAAAAAAAGCATTAATGAAGTCGTGATTCCTAACAGAGAGAGGAAACTTTTCAAGAGAATGCAAAATAGGATCAGGGATCTAGACAATAAGAACCCTGTGTGACAGCAGGGACTTCAAAACAGAGCACTGACTTTCTGATAGTAGCATGCATTTTTCATCTATAAGCTCAAGAAGAAAACGGCCTGGTGGCAAAGCATTTTTGGTTCATAATGAAAGTGGAGGGGTTTTCACTTGCATCTCTTGTAGGAGAAGAAACAATTCAGAAATGAAATGGATAAATGCTGAAGAAAAATGCCTTAATTAACAGACTTGTTTGTTATGTTGTTTCATGGAGTGTAAATTATCCATTGTTCTCTATTTTTATTGCTGTTACTGCTCAGGAATCCACCACATTATGGTTTCTTTTCTTGTTAATTTATTAGACTAAAAAAAGGTTTACTGGAGCTAATTGTTTTAATTAAAAGAGTGATTCTGTTAAAAACTGGGCCTATAAAATTAGAGCAATTGCAAACCAGAATGGACAAATAATTCCCTCAGTCTGACCATGTACCTCTCTGCAGAAGTCAAAGCCACATAAAGCACTGCACGGTCCAGTATTTCAACCTGCCCCAAACATCTGGATCCCTAAAATGTGTTCTGCTTGAAACTGCAAACCATACCAGAAATGTGTGTTACATCTGGTGCTAAACCACACAGGGCTTGAGTGGGCATGTGGGGCCACACTGCACTAATCCTTTAACTTCAGAATCTGGGAGCATTAGTTATCTGGAGAAGAGGCAAGACCATGGTATGAATAGACAGAATTTACAGATAGCATCTCTGGCCCCAGAAGACAAAAATTGTGTTCAGAAGAAACCCTACAGCAGCAAGTAGACTAAAAAAATGCTTTGAAATAGAAATACAAACTTAAAGTGAGAAGATATTTCTTATGCTATTGTACTTCTTTATAGCGAGCAAACTTTTTCAGAAAGATGATTGATAACTCGTATGCATAATAGATCACTCAAATCAAGCTCATTGTTCAGGCACAAATGTCAAAGATCTTTGATAAGGGAGAGTTGTGATTTTGTTCTTTGATAAGAGAGATTTGTGCTAGAAGTAAACCACTCATATGAATATTTTCAGGCGTTGTCCTACAGCTGATTTGGACTTCGCTGTGAGTTCTCTTCTATGAAGAAATTGGCAGCTGCTTTTTGCCATCAAAAGATACAGTTTTAAAAATCAAAAATACATATTGCCCTTTCAATTTTTCAAACCAGGCTGAAAGAAATTTCTAAGTTCAGTGTATATCAGCTTTTCCTTTGTTTTTACCCTAGGGTATCCCAATGCACTTTGGTTCTGGAGACTGTATGTACATCTGGTTCTATTCAACAGTTCTGTGTGGCACCGTTTGTATTCAGTGTATCCCTAATCACTCAGAGCTTTCTGAATCTGGGGCCGAATCTGAACCTCTGCCATTGCCAGTGCTTATGGTCACTGTCCCTATCAAAAAAGGAAAAGGACTCCAATAAATTCCACTTCCTGTGGGCATTTTTGATTTAGCTAACTAACAAGACTTGAACATTTTTAAGGAGGAATTCCATTTCTTATGCATGTTTCCATATATGAAGTAAATCAGCCTCTCAGAATGTCAATTAATCAAAAATTGTTTTTTACAAAAGGATCAAGGATTAAATGTTAATGGTTAAAAAGTTCTGTAATAGTAAAATATTACCGCAGGCCTGGTTCCTACGATATATCACCGTGTCCCACAGCCATAGGGAGGAGGAGGAGAAGATCCAGCAGGCAGGAAATATGCAGCAAGATTGATTTATTTAATGATTTTACAAACTCTTTTATAGACTTTTTTCTTCATAGTCTAATTGGACGAAGGACCAGCCACCCCTTGGGGGTGATTGGCTAACATCCTAAAACATCCATTGTCAAAATATTTTTCTACTATACCATAAACAAGACTTTTCAAGGTTGCAGGTGGCTTGGTTGTTTACATTCCCTGCTACCTCTTCTGCGTGAGAGAAAAGTCTCTCACGGACTTAGAAAATAGCAAGAAAATCCTTGCTAGCAGCATTTTTGTATCTACAGTAAAATCTTTTCTTCTTGCTGTACTGAAGGAAGAAAAACAGTAAATTAAGTTTAAATGTTCATCAGATATGGCATGCACGTTGACCTTAGTTTGTACTGTGAAATGTAGTTGGTTTCCAGCCATCGGGGGGGGGGGGGGGGAGTGGGGGGGGTGGTAAGCTTTAGCTGTCTTAGTCAATTCCTGTCTTTTTTCATTTGTGGAATTTTGTCATCTCCCTCTGGTGGCAGCTGCTGTGGTGGGGAGGAACCCTTATGTCTGTTCCAAGGTGCACAGTTGAAATCAGCAGACTTCCAGTTCCAAATATGCAAAGCACAGCATCCCTGCTCTCTGGAGCATAGCTTTGATGGAAGAGAGAAAGAAATGTAGGTTGGTCTGAGAGCTGGGATTTGCAGTACCCAGTTTGCAACAATATCAGAAAAAGGCAACAAGAACAGAGGCTCTTTGTCTTGGCTTGAAAGACAGGTGTCTGCTAAGGAAGGCAGGAGCATCTTGGAATGGAAGATGCAAACCCGTTTCCTTCCGAATTATTATAATTTTGAAATCAAGGGGCTTTCAGGCAAAGATATGGGAAATAGGAATAACAGTTCGTTACATATATATATATATATATATATATATAAAACAAGGCAGGGAAAAAACTGGTTTAAACTGACAGTCAGATACGACCTGACCCTGTTAGTCAGGGTAGCAGTAGCAGTCTGATAAGGTGGTGGCTGCAGTCCTCCTGAAATGAATGGATGTGGTTCTGTTGAAGCGGTGATCCTGTGTAGAGAGATCTGGTCTTCCTCAGAAGGTCCAGTGGTAGATATGTAGGTCTTGTCCTCTGGAAATCCAGTGGGAAAGGCTGCCTGTGGTCTTCAAAAAATCGCAGTGTATATCCAGGATGGGATGCTTGGTTTCTCCCTCTGGGTGGAGCATCTCACAATGGAATGATGAGTCATGAGATAAGGCACTGATGGGTCATTAACAGGACATAGTCTTGAGCAAGGAGGCAGGGAGCACTGCCTCACCTGTTTTTAACAGCTCACGAAGATGGTGATAGAATGCATGCTTGTGGGCACATTTTACATTGTAACCTAGGACACTCTTGCAACACAGACTGAAGGATGGAATCCGAGACCTTCACGTGGCACAAAACACTGGATTGCAAGTCCAATCGTCCCTATCAAAATCTAATATTAAATACAAATTCTCAGAAAGGATGGGGTTTGAGCATAGGAAAATGAAGGATTCCAAAGGGTAATAGTTGGACCAAGACTTGCCTAGTTTTGTACTTTTCAAGACAGAGATGAGAAAAACAAAACAGTGCTTCCTGTCCATGGGGGTTTGTGCTTGCGTAACACAGCTGGCTGTTAAAAAAGGTCTTTTTGTGAAATTGATTCTTCCTTGAGAATCAGAAATAATACCATTGCTTTGCTTTTCTTGTTAGATCACTTGCAGCACCTTTTCAAGTGTGTGCTAGTACCAGAGTATTTCAAACACTTCTCCATTAAAACTATTCAGCAAACTTGGAAGTCTACCTTAAAAACTTCCAGCTGGTTTAAGGAGTAAGTGATGTATCTACACTCTGCCTGTCACGAATAATTTAACAACTAAGTATTCTAGCTCCCAAAAATCGAAACAGTTGTTGAGTCATCCACTCAACCTGGCTGTATATCTTTTTTCCCCTGGTCCTATGTATATGTAGCTGGATGTATCCACATTAATACTGCCTTTAGTCATCAGTCCTTTGAGTCTTTACAGCTAATCTCTCTGTGTGTAGAATATAAGTAGGTGTTCTATATAAATAAACTCCCAAGAGGGAACCACATGCTGAACTTTATAGCTGAGTAAACAGAAAGGTGATATAATATGCTTGGCATCTGTGAGTCAGCATTAAGATGTGCTCCAAATACTATTGCAAACAGTGACAGTTTCTGGATATGAAGAACTCAATGTGCTCTCATTAGCGCTGCTGGAAATTGCTTCCAAGAGTTGTGGTTCTCACTCAATTCAGATCACTTATGTAATTTCAGAATACGAACTGTTTCAGGCAACTGCAATGTTCACTGATTTTTGCACTGCTTGGTGAACTTTCCATTTAAAGGTTTCCCAGCATTGGGTTTAGAGATAATACTTCTAGTTCAGTAGTCTCAAAGAACTCCCAAAATGTTAGATTAGAAAATGCTACTCACAAGATGCTCCCTGCCCTGCCTAGTGATCTGAGTGAAAAAGCAGAGACAGAAGCAGAGAGTCTGTTGGGTCAGGGCCCTGATTCACCGTAACGCTCATGTTCATTAATCTTCTGTTTACATTGTTTGAAAAGTATGTGCTGCCTGTGAAGTGATATAAATTCGTAGGCAAGCTCGATATCTGATTCCTGGCCTGTCAGTCAGTGGAATTTAAATGCACTTCCAGTGTGGGAACGTGTGAAGCCCCAGTGATTAGAGAGTGACTGGATGTACAGCAGTGACTGCCTACAAGTGCTGATCACCTTCACTAATGAGGTTTTCCTTACCTGGAGTAAAACTCACCAGGTGAGTTTTAGAGAGCTCATCCATCCTGGGCTTTTTTAAGGCCTGGGTATTTTAAGGAAACTTTCACCGAAGTCCTGTTCTGAGTTTTCACTGTTACCAGCCGCCCCTGAGCCATGCAGTCAGTGCTGTGCTGACATGCTGTTTTGTGCTGCTTACAAATACAAAGGATGCTGAACAGACAGCCAGAGAAGATTCAGCAGGCAGGCTGGCCACAGACGAGCTATGAAACTCTCCTCATTTTAGAAAAAAGTTCAAGCTGCCACAGAAGTCCTGCCTTCTATGACTGATTGGTTTTTTTCCTACAGACTCGTAAAGATTCTGTGTATTCCCAGAGCTACACACACCTATGCCTTGATGTAACTTGACTGTACCTGATCTGTGGCTGCAGATCTCTGTGCCCAAGATAGAGGAACATAAAGCACCCTGTCCCACAACCCCCTTCACCCTCCCCCCACCAGTGCTACCCTTACTGCCAGTGTCCCAGTCTTTAAACAACTGCTTCCTGAAAAGCAAACTTTCCAAAAGACTGAGCCAAGTAATGGGAGGTTACAAATCTACAAGTTGTTTATCTGAACACACCTTGAGAGCAACATGAATAAAACACTTGCATTCTTAAGCCCTGATGTAAATTCTAGGTAATCCTAAAATAAGTATGTTCAAGCATGGTAAGGGTATTTGAATGCAGCTGCTGTACTGGTGAAGCATATTTTTTAATGTGACTGATCCCGAAATATGGAAATCCATAGCTTAGGTTTGGAGGCAGAAGGTTCAGGCAGTGCTGGGGGTTGGTATTTTTTTTTTGTTGCTTAGTTTCTTTGGTTTTTTTGTGGGTTGTCTGGCATTTTAAGTACAGCCAATAATAGCTGAAACGGAGAAAATCTTAGTCTGCAACTGGTTAATCTATTTCTGAATGTTTATTCAGAGATTTTGCAATTAAAGATTCTGTTGGACAGTGTCTCATTCTATGATGGGCTTTAAAAAGTGCTATCAGATAAATATTAATGTCATTTTAAGTTCTGTAATATTATGAAAAGCAAAATTCAGCAAGTGCAGAGGTAGAAATTAGATTTTTTTTCTATTCTTCTGTCATTTTAACGTAGTTTATAGGCAGGATGGGTTAGAGGCATAGGAAAATATTAAATTTATTTCTTCTAAGGGGACAAGCTGGAATGCTAGTGAGTATTTAAGCAGCATGTTTCACCAGTGCCCTTGTGGGCACTGGGAGAGCTCTGGGCAGAGCTGTGCTGCTGACTTGCACAGGAGGGCAAACAGGTGCTTTGGAAAAGCTGGTGGATAATTACATGGGTGTGATAATGAGGTAGTGGTTTGGTTCACAGTGCTTTCATTCTGACAGCAAACTCTTGAGCCTCACCTTATTTCGATGGGATAAAATTGTGTAGCCAAAGAACATTGGCATGACCAAGTTTGCAGGAAGGTGATTTTAGTTTGCCCTGAGATTTTACTGAGCAGTCTTTGCTTTTCATTTAAGTTCAAACAGCATACTAGTTGCAACATCTCCATAAGAAACATCCAAGGGTTATTTTTCTGTTTTTCTAACCAAAGCCATTGGTCTGTGTAATTTATATCATGACTTTGCATTTTCTCTCTCTGATTACTGCCAAGTACATAGGGCTTTACTAATCTCTTTGCGGGATTTATAAAATGTCCTGTGGTTTTCATTGTTGCAGGTTTCCAAGCCACATATTTGGCTTCACTTTGGGGGTTGGATTGACCCAAAAGTGATGCAATGAGAGAGTGGGGGGGTTGGAAAGAGTGTTGCGTCTATCCCGATCGTGTCCTTGTCTGAGCAGCTCTGGGGGGGTGCCATGCAAACGCACTCAGACGCACTCTGACACACCGTAGTTGGTGGATACTCGCAGCCACTCACATACACACAGAGCCAGACCTCTGCAGTGTCGCCGGGGACAAAGAGGCGGGAGAGGTCCTTTGTATGGAGTTCTGAGGGGTTTACTGGGGTCCCCGCTCAAAGGGATCCAGGGACAAAGAACACAGAACACTGAGGGGTCTGGGGTTTTGTCCAGAGTGGCACCGGGGCCGGGCAGAACATCAGAAACCTATCATCTGGGGGCCAAGGGGTGGAGAGGATGTGGGGTGACAGGACAGTGACCAGTGGGGAAGGTGAAGGGTGGAACAATGGGAGTATCAAGGAAAGGAGAACTATCTATCTAGAATATGGACTTAAAAGGGGTAAAGGGGGGTGGTCTTAGATCTCTGAGCCTGCCCACCAGCGGACCTCCACTGTTTTGGGGTCTGAGGCTCTCTGGTCACTCCTGCGGTGGACTCAACCACTGAAACACAAAAGATCAAAGCAAAAGACATGTAATTCATCATGATCATTTTGACTTGTAGTCAATGTTTTATAAGTTGGGAATTTCCACAGATGAAGAAGGGATATAGCTTCCCAAATCTCATTGACATTCAAAGGGTTTTGGACACACTTTAAGCCTCTTTTACAATCCTATGCTGAAATGGCCCAGCTCTGCTTTCCATTCTAAATATGCATTTCTTAGTTTATTTTTTTTAATTGACAAATTATCCATATTTAAAACTTGTACCTCCCTGGAAGACATTAATCTTGCTGACTCTGAATGGTGTTGACAGCCCAGTAAAATTACACGATAGCAAATGACTATTTGATTCAACACAAGTTAACAAGCAGGTGATTTTCAGATGACTCCCATTCCTTCCAAAAATAAAGGGGAAAGATGGGCCTTAGAAACCTGGCCAGAAAATCTTAGGTTTCTGAAAAATGTTATCAATTTTTCTTCATGATGTAGTCAGCACGCAGCTAATTAGCATTCTACACCAAAGACAAGTTTCAGTCTTCCTAAGAAACTTTATCTTGAAGAACATACTCAAACATTTTACAAAATATTATGGAATTGTCAACGTTTTCAATGGAAAAGTAAAAAGCAAAACGCTTTAAAGCTTAGCCAATTGTACATATTTAACTGTCAGTGTTATTAGATCCAGCCGTTCTTCCACCATTTTGGGAATAGAAGAGCAATGACTACTTAAAATAGTTAGTAATGGTCATTAGTTAATTGATAGTTACTAACTTCCCTGACTCTTCAGGGTTTTCATTGACTTTGTAGATCCTGATTGCTGAGCAGTACTCTACAGTGACAAGAGTCAAATGTTGTACTTTAATAATTCCTATTAATCTGTGTAATTTTATGAACAAATCAATAATTCCATCCCTTGTTTAAATATTTAATGAATTTTAGATAGGGGTATATTAACTTTGTATGATTGTGAACTGCTTCATGTGTTTGCTTAAAAAAAGGTGCAACTTCTCTTAAGTGCCTGGACAAATGTCTGTGGGAAGACAAAACCTGAACCAAATGGGACTTCTTGTGTTCCCGCTTTTATTTCCAAACTGTTGAACTCAGATTTAGCAAACCTGAGAATGAAATCAAAGTGGGTGTTTTCTCTGCACCATCTTTAGTCCTGGAGTGGTGACCAAGACAGAGGGAGCCTGAACCTACTTTGCTCCTGATATAGAGGTTTCAGAGAAGGGGAGTGAATAACAAATAGTGCAAGTGATAAGTGATCTATGAGGAAGAAAATCAGGAATTACTTATGTCACAAGTTTTGCTTTAGTTCTTAGTGCCACTGGGCTTTGTTTGTACCTGGGGACATGCAGAAAATTTGCTGTGAGGTTTTCACAGATTTGCAGGCATCATTTAAAAAAAAAAAAAAAGTGAGAATACAAAACCTGTCAGTTATTGTGTTTGCCTTGATTATATGACAACGGCCATCAATAAACTCATGATCCCACATTTTCTAAAATGGCAGAACAGGAAAGGAATATCTCAAATAGCAAAAACTGAAATCCCATCCATAAGTCCTGCAGTGAGCTGCATGTTTTTATAAAGCAGCTGTGCAGGTAGTAAACACTAAAGCAAATATCTTTGTTACAAGGTGGGAAAATAATTGAAGAAAATGTCTGTTTTCAGGTGAAGAGTTTCCATCTTGAACAGTGGCAGTCAGGGTTATGATTTCATTGTTACCCAAGTATAAACAGAAAGAAACAAAGTGCACATGTCCGGAAGAGTAAAATACCTTGAACTTCTTAGAAGCCTTTTAATTTTAATTAAAGAAAATTCAAAAATGCTTTTACAATCCTAAACTTAGATATGGTTAAGATAGGGAATTACAGTTTCCCCTTCTGTAACCTTTGGTGTTCTCCCCAATATTCTGTTTTTTCAAATGTACTCAGTTTTATGAACTCATTATTTTTCCTGTACTAATACATTTTCCTTATCTTCTAATTAAGCACTGCTCCCAGCACACTTACGATGGCATGCTCACATCTGCTCTGGCTTCTCATCATTATTTCAGTGCAGGGCTTCTGCTGCAGTTGGTACAGGTGATGCTGTGACCCTGGTCAAGCTGTCTGCTGCTGCCTTTTGCTATCTTTCACAAGTCTACCAGTTTCCAGTTCAGCCAAGACAGAAATCCAAGCAGACAGCTGCTAGCAAATCTTCTTAATTAAATTTGAGAGGGGCTTGAACAGGTAAGAGAGCACCAAAATTCCTTAAATCCTTTCAGTTTTGAAAACTTGAATTAGACCCATTCCTTAAGATTGCAGTTCTGCATGAAACACAAGAGCACTTTGTAGCTTTTCATGTTCAGACATCTGTCGCTGTTATCCCCAGAGAGACGGCGAAAATCACAACGTAAGTCCAGATCAGATGATATGGCCGAAGCAGAGCTAAGATTCCTTTAATGCCAAAAACCCATCTTTTATAGCATGGATCACAAAAGAGAAATTACATGATTGGCCTATCCACCTGTCAGAGACTGAAATATTGTAATTTATGACTTAAACATTTTCTTGAAGGACTTTTAAAACTGTATTACAAAAAGCTGCAAAAAAAAGACTACTGCACCCTGAATGGGGCCCTGAGTGAGGCCTTACACGGTTGCTGATGAAGATAAAGTAACAACTCAGGACTGGGGACATTCACAAAGCACAAGCTTAACACCTCCCAGATGGAGACCACAGCCCCAGGGCTATCAGCTGCCAGGCTTGCAGAGACCCTCACACCAAAGGGTGGGGGGAGGAGAAGCTTTGGGTATCTTGGAAAAGCCTGTGGTCAGAAGCTTATCCACAGCAGAAGGGTTGACATGGCCCATCACAGGGGCCCCCTCAAAGGGGTCCCCAGACTGAGCACCGGAAATGATGCAACAGACCCTCAGTGTTGCAAGGGACAGTGTCAAGCTAGCTCCTGCAAGAGGAGGCACGTGGGTGTTCCCACCTGGCCCACAGCATATATTAATCCACGGGATTCTGTACTCTTTGGCATGTGGTGGCGTGGCGTAGTGTGGCAGTGTAGCCATGGCGGCAACGGGGGACCCTCACCACCAGCAGACCAGATGGAGAGGAGCAATGAGACGTTGTTGGGAGCCTCGGATGGGTGATACGCTTCCACCTAATCCCTGTCACCTCTCCCTGTCCCCCCAACCCCCACGCACAATTTTTCTATTTCTTTCTTTCTTTTCTCTTTCCTTCTCTTTGCCTCTATACTATTAAATAAAATACATCCATTTTTTGGCAACAATATTTAATCTCGTTTGGTTTTAATCTCATTTCTGGAAATATTTAGACCCTTCTAAGTTCTTCACGGTTTATGCTCAGAGACTTAGCTTTCTTTGCTTTTCTGAGTTTAAACCAGATCGTAACATCACCCACCACCTCTCAAGGTGATAGGTTGAGCAGTAAGACACCCATTTCCAAATATTATTCTCACAAGACTGAAAACAATTCCACTGTTCTCACAACAGCCTGCACCTGTGCATAGTTTACCAAACCATCTTTCTCTGTTTCTCAGCTAAAGCATGAGAAAGGAAAAACTTCACAAATGTTTCAGCAGCTGGAAAATTCCTCTGCTCCTGCCTTTTAGCATCCACAGACATCTCATGTATCTTCCCTTGCAATCACTCACTTCTCTTTCTCCTGTGACCTCCTGTCAGAGACTGAAATGGTTCATGCCTTAAACATTGATATGAAGGAGTTCTGCCCATTACAGCAAAAACTGTATAAAGAAGCTACAACCACAGAAACCCACCCCTCCTTGAAGATGCCTGACTGGAACTTTGGACCCTGAATTAAGCCACCTAGACAAGATAAAGGGGACACTGTTGTTCAATCATCTCAGGTCTAGGGAGAAGAAAACAAGGCTGATGGAAAGGAATGTATCTACAAGAAAACTAAACGCAGCATAAAATCATCCCTGTCTGTGTTTGGGGTGTGGGAGACCGCAGCCCACAGAGGCCAGGTTTACACAGACTCCCCCTGAACCAAGCGGGGAAGAGGAGGTTTCAGGTGTGTGGCATAACCTCTGGTTAGAGGCAGTGAATGCTTATCCTCCCTTACACAAACTGCCCCAGCTGTGAAATCCCCAACCCCAGAAAGGCCACATCCATGGGACATCCATATGGGAGACAGCTGAGGGGCATCATAATCCATCGAAGACCCTCAGAAGCACTCCCCACACTCAATCCTGAGGCCTTGCACCACAGCACTGCATGTGATGCAAAGCGATGCAACAGACCCAGAGTCTGCTCCAAGAGACTGCATCAAACTGTGCCCCTTTCCCCCAGGGGAGGTACCTGGGCATTCCCACCTGGCCTCAGTGTATATTAATCCATCAGATTCTGTGCTTTTCAGGGGACCCTCACCACCTAGAAAACCAGCTGGAGAGGATCAACAGAACATTGTTGGGATCCATGGAGTGGTGATACTTTCTTTAATCTGTCTCTGCCACTCTCTCTATGCCCCCACCTCTTTTCTACTTCTTTCTTTCTCGTATGTACTATCAAATAAAATCCATACTATTGACTTTGGCATATGGTCTCGTTTGCACCTTAATTTGGGCAGAGGCATTTCTAATAACTTTAAAAGCTGGACTGTAACACCTCTGATGTGTTGAAGTAATCTCTGAGATTTTTGTTACCCAAAAGTAACAAAACAATGTAAAAAACCAAAAGCAAAATATTTTTATTCATTGTCATAATCTTTGGCCTTAAATTTGTCTAACCAGCGCTGATAATCTTACTGTTTGGTTTTATAATGCCACCTGATATTTTATACTTTTTGGCAACCCTCCATTCTTTTATAAAGCTGTTTTGTTGACAGATTTCATGGCTTTTTTTTTTTTTTTTAATGTCGTTGTTGGGGTTTTAAGAGGTCTAGTTTTTTTCTGTTAAAGGAATTTTCCCCCATTCTGTTACTACGATACAAATCGCTGGGTGCTTAAGAGAAAACAAAAGACCTGGCTTCCCCTTTGTTTCACCTGGGTGTGGGGTCAGTTCACTCTCGGCTTCGGAGAGAGAAGCTGCGGAGAGAGAAGCTGCTGGTTCTTTTCAGCCGTTCTTTCTTTTTCTGCGGAGAAAGATCCCAGGATCCCCGGCCCACCTTCCCTGCCCCACTGGAGGCCGGGCTGTGGCCCCCCTGCCCCGCCGCTGATTCGAGCCTTCGCTGCGTTGTAGCCGTGCTCGCCCTGCCTGCCCAGACCTGATGTCTTGCATGTCTTTCTATATGCCTTACAGGTTGTATCTGAAATCAAGGCTATCCCTGTTTTTTGCAGAGAGCTGTTTGCAGCTTTCTGGTTTTGAGGCTTTTTAATCTGAAAGGCTGCAGACAGAGGCTTGAAAGTTTTCTACAAATAGAGTGTTTGGACAGAAGAGCATCATACTTTAACCTAGAGTGAGTTCTTTGCTGATGAAGATGGTCAGGACGTGGGCTTTGGAGTCTGGTAGTTTGTGGGCTGTTACAGTTCTGTGGTCACTGCCAAGGCCGCTTGGTAACACCATATTGCCAGCTATCTCAGATTTCCCAATGCAAGGCATAATGCAATGCAGATGAGATGGCAATATGTTAGCAATGCAGTCTTTGGTAAAAACTCCTGCAGCTATTTTACTACTGGAAAACTGAAAGTATAAGATCAAGAAAATACTAATGAAAATTATAGTCTTGGGCACCTTTCATTTCACAGTGCTTGAGATGTTGTAGTCTTCAGACATGCAGGCCTTGCAGAAAGCTGAAAATGGACTTTTAGTGTAATTTATATTAAAAGTTACTTAAATATAGGGATAGAACTGCAATATGTTTTTAATATTATATTGCTCAGTACTCAGTTAGTGCTAGGATCATTAACAACACTTGATACATTGTGTGTTTAGCAATTACACAAATGCCATGCTGATACTCTCATCTCCCATCCTCATCACTGAGCTACTAACACCAAAGAATATGTGCAACTTTTCACTCATTTCTAGAAAATTTGCTAGAGGAGTTATTAATTTCTCAGATTTCTGACTGTGAAGCAAAAGTAGCTCGAGGCTTAATGTGCTGACAGTGTTTCCCCATTTTTAAAGGTAGTCCAGCTGTCATAGTTACAGTGCAAGAAACCAGTCCGCCAAGCTTAATGAGAGTTTCAAGAGTGAGAAAAGAAGCTGAAATCCTTTGAAGAGATCATTAATAAGAAACTGGTTTAAAAAGGAAATGAAAACATCTTGCTATTCTCTGGTCCAATGCTGTTTTGCAGATGTGGTGGACATTGTTAGGCTGGTAGAACTGATGATTTATTTCCAAATCACAGAAACTTTTTCAGAAGAGGAGGATGTTTAAAGTTTCACTGTGCTATATGCCATAGATTTCCTTTTCTCTCATCTCTACTCCCCCTCAACCCCTCTATAGTCTTTGTGGCTTCATCTCTTCCCTTTCTCCTGCATCCCTACCTTTATTTATCTCTCTGTAAAGATTCCCTGCGATGCCTCTGGGGTTTTTTGAAAGCTGCTGCTTTATTTCCCCCTCTGTTCTCTCCTCTCATGTGCTCAGAAATCATCAGGCAAGTGCTCCAAGGTGACAGGAGGAAAGCTCTGCTTGAAAAAGCAGCAGCAATGGAGGAGTTGGTGTGGTTGGACACAGCTGGTCTTGAAAGGGAACCACCCTGAAAGATATGGCTGGAACTTTGAAAATTCTGTAGCTCTGTGCTTCAAACATAAGTGGCAAAGGCCTGCAGGGGGACCCAGGACATAATGGCCAAAATGTGAGAAATGAACAATATGAACGTGTTTCTATTATAATGGTTTCACAAACTAGTGAGCTGAAAGTGTTTCTTGTTAACATCTTATGTAATATTTCTTGACCCCAAGTAATCTCATTTGTGCCAGCCTCCTGCTGTCTGACTCTGGTTCCCACGCTGGGAAGGGGGAAGAGCTCTTTTCCTACATGCATCTCTCCTGTGTGGTCTCTCAGTGAACTCATGGCAGTAAGGAAGAGTTGGCCAGCATATCTTTGTGTCAGTGTTTGCACAAATGGATTTGTTCGAAGCAAATGGCTTCTCAAGGGTTATTTGAAGAGCCTCACCTGACTGCATTGTCCTTCATCTAAACATTGCAGACTGCTGATGTAACTCATTCTTTAAATGCCCTGTTCATGTTATGATGTGTGCAGGAGGTGGGGGTCTTCAAGCAGTCTTTGTCTTAGAAATTCTAGTTGTCCTTAATATCAGATGTATTGGGGTTGTTCACATCTTTAGACATGGAAAGAGACACAGCTTCCTTGGGAGTTTTATTCTCTTTCCAGAAGGCTGCAGGCATAGCAGAGGACTGCTTTTAGGAGTAACCTTTCATCACACCAGAGACAATAGTATGATGTTTGTTGATTCACTGTTGTGATGCTTTAGGCAAATGTGATGGGTGGAGAGGCAAGAAATGTATTTGGTAATGTCATCTCCTCTGTAAAAACAAAAATATTATAAGGAAATGCTTTATTATTGCTCACAGTGGACGCTGTCTGGTTTTCAAAATACCAACAATATGTCAAATGCTTTCAGGAGAACTCTTAAGAACAGTTCTTCCATCAAGTAATTTACAGTCATAGCAGGCTGTCATCTGCTGGTGTGCATATGCATTTTCCATTTTTTATTGCCCTTTTTCACAAAGAGGAAAAAAAAGAAAAGCATCAGAATGTTCTCTGTTGTCAAATGAAGAGAAAAGAACAGGAGAGAAGGACTGCAATATGAGTAGGGAGTTGTTACTTATTTGGTTTGTTGAGGGTAAAGTTCAGATTATTACCTCGAATGTTGCAAATCTTTGTCTGTCAGCCTTTATATATAATGAGAATTTGTTGGTAGACATCCAGAGGGAAAATTGCTTTGAATTCTTGCACTGAATTTTAGTGTCCTGTTTCTGTTTGAGAGAACGAGTAGTGGTTCAGTGTGGGCATGTGTTGAGCTGTAACCAAAACCTGCAGTGCTGGGGCAGCAAGAAGATGCCCCTGCATTTGTACCCATGTGAAGCCTAGCCATGTCACTGCTTATCAGGCACCAGCCCATCTCTTCATGATCACTCTGAGAACAAATGCATTCCTTCCAATGTACCATGACTGATTTTTCTGTGAGGCTTAAATATTGCTGTCGCATATTTTAGGAAAAAAACTGCTCAGATCTCTTAAATAATCTAATCTTGTCCATTTGTTTAATTCTGCTAGATTTTCCTTTCTTTGTTGCAGCCTTAGAGCTGCGCTTCAAATTTTCTCAGTGGTTTACTACTGTCTTGGGGGGGGGTTATGATGATGCTCTATTCCCTAATCATCTGCTTTATGCTCAGAAAATGGCTGCTGTAGCTTTAAGATGAACCAGTGGGATGGGGGCTGAAGCCTGAGAGCCCCGGGCGGGCTCTGTTGAAACTCTCTCGCCCAGGCTGCGGCACAGCCTTTGCTGGATTAGTTTTCACCAGTTTAGGCAAGAAGCTTCTGGGTTTTTTTACTTCCCCTGGCCTGGAGGCTTTTCACTGGCAAATCCTTTCAGCGGCTCTTTTGGTTTTTTTTTTCCTTGAACTGTCTCGGTTTGTTTTTTTTTTTTTACCTTCGGTCTAGGGCACCTGTGGGGGCGGCCCCAGCTGGTCCTAACACCAGGAAAGACCGAGCCAGCGAAAGAAGGGACATTAAATGCCACCAACTTCACCTGCTGCGAGGAGGAGACCCACACCAGAAATCCAACAGGTTCCCAGCTGCTGCGTGGAATCTTTTTCTCCTCTCGTCCCTGAGACAAAGAAGGGCAGCTGCCATCTTTTCCTCTCGGCCATGCAAGCTGGTGGGGGGTGGGAGTTAACGTTTTGAAATGTCAATCCTTTTCTGTGCCTTGCAGGCACCCCCCCCCCCTCTGGGTTTTGGGGGGGGTTTGGTTAGGTTTTTTTTTTTTGTTAATAAACAGTTCTTTTTTTTTTTTTTTCACTTTCACCCATTGGTATCTATTTCTCTCATTGGCAGAAGAAAAGGGAACTAGTGAAGCCCTTTCTCTTTCAAGGAAACGCTCATTCCAGAGTGTTTTCTCCTGAAAGTTGTCTCGAAACCGAGACAACTACATATATTTTTTTCTGAAGATTGACAGTATATTGACATTGTGTTTTAACAATAAGTTGGAAAACTTCAGCTTGACTCCTAATTGAAGCTTTACTGATTGTCTAGCAGGATTCATTTTGCTAAAAATATCAATTAGTTCTCACTGGGTAAATTTCATCCATTTCTAATCTTTCCTTCTAATTTTTGTATTGATTTGGATTACGTGAAAATACTTGTAAAATTTTAAAAAAAGTTTAATAAAAGGGACAATTAGGAGACAATAGCAAAAAGGGTATTATGGCCAGGTGCTTTGACAGAGACCCAAAGGCACACTTCTACATCCAAAAGATCGTCCTTAAAAGTACGTCTCTTATTGCATATTCATCACAATCATGCATGATTCATAAATTCTTTGGAGTTTCTGTGTATCATCCCATCAGCCTTATCTTCCTCCTTGGCTCCATTCTGTCTCTGCTCCCTCCATAAATTCTTCTCTCTGGTTTCTGGTTTTCTTTTTCTCTGATAAGATACTCCAGGAATGTGAAGACTTTCTCTGCCTATCTTTTCTAAATTGACTACATAAACAATAGACATTCTATATCATGTATTACATTACAGAACCTAGGTAGTTTATCTAACATTATGTAACATGAGAAAAGCCAACATCACAATACATTCATAACAATACCTCACTTTTCCTTTTTTTACAGATCATTTGGCTTGAGCAGTATCCCTTGTTTTCTAGCCTTTATTATTTGCTCATTTTTTTCATAAATTAATCTTGCCTCTTCAAAGGGGTCTTTGATATCATTTTGCTTCTTCAACACCATGATCTTTTGTGCTGTTCCAGATGTAGCCAATTTTGGTTCCATAGGCATTGGTACCATTTGCATGCCTTGGACCATGGTAGATATTAATTGAATAAAACAGGGGACCAAGCAAGGGAGATATATCAAGCCTGCGGTGGCACATAAAAGGAAGAAAACCTAGCTTCTTCCACTATTCTATTCCCAATACATTATCCCACCAGCTAAGTATTAGTGCGGATTCCCACTTCTGGACATGGGCTATTTTTCTGATATTTTTTGGCTATATCTAGGATGGCATCCCCATGGTCATCTATCTTCAAACAACAATCTGATGTATTACATTTTCCACAAACACCTCCTTCTTCAGGCAATAGATTGTCTAAAGCCAACCTATTCTGATACACTGCAGCTCTTGTTTGGCTTTGTTGGCTAGCTAGTAATTCCAATGCCTGACCAGTTTGATTTGTTATTATTTCTACAACTGCTTGGAGTCTTATAATCCAATTCAGCATGTAAATTGGGGTTCGATATCCCCAGCTCCCATCTTGTGCCCAGGTGGCTGGCTCATACGTTTCAATTATGCACTTAGCGGGCCATTCCTCGTCTCTCCATTTTTGAGATCCTCCAATCAATTCTCTTTTATTTCTTTTTAGATGCTCGTACACTGGTATTCCTAATTGATCTTTGTCTGGCTCTGTGTAGTGGTTTGGTCCAAAATACTCATTACTGTTTATCTTCTGTGAGATAAGAATTAGGAGAAATGCAAAGCAGGCACCAAACTTGAAAGAATATAAAGAAGTTTATTAACAGACCTAAAAGAAGGAAAAAAAATTATACCACCTTCAGAACTCTCCTCCTCCCCCGACCTTCCTCCCCTCTCCCACTGACAATGTAAAAAGACAACCCTTAAGATGTTCAGTCTGTTTACCATTTTCATAATAACCTTGTTCAGTCCATTTAGAAAGAGAAGTCTCTTCTTGCTCGTGCTATGAAAACATTATCACAACGAGACAGCCGCCCACTTCCAAATATCTTTCAGTCCATTTAGGAAGAGGTCTCTCTGCTTGCATGTGAGTCCCCTCCCCCGACTTGCAGCTTTTCCCGCAACTGCTTTCGAGGGTCCACTCTTGAAGTTTTTTGGGGTACAATTTTAAGGTTGAGCCGTTCAGAAACAAAAACAGAGGCCCTTCTCCTTCGCTGGGAGCAAAGGGTCTTCCTCATCTTCACCGTTAGGACTATCTCTGGGAGCATCTCTAGGAACTGAGGTTCTCTCCTTTCCCGTTTGGAGCAAAAGTCCTCATCTGGTCCATCTCTCCCTGTCCAAACTTCTCATGAAATTACAGCTGCGTCAGCATCTGCCTATCTCAGCGCAGGTGCTTTTGCTTACAAGTTGAACACTCCACCCCCCATATGTAGGTTACGGGCGGGTTCGGTTGGGACGGAGACGGAGAGATCTCTATAGGCAGGTCTTGGGACACAGTCGGTTTAATGTAAAAGGGCGTGGGTATTGGGGCACTGCTCAGAGCTGCCAGACTCAGCTCTGAGCAGGCCCAAGAAAGCAAGAGAGTAAGTGGGTGAGAGAGAGAGAGAGAGTGTAAGAGCAAGAGTGGAGTGGAATGGAAGTAAGGAAAGGAATGTCTGAAGTCCTGGTTACAATACAATAAATCATCTTCTGTACTGAATATTCTAATTGTCACTAACCAATCTAATACAAGATACAAATCCTATAGCATTTACATACAGCCTATAAGAGTTCTTATATTACCATAGAGTGTTACATCTTAACTTCTAAAAACTACTCTTTGGACCCCTTCTGCTGAGCTAGTAGAGTCTGCTCTGACCCTTGGATCTGCTTGCAAGCAGAGGGTATTGTTCCATCAAGAGGGGATTACCTTCAGTTGGCCATACCATTGTTTTCCAGTTGTTCAGTAACTAAGACTTGGTATTTCAAAAGTGGCTTTCATTTCGATGTTGCCTGTAGTTTTCATATTCCCAAAATCTTTTGTCAGGCAATCATATTTATAAGGCTTTCCTGTTTCATCTTCCCCAACATCTCCCCCTTTCCGGTGAACAATTAAGATATTAGACATAGTCCTACTCGTCATTTTTTGCACACACTGAAGTATACAAGGTACTGCTACTAAAACTATAATTATTACTACTAGAATAATCAAGCCTATTTTACAGAGTTCCCTTAGCCAAGGTGCAAAGCTCCAACCATCAAACAAACTGTCTAGCCAAGACGAGTTATCTCTTGTAATTTGGTTAGCTAGCTCCCTTAGGTTTTGTAACTGTTTGTGAATGGAAACAGAATGATCGGATAAGTTCATACAGCATAATCCTTCAAAATCTTCACAGCCATGCCCATGTGCTAATAAAAGATTATCAATAGCAGCTCTATTTTGTAAAGTGGCATGTCTGACTGCCTCTTCATCAGTTAACAAGTCACTGATCATAGTAGAGGTGGCATTTACCTCCTTGCTGAGCCAACATCCCAACTTGTTTAACTGTTTTAGTGCAATTGAGGAACTTAACTGAGGAAGAAAAATGCTCACAACAATTGATTTTTCAGAGTTCCAAGGGTGAAAGTCACTATCACAGTCGCTCTCATACTGATGTCCCCAGGAAGATCTAATCTTTCTGTTTTTCTTTTTGATTACTTCTTTGACACTGGGAGCAATAATTGTAAGTTGTCCCAGAGCACAAGGGCCACCATCTATTTTTGAAGGTATACCTTGCCAGGCTCTGTCTCCACAGATGAGCCAAATTCCTCTAGGGAATCGAATAGGAAGTTTGTTAAAACGATCTGCATGAGGTTCGTCATATATAAGAAGCTTAGCTTGGTTGCACCAAGAAGTTACATTGCTATAAGCTGGGTGATATGGGGCAACATTTAAATGAGGACCGTTTTCTTCTAGAAAGTGAAAGAAATAGCAGGTATCCATAGTTAACGAGCCTAGGATTTCTAGCTCTTGAAGGTCAGATTTATCAATTTTAGAATTATCAATATAAGTTTGGTGTTTATGGCTGGTAGTTGGAGATACTTGATGATCGTCGTATGGCCAGTACTTATCAAGAGTAACATTATCAAAACCTTCTGGTAAAGGTATTCCAACTAAACAGGTTGAAAAAGGTTTGTCAGGGCTTGTGTCAGATAGACAGATGGTATTGGAGCCTGCAGATTTGGCTAAAGCAACCCAGACATTTGTCTTTGGTTGATTTACAGGTAAAGCTTCACTGCAAAAACTAAAACAAAAGGTTAAAAGCAACATGCATCTACACAAATAATGCTAAAACTCCATTCCTTTCTTGAGCTGTTTCTGGCAGACAATCTTCTCTCAGTGGTTCTGCCTGGTTCACATTTCAGTGCCGGCTTCTCGGCTTCCACTCGTGGGGTCACTGGCTGAAGTGGAACCGACAGTGGGCTTTGATGCGTGGTACAGCTTCACGTTCTTTGCTGGAATCCACTTGGTTCCTTCACCTGTGGAGAGACATGCAAATCCCTTTCCCCACATTATAAGATCATATGGTCTTTCTATTTTTCCTGATGCTAGATTCTTAATTAAAACTAGGGGGTGCTCCTTCAGTTTTGCTTTTTTGTTGTTTAAGAAATGTCTATGAATGGGGGGTTCAGGCTCTTCTGCAGAGCTATTCAAGAAATTATAAACATACAAAGCTTTATTCAACCTTCTTTGAGGTGTATCCTGGGCTTCTCCCCCTTTCTGTTGATTTAAAATGCGTTTTAAAGTTTGATGTGTTCCTTTTAGGGTACTTTTTGGCAGTTGTTTAAGGTATGGAGAGCAAATGCCACTGTATCTTACAGCACTTTTTAGTTCTTTAATTTCGAGAGTGTGGATGGGAGCCCACGTTTTAGGACTGTCAGTCTGTTGGCTAGCTATCACAGGCTTAGTTAATAGACTAAGACTTTCATCTTTATAGATTTGGGGTCTTATTTCATGGCAATCTGTTAATTTAGAATAATCTGAGCACTTTGGAGGATTTTTTGATTCAGAAGGTAGCGCTGACAAACTCTCAGAACTCGTTTTCTCTTTCTGGGTTGCAAGATCCCTGTCGCTCACTGGCGGGACTCTGGGGCTCATTGCAAACAAATCTGGCTGCTTTTCAGAGTTTACTTGTGTTAAAGCATCAGCTCCGGCAGAGGGGCTCTCCGTCTCCCCTGCCACTGGAGCTGCATCACTGCTCTCTGTTCCCCCCCTGCTCGCGGCTTCTGAGGCGAGGCTGCGCTGCGCGGAGGGATACGGGTGTACGGTGTGGGGGGACCCCGGCAGGGGCGGCTGCGGTGCGGGGATGGGACCCGGCAGGGGCAGCGATGGCACGGCAGAGCTCGGGAGTGGCGCAGCCGATCTCGGTGGTGGCGGGTGAGGAGGCGGGGCGGAGCTGCGCGGCGGAGTCGCAGGAGGATGCGCGGCTGGTCCCGGGAGCGGTGCTGTGGTTGGAGGAGTCTGAGCGGAGTGATATGGTTGATTCGGGAGTTGCAGCAATTGCGCATGCGTGGGTTGCAGCAATTGCGCATGCGTGTGTTGCAGCAATTGCGCATGCGTGGGTTGCATCATCAGGTCCGCGCAGCAGGCTGTAATGGCGTTAGTCTGTGTGGCAGATGGTTCGGGCAGAGCGGGAGATGGCAGGACTGCAGAACCAGGGGCTGGGGCTGCGGCCGCGGGAGGCAGGAGGGCTGGTGGCTGGATCGCGGCGTGCTGCTGCTGGGAGCTTGTAGGCTGGGCTGGGGTGGGTGGTGGTGCCGCGGGCAGAAACGGCGCTGGCGGAGCGGTGGTGCCGGGAGACGGAGCTGGAGCAGCGGCAGGAACGGAGGAGACTGCAGACATCCGTGCAGGCAGTGCGGCACCAGCACCAAGTGGCTCGCGGAGCTGGGGCACTCCGTGTCCCAGCGCAAGCGATGGTGTGCCGGGATCGGGGAACCGCACAGGAACGGCAGCAGGGACAGGAGTAGACACAGGCGTCTGTGCTGCCGCGGGGCCGGGGGACAGCTCGGGGCGTGCTGTGTGCGCTTGAACGGCAGGGGACTGTGAAGACGCAGCAGCGGCAGACGCGGATGGAACAATGGCTACCATCGGCGCCGTGTCGGGGGGGGAGACCTGGGGGGCTGGAAGAAGGGTCACGACTTGGCTTTGGGGGGGGCCGGCTATAATGGCAGCCATGGCCATAACAGGCGCGGCTGGGGGAAGGGTAACACCCGTAGGTAGCAGGGGGGTAGGCGCTGGCCCCGCAGGGGTACCACCGGGGGGCGGGGCCACCATGATGCCAGCAGCGGGGGGTGGGGTAAGAATGACGGCAGCAGGGGGGGGTGGAGCCGCGATGACGGAAAGGGGGGGGGGGCACAGGGGGGCAGGGGCAAGGGGCGGGGCCGCGGAGATGCTGGAACCCAGGGCGGGGGCAGCGGGGACAAGCGGGATGGCGGGGATGGCGGGAGCGGCGGGAGGGGCCGTAGGGTCCGGTGGGGTGGCTGGGACCAGGGTAACGAGTGCGGGGACCGCGAGCGTGGGGGGCGGGGCGGCGCGAGTCAGCCGGACCGCGGGTACCGGAGCCACGGGGTCCGGCGGAGGGGCGGGGGCCGTGCTCCGCTGCAGGCTCGCGGCAGCAAGGGGCGGACTCGCAGCAGGAGCCGGGCTCAGTGGGGTGACTGCTGCGGGCGGCGCCATCGCAGCAAACAGCTCTACCAGCGCTCTGCAAGCTGGGAGCAGCTGCGCGGCAGCCATATCCCGGTAGGAGGTATTATTAAAGCGCTTAACCCCAACTGTGTCCCAAAAGTCTCTTGTAAAGACGGCTGAACGGTCAGCATTTGGGAAATTAAGTCGCGTCCATTCTAAAAGATTTTTTAGCTCGTGTTTAGGCAGCTGACTTGGACCAGAACTTATAAGTAAATGCTTAAGTTGCTTATAGAGATCTCTGTCATGGGCAGAGTGGGTTTGTCCCATTTTTTAGACCAGTATGATACTCACTTAGATGATGTCGCAGGAGCAGCGTCCTTACTCAGATGTCTGTCGTGCGGGACTGGCCAGTCACTCCACTCAGCACTCAGGACGCCGCTTTTCGGTCCTTTCCCAGAGCTCCGATTTCAGGCGTTGCTTGGCAATGGCTTTCCGTGCTCAGGACCTCACGGGTGAGTCCGCACTGAGAGCTCCAGCGCAGGCGGTGCTCAGCACTACTCGCCTGTGCTCGGGGCGTGCGGCAGGTTTCCCTCCGCAGAGCTCCAGTCAGCACTGCTTGGCAGCGTGTCCGTGCTCGAGGGGTGATACGGCAGACTTCCTCAAAGAGCTCCAGGTAGCCGCTGCGCAGCAGTGGGCGCCCGTGCTCGAGGACTGCCAGGCAATTCCCTCCCAGAGCTCCAGGTAATCCCCGTGCTCGAAGGCTGCCTCAGCAGAATTATAGAGCTCTAGCTACTACGATGCGCAGCAACGGTATGCCGTGCTCATGACAAGTTCTAGGTGGTATAACTGGTCTTTTAGTTACCGTCCATGGAGAAGAGTCCCACAGATGGAGAAAGCTGAACCGGGCGTTCAATCACGTTGTGCGCCAGACTGCAGGTGCTGGGTGTGGGTTCGGCAATCACGGTGGGCGCCAGACTGCAGGTTACGGGCGGGTTCGGTTGGGACGGAGACGGAGAGATCTCTATAGGCAGGTCTTGGGACACAGTCGGTTTAATGTAAAAGGGCGTGGGTATTGGGGCACTGCTCAGAGCTGCCAGACTCAGCTCTGAGCAGGCCCAAGAAAGCAAGAGAGTAAGTGGGTGAGAGAGAGAGAGAGAGTGTAAGAGCAAGAGTGGAGTGGAATGGAAGTAAGGAAAGGAATGTCTGAAGTCCTGGTTACAATACAATAAATCATCTTCTGTACTGAATATTCTAATTGTCACTAACCAATCTAATACAAGATACAAATCCTATAGCATTTACATACAGCCTATAAGAGTTCTTATATTACCATAAAGTGTTACATCTTAACTTCTAAAAACTACTCTTTGGACCCCTTCTGCTGAGCTAGTAGGGTCTGCTCTGACCCTTGGACCTGTTTGCAAGCAGAGGGTATTGTTTCATCAAGAGGGGATTACTTCAGTGGCCATACCATTGTTTTCTAGTTGTTCAGTAACTAAGACCTGGTATTTCAAAAGTGGCTTTCATTTCGATGTTGCCTGTAGTTTTCATATTCCCAAAATCTTTTGTCAGGCAATCATATTTATAAGGCTTTCCTGTTTCATCTTCCCCAACATCCATATCTTCATGAAATTACAACGGGATACTCTGACATATCATAGCTTCACAACAGACTTTCAGCTTTAAGCATCTTCTCTCTCTCTTCCCTCAGGTTTTCAGCTCTTCACAGCAATAAAAGGGTTAATCTCACCTCGGCCTTGCAGCTTTGCAGCTGGAATGTTGAATGTTGCTTATCGAAGTGGAGAGGGGGGAGAGCCAAGCTGCTCTGGCTGCCCACGGCAAGGCAGTGGGGGGGGTTCCACGGCTGGAACAGGTCCATCGACTCCAGGATGGCCGTGGCCCGGCCCGGCCTGGCCCAAGCAGGGCCTGGGCCGGGCCCGCTGGCCCCCACACAGGGCCCGCAGCCACCTGTCCCAGCACCAGAAACGAGAGAGAGCTTGGGGGGGGAGTTTGTCTATTCTTAAGTGTGGATCACAGAGGTGGTCACAACTTTAAGTGGCTTAAAGAATTGTCCATATTCAAACTGGCCAGCTGATAGGTTCTATCAGGTCCCAGAGGGAGCTGTAAGCACCCCTCAGCAAGGATATCCCTTCCGGGACTATGCTTGCTAACCTATGACACTCTGGTAAAAGAAAGAATCCTGGGTGTATGATTCCCAGGGTACAACTCCCTTTCCACCGAGAGGGGAGCTTTGCATATGCCCTTTTTCTACATATCCAAAATAGGCCATCTGGCGCCTTCCAGTAATCAAATTTTTGTTGAGTTACATTTTCCCAAAATTTTGAAATGTCTGGGATCCCAAAATAAGGATTTTTGTTTGTATCGTTGCATTGAAAGAGTTTGACCTTATTATTGTACTTACAATTCTTTTCCTTTGTTTTTTCCTGAGTCCAATACAGAGCTGGTTTCTCAGGGATCCACCATGTAAAAGTTCCGTTACAGACTTTGTATCTCTTATAGGAAGTATTTCCTACTTTGTTAAGGAAATTGTTCCTGGTATGCCACGGACACTCCTCTCTTATCACTGTTGAACTTAGTACCCACCCTTCTGGTCTGTTTTTTCCCCTTATCTTTGTCTGATTCCACTTAAGGAGTTCTATTGGGCTTAAGCTACTGCCTTTCTATGGCCATTCCTCTGTCATCAGAGGCCCTCCACAAACCCAACAGTTGGTTACATTAAGCTCTTTATCTATCCTTTCCCCCAATTCCACAAACAGGTTTTTTCCAAATTTTGAGATATCTTTTTCATTTTCTAATTGTTGTTTGAGTTTCACATACATGTCTTGAATTGGGGTCGATACAGAGTTAGATTGCTGTGTTAGCTTTGCTTGTTGTTTACCAGTTGTTCTTTTACTAAGCCTGAGACTTTACTCCCAACAATATATGTGAAACAAATCCATCTTTCTCCTTTTGGACATTTACTTCCCAACCTGCTACCACTTGTTCCTAAATTTTCTACAATCCAGTACTTTTTCCCGTTTTGTATACAGTTTCCTAATTTGGATGGGTTATAAGAGTGACTGTTGACATGGGTATGCACAATGAAAAAGGAACCTCAGTGTTTTTCCACATACAGCTTTTGGTAACACCTATGGCATGGCTTTGTCGATATCTCCAGAGGGAAGAGACAAAAAAGGAGTGACAGATAAAGGAATAACAGAGGTCCGATATGGCTTATACCTCCACCTCCCATGCCTATGGGGTTGCTACCCACAGCAGGGGTATATGATCTTCTTGGTGGCAAGTGCAGTGGTCAATTCAGTCTTGCCCTCTATTTCCTCGTCACTTCCTTTTCGCTAATTTCCAGGCAAATTACTTTTGACATTTCTTAATTGTAGCTTCCCACCATTCCTCAGGTATCTCTCATTCAACAGGCACTAGTAATTCCCATCTACAAAGCAAGGTTACTATTTCAGCTGTTCTTTGCTCTACCTGGATGGGGAATAGAGTTGGCGTTTGACACTTCATGTAATGAGAGTGTCATTTTAGTGAACTACAATACTAATATTTTTTACAGTCTAGACATTTACATTTAACTCACCTAGCATGTCCAGTGTTGGGATGAATCAGACAGTGTATATGGTATGGCACTGTTGGAAGAGACAATTCCTCCTTTTTAAGTAAGTCACAGGCTAAGGCTAGAATATGAGGACTCTCTGACCGAAGTAGTCCTGATCCTCCTGTTTGGAGTGGAAGGATTCCTCCCCAAGGGGGGTATTGGAGGTGTCTCAGGACTTGTCCAGGCAACACTTGAAACTACTGATGTGAGCTTGGCCTTATTTCCCAATCAGGTGTGATTCTTACTGTATCTCTTGGATCATTTGGGTCTTCCCAGTGCATTACCACCCAGTTCCTGCTTAAGAGTCAACTTGGTATCACCAGGCTTAGATGTTATAGTCCACTCCTCAGGTTCTTCAACGGGTCCTTTGATTCTGCTGGTGTGGATCCACCCTCGCTCCTTGGTCCAGATCGCTGCCTCAGTCGTCAGTAGCACCTGAAAAGGACCTTCCCATTGTGGAGTTAAAGATTGCTCTTTCCACGTTTTTATTAGTACCCACTCCCCTGGATGGATATTATGGATTTTAAAGTCTAAAGGTGTGGTTTGAGGGATTATCCCTTTCGACTGCAAATCTTCAAGGGTCCTTGCAATTGTGTTGACATATCCTTTAACACTCATTTTCTCTACTTCATAGGTAGCAGTTTCATGTTGGGTGGTCAGAAAGGGTAATCCAAACATCATTTCGTAAGGTGACACTCCCAGGTCTGACCTGGGTTGTGTTCGAACCCTCAATAAAGCCAGAGGTAGGCATTTTATCCACGACATTTGAGTTTCAATTATTAATTTAGTTAAGATTTGCTTTAAAGTTTGGTTCATCCTCTCTACCCCTCCTGAGCTCCGTGGGTGCCATGGGGTATGTAATTCCCACTTTACTCCCAAGGCTTGAGTTAGTTGCTGTAGAACTTTTCATGTAAAGTGTGTTCCTCTATCTGAGTCTATCCTATTAATCATTCCATACCTGGGAATAATTTGTTCTAAGAGGGTTTTGCATACTACATTGGCTGTGGCTATGACAGTGGGAACAGCTTCCACCCAGTGGGTAAGATGGTCTGTTATTACTAACAAGAATTTCCACCTCTGTGGGGAAGTTCGGTAAAGTCCACTTGGATACTTTGAGATGGTCGGAGAGCTAACTCACACCCTCCTCATCATGTTTTTCTCATCACCTTTTTATTTACTTTTTGGCAAACCATACATCTTTCAGTTATTTGTTTAGCCAACCCATAAATTCCAATGCACCCATAATTCCTTAGAAGGTGATCACACAAAGCCTTGGTACCCCAATGAGTTTTTTGATGCATGTCTTCTAATATTTTTCTGGTAAGTGATTTATTAGGTAACTGCCTTCCATCAGGAAGTTTCCACTTTCCACATTCGTCTGGCTTTCCCCATATTTCTGCTGTCAATATTACCGTGTCCCGCAGCCGTAGGGAGGAGGAGAGAAGATCCAGCAGGCAGGAAATATGCAGCAAGATTGATTTATTTAATTATTTTACAAACTCTTTTATAGACTTTTTTTCTTCATAGTCTAATTGGATAAAGGATCAGCCACCCCCTGGGGTGATTGGCTAAAATCCTAAAACATGCATTGTCAAAATATTTTTCTACTATACCATAAACAAAACTTTTACAAGGTCACGGGTGTTCACGGCCCATAAACTCTGCAAATATCTTCTATGAGAGAGAAAAGTATCCCACGGTTTAGAAGAAGCAGGAAAATTCCTTGCTAATAGCATTTTTGTATCCACATTCCCCATATCTTACTTAATTATTTTTCCTCTCTTTTACAAAATTCTGGAGTCTCCAATTTTTCATTCTTTGAGGTCAAAATTAGCATAACCTTTTTTATCCCGTCTTCTGCAGCATCCTTAGCTTCTTGATCTGACAAATTATTTCATCTTATTTCTAAGGTCATTCCTTTTCGGTGTCTTTTAATATGTACTACAGCTATCTCTTCAGGTAATTTTAATGCCTCTAAAACTTCTAAAATAAGTCCTTTATGTATCAATCCCTTTCCCTTTGAATTAAGTAATCCCCTTTCTTCCCAAATTTTTTCAAAGGTATGTACTACTCCAAAAGCGTACCTTGAATCAGTGTATACAGTTCCCTTCTTGTGTGCTAAATATTCCAGTGCCCTTTTTAGGGCATATAATTCACAAGTCTGAGCTGACAAGTTTGAGGGTAATTTTCCTTTTTCAATGGTTTGCATAGTCCCCCCATCAACTAAAGCATACCCTGACATTCTTTTTCCTTGTACACATCTGGAAGAACCATCTACATATATTATTTCTCCTTCTGAAAGGGCTTGTTCCTTGAGATCTTCTCGAACTTTGGTATTGGATAATTTCTAAGCAGCTATGTGTTAGGTTATCTTTTGGCTCTCCATATAAAAATTGAGCTGGATTCAGACTCTTGCTCACTTCTAGTGTCTATCAGAATTGCTTCATATTTTAGCATCCTAGAGGCTGCTAACCATTTTTCAGCTTTCTGGTTTAGCACATTTCGAACTGCATGAGGTGTGGACACTATTAGCTTGCTCCCAAAAGTAAACTTACGACTTTCTTCTACCAAGATTGCAATAGCTGCTTGTTGGGGTGGCTCAGCCTACTCTTGGGCTGAGACCAGCAAATGTCACTCAAACCAGGGCCATCCACTGGGTGGATTTCCCCGCCCAGGACAGCGGGTCGGAAGGCGGACCAGAAGAGATCACTGAGGTCTAGGTTACCTCCCCCTGGGTGGCTCCCAATCCTAAGTTGCCTCCCCCGTTCCAGAAAGTTCTCCCTTTCTTAGTTGTTAATTGGTTCCCTGTTATGACTCCTTCCTCCCTGTTTTCCCCATTGGTTCTGAAAAATTGTATCCTCCCCTCTGCCTGTACCCCACTGGTTGTTTTCCCTTTCCCCGCCTTGCTCCACCCCCCCCATAAAAGGTTGTGTGCTGTGCTTCTCAGGGCCTTTTGCTGGTCCCTGGACCCTCCTGCAAATAAACCTGCTGGAACCCACACCAGAGGCCCCTCTCGCCTTCTTTGCTTCCGGCCTGATGCAGGCCTAAATCAGCGGCCACCCAACGTGCTTCCTCTGAAGAGGAGCCAGCGCATGCATCTATCTCGCACCAATCCCACAAAGTCGTCCAGCGAGGACACTGTGGAGGCTAACGCTGCGTCCCCTCTGCCCGAGGGCACGCCGAGGCTTGTGATAACAAGCCCCCGATTGCTTTAGGTTGGCACCCAAATGACTCACACACATGCGTTCCTGCATCGTCCTCGCTGCCAGGGGGCTGTGAGTGTCAGCGATTCGGAGCCACCGACGCCTCTCCTGGCAGCGCGCTCTGTTTTAAGAGTTGCACTCCGAGAGGAGGCTGCCAACTCCTGCCGGGAGAGCAGCCTGACTCGGAGGACCCCACCGTGCCTTTTTATTTCCAGGACTGGATGCCTGTGTCTTCTTCGCGTGTGTGTGAGTATTTTTGTGGTTCCCGGCCCCTGGGAAATTACCTTTAGTTTCTCCTTTTTGCAGGTGGTGGGTGAAGTTGACGCTGAGATTTAAGATGGGAGCTAAGCTTTCCCAGCCTCAGCGAGAGGTTTATCTCCAAGTTGGGGAATCCCTGAAGAGTGGTGGGTTAAAGTTACCAAAGGGGATTTTGAAAAAGTTTGTTAAGTGGCTCTTCTTTTATTTTCCCCAGATGTTCCTTGTTAATTTGAAGTCTGCCATGTTTTGGCAATTTGTGGGAGACAAAATACTGGAATTAAACCAACGGGGAGATTCCTCTGGAGAGAAGTTTCTCTATGTGGTCTGGGCTTTGAGAGATATACACAAAGCCAATAGGAAAATAAAAGAAAGGCCCCGAGTTCTCCCCAGTTCTTCCCAAGTCCCTCCTTCCTCCCCTCGTGTTCCTCGTGTTCCTCATTCCACTACCCCGTCGCTGAGAAGATCGGGAGGTGTAAAATGCCCAGAGGCACAGGGTTGCCACCATCTCCCTGACCCTCCTCGATCCTCTCAGCCACCCTGTCAAAATAGCCCTGGCCAAGCTGTTTCGGCTTCTACCCAAACCCGCTCTCCTATGCCGTCTTCCCCAGTTGTTCGTCCTAAAAGTGGTTCCCAGTTTTATTGCCCTCAAAATGGCAGCGAAGACTTTTCTTCATCCACCATTTTGTCCCCTTTCCCTGCTGTTCCTGCCTTCCCCCAAAATGGAGGGGACCGCATGGCACAGCCCACCTTTTTCCTTTCTCCTTCCCACAACCCTTTTCTCCTCCCTCCTCCTAACCCTTTCCTGTCTCCACCCCTCATGACGTGACGGCTGTGAGCTCCCCCTTAGCGTCGGGTACCGCCCCCTGCGTCGGGAGTCCCCATCTTTCCCATGGCCACTCCTCTTTGTCCTCAGCCCCCGCCTACTGGGAGGGGCCTTCCGGTTCCCACGCCTCGTCTTCCGGTTCCCATGCTGTGGAAACCAGAACTGACGCCATTTTGAAACCGGAGCCGGAAGCCTCCTGCAGTCCCTTCGCCTCTCCGGTTACTTATAACCAAGCTGGCGGCAACCCCACTTGGAAACCCTTTGACCCTTCTGGGGTCAAAGAACTTTGTAAAGCCCAGAAGGAGTTTGGGAGGGAGAGTTCATATTTCTGGAATCTCCTGCGGGACACCCTCACTAATACAGTGTTGGTCCCAGCAGACCTCCAAAGCATTTTTTCCTGCTTGCTTTCTCTGGCTGAATTCGAGATGTGGGATGACGGGTGGGAAGGCAACTAAGAGAGGTCCTCCCAATCCTGTTGCAAGACCCTAATAACGCAGGGGTTTCCATGGACCACCTTACCAGTGAGGGGTTGCTTGCCAAGCCACAAGACCAGGCCCGAAACACCCCAGAGCCGGTCTTGAATGCTGTTAAGCATGTGGCGGAGCAAGCATTTTTGATGATGCCCCCTAAATCGGCGCCTCAACTAAATTATACTGAAATTCGACAACTTCCAAATGAGCCATTTATTGACCTCGTTGACAAATTGAAATTAGTGGTGGAGAAGCAAGTGGAAGATACAAGAATTAGAGAAAACATAATCACCCAAATAGCGAAAGCTAATGCAAATGAACCTGTAAAAGAGTGATTATGACCCTCCCACTTGATCCTCCACCAACGCTAAAGCAAATGATTCGACATTGTACAACCTTAGTTCCAATTGGCCAACCAAATTTAAAAACAAGGGGGAATGTGGTGGGAGCTGTGGGTGCCACTCAGGCAACGGCACCTCAGGACAGGAGGACAACAAACAGAAACTGGATTTGTCACAGATGTGGCAAACCAGGACATATGGCCCGGAACTGCAGAGCTCCAGCCCCGATTAATCGAAGTTCCCGAGCTGTTTCCCCAGGGCAAGTAGTATTGCCCACTCCCATGGAGGTACAGCTGGGAAACAGGACTCAGCGCGGATCTGCGGCCCCACGTGATGACATAAATAAAGAAGCCACGACCAGAAAAACTGTGACTACTGCCACTGCAACCACAATGGACTCTATCACACTTCAACGGGTCCTCGTGAGTCGCGAAGGACTGAAAGACTGCTGTTTATTCATTGTGGGAGACACCACACACACACCACCAGAGATCTCAATAACACCAGAGATCGTCCAAGTAGGGTCACAAGGACTCTTTACAATTAACATACAATGTATTAACCCACCTTTCTTTCTCGCAGCTGGCCAGGTTCTCACCCAGGCCATCCTCATGCCTAGAAGTTCACCAGAAAACTACAACCCATCTATCCTCTGGGCTGAGGTGGTAAGTAATGAGCCGATGCTAAGCTGCAAGATTTCATGCCAGGGCTCGGACATCAGCCTAGCAGGAATGATGGACATGAAGGCAGACGTGACGGTCATCGCCTCCAGCAACTGGCCGTCATGTTGGGAGCTGCAACCAGCAGAAGGTATTGTTACGGGTGTGAGAGGATCCGTAGCTGCCCAGAGAAGCAGGACGCTTGTCCAGATTGAGGGCCCAGAGGGGCGGATTGCAACAGTCCGTCCATGTTATTGACTCTGGGTTTACATTGTTGGGCAGGGATCTCATGTCCCAGTGGGGAGCCCGGGTTGAAATCCCGTCGCAACCCCGGGATTTTTAGTAGGGGTCACTGTGGAGCGCCCCACTCAGAAATTGAATTGGCTCACCCACAAAAGGGTCTGGGTGGACCAGTGGCCTTTGAAAAGACACCAACTGAGAGCACTCACTGCACTCGTGGAGGAGCAGCTGAGGAAGGGGAACATCAAACCTTCCAAAAGCGCTTGGAACTCCCCGGTCTTTGTGATCCGGAAGCCGGGGACAGACAAGTGGAGACTCCTTCATGACCTGCGAAAAATTAATGAGGTCATTGAGGTCATGGGACCCCTGCAGCCCGGAATGCCATCACCCTCTATGCTCCCTAGGCAGTGGAAGCTAGGGAGTCATAGGCATCAAGGACTGCTTCTTCCAGATCCCCCTACATCCAGACGATGCACTCCAGTTTGCCTTCTCGGTGCCTTCCATCAACCAAGAGGCTCCCATGCGGTGCTACCACTGGCGAGTTCCGTCGCAAGGCATGAAAAACTCACCCACCATCTGCCAGTGGTATGTCACTCGCATTCTGTCCCCTGTCCGGAGAAGAGTGGCTAGAAGTGGGAGTCTGACGTGCAGGTAGTCAAAGGATCACCGCAAGTTGCAGAGCTTGCTGCACTGGTCAGAGCATTTGAGCGGTTCAATGAACCATTTAATTTGATAACAGATTCAGCATATGTAGCAGGAATGGTGTCTAGAGCAGAAAGAGCATCGCTCAGAGAGGTGGCGAATCCAAAAATCTACAACTTGCTTTCAAAGCTGATCCAAACTGTCTCCCACCGAAAGCAACCCTTTTATGTGATGCATGTGAGATCACACACTGATCTGCCAGGATTCATTGCAGACGGGAATCGGAGAGCTGATGCACTAGCCATGCCTATTGAGATGGCAAATTTACCTAATAGATTCCAGCAAGCCCAGTTGAGCCATGCCACATTCCATCAAAATGCTCCAGCCCTCGTCCAGATGTTCCACCTCAGCAAAGACCAGGCAAAGACAATTGTGGTGACATGCCTTAACTGCCAGAAATATCAGTTACCATCATTAGGCCAAGGAGTTAATCCTCGAGGCCTCAGCAGTTGTGAGGTACGGCAGATGGATGTTACCCATTTCCCTCAGTTTGGTCGCCAAAAATATGTGCATGCATCAGTAGGCACCTTTTCTGGTGCGACCTTCGCCTCAGCCCACCGTGGGGAAAGAGCAAAAGACGTCACCAACCACCTGGTTCAAGCCTTTGCTGTGTTGAGGACACCGAAAAAAATAAAAACAGATAATGGCCCAGCATCTACATCTGCAGAACTGAAAAGATTCTTTGATGAATGGGATGTGGAACATGTCACCAGTATCTCCCATTCTCCTACGGGCCAGTCAATCGTTGAGCGCAAACACCAGACGTTGAAAAGACTGCCCCCGGTTTTAAGACTCGCCAAAGCACTCTTCACTTTAAATTTTTTAAACTGCTCCTATGAAGAACCGAACCCCCCTATTTTAAGGCACTTTACAAACTCAACCAAGGCTAAGCTAACTGAAAGACCCAATGTCTTGGTAAAAGACCCAGACATGCTGCAAATACGCAGCCCATACCCCTTAGTCACCTGGGGTAGAGGATATGGATGTGTATCCACCCCAGAAGGACCTAAATGGATCCCTGGGAAGTGGATCAAACTTTTTTTAACAAAGACATCAAAACCAAAGCAGCCTGAGAACACAGTAGCAACTGCCTGGAAAAGGAGGAGAAACAAGACCTCCTGAATAAACAAGAAATTCTCCTCCCAGGCTGCAAGGACAAACATTCCCTTTCCCACCTTCCCTGATGTGTTTCCCTCCCCTAAGTGGCCCTTCATTTTGTTTGAAAGAGGGGGAGTCTAAGAGAACCATAACCGCATGATTGTTCTGTTTATCTCATTTATATGTTGTTCTGCTTTTCTTCAGTTAAAGCCCCTTACAGGATGGTGACCCATGTGTTGCTTTATTATCTACTGCTGCAACTTCTCCCAGGCCAACACCAGCAAAGCAAAGCGTGGATCATCCTGCAGCCACAACACAACGTGTGGGTGACCCTAGCACAAGCCCTCAATCAATCTGGGCTGTGTCTAGGCATGGGCGGGATGAAGGATCCAATGTCGACCTGCCTTATTGGCATTCCCTTGCACACTGAGAAGTTTGTTGCTTACACCCACGATACACATATCCTCCAGCCCCACCATTGGGACTGATGGATGTGGAAACTCCCGACAGACATCTCAGCGCCCCAAGAGTTACATCTGCAGGGGTCTGCTGGAGCAGCTTACTGCTTCAATTCCCATTACAACGAGCCAAGGCACCAGTTCCAAGTTAGCCCTTACAATAAAATCTATAAAAAGGGCTGGTGCCAAAAAATGGCCCTGTCGGTTTCCACATCCATTGGCCACAACAAGGTGTTGCCGGATGGATTGGTTTTGATCTGTGGGGACCGAGCGTGGAACGGAATCCCGCCCTGCCTTACCGGGGGTCCCTGTACCTTAGGGCGACTGACCACCCTTACTCCAGACAGGGCTCAGCTCCTCAAATGGCATCAATCTGTTAATCAGGCACGATCCAAACGATCAATTCAAAAAATGTCAGATGATTGTGATGGTTCAGTTGTTAATTGGCCTCACTCCAAATGGGTTGTGGTCTCAATTTTCCTGCCATAGGTGGCGGCAGCCAAAGCGCTTGGGGAGCTTGAGCAAATTTCTTGTTGGCTTGGAAAAAACGCCCGAGCCACGTCCTCCGCCCTCAGCAAACTATTATCTGAGGAAGAGAAAACAAGGCAGGCAATGCTGCAAAATCGAGCAGCGATTGATTTCCTTCTTCTCGCCCATGGTCATGGCTGCGAGGAATTTGAGGGACTCTGTTGTATGGACCTGTCCACCGAAGGCAATTCCATCCAGGCCAAGATACATGAAATACAACAGCAAGTACAGAATCTACAAGTGGAAAGCAAAGACTGGTTCAGCAATTTATTTTCTGCTTCCACCTCCCCTTCATCCACATGGAGCTTCAGCAGCTGGGTCCCATCAGTCATAAAAGACCTTTTATGGATTTTGCTCACAATTTTCCTAATTTTATTAGCCCTTCCTATTTTTAAGTATTTAATTTTAGAATTCCTTAAATCCTCCCCTCCTTTTCAATATAATAAAAAAGGGGGAGATGTTGGGGTGGCTCAGCCTACTCTTGGGCTGAGACCAGCAAATGTCACTCAAACCAGGGCCATCCACTGGGTGGATTTCCCCACCCAGGACAGCGGGTCGGAAGGTGGACCAGAAGAGATCACTGAGGTCTAGGTTACCTCCCCCTGGGTGGCTCCCAATCCTAAGTTGCCTCCCCCGTTCCAGAAAGTTCTCTCTTTTTTAGTTGTTAATTGGTTCCCTGTTGTGACTCCTTCCTCCCTGTTTTCCCCATTGGTTCTGAAAAATTGTATC